>NC_138150.1:26355352-26450352 GCF_964199315.1 Orbicella franksi | reverse complement strand
TGAGAAATTTCCCCATTTGGAAGAAGTGATGATTCCCTTATGATTTTCATAACCACTTGTTGATCCCTATGATTGTAATTGAAAGGTTTTCAGACATAAATTTTGCAGTGTGCAGTTGGCAAAAGGTGTTATTAAGATGTGTTTTATCACTATGAATTGTGTGAGACTCAACTAGTTTTTGTGATGTTTCTGTGAAATAAGGACACCTAAGTTTAGACCTGTAAGAAGTCTGGTAAGACATAGTTTCTATGTTTTTGTACATGTATGTTTTCTCATTAATGGTTTCTGTGGAAAGGGCATTAAGGAGAAAGTTAGTAACTGGATTACGTTGATTTTGGACTTCTTTAAAATGTAATAAATAACCACATTATGCAGTAATTAATTTTTATGATAACAATGTTTGCCTTTTTTCAGATCGTGAAAACCAGTCAATTCTTTGCACGTAAGTAAAATAGTTAACACGCACAATGTGCTTACACTACATTCTAAGAGTGACCTTTGACACACACAATTTGTTTATTTGAGTCATGAGCATGTGTCACTCACTCATTGTCACAAAGTGCTGCAAATTTTCGAGAACATCTCACTCAAATTGAAGATGATAGATGGCTGTTTTCAAGAGCCAAAATAATTATATCACAGCTATTTCAGCACTAGCTACGTGTTCCACACAATTATATATTTACTGTGAAATAAATTTTACTTTTTTCATCCTGTTAATCCGTATGATGGTTCTTAGAATTTGTCAAAGTAGACAATCACATGACAATTTACGCTGGCTAGTTTTGTGTTATTTTTTGCTCTCATATTGATACTGTAAAAAGTTGATCCCTTGTAAATTCTTTAGGGTGTCAGGTAGTGAATTTTTTTTGCTGTATTTGTGTATTCAGTGGAGAGTCTGGTGCTGGAAAAACAGAAAACACCAAGAAAGTAATTCAATACTTGGCTTCAGTAGCTGGCCACTCCCATACCAAAGCAGCTCAAACTCCAAAGAAATCTGGTTCTACTAGTTCTGCAGTTAGCACAAAGGTTGGAATTTCTCACAGCCAGGTGAGTATTTTACATCTGATAACCCTACAGATTACTGTATACCTTCAAGGGTTTCTGTAGTCTAAAAGATGTGGCTCATCCAGATTACCTTCTAGATACCTTTTAATAAACCTCTCTGCCAAATTATAGTTTCGAGAAGCTATTAATGGTGTCTTATTATTGGCTAGCTCCATGAGAGGACAAGACAAACCAGATCCCGCAGTGCAAGTGGCTACTTGAGCGGACAAAAAAAAAAAAAAAACCATCTGGCCTGCTTGGGATTACCCACTGTGTCTTGCCAGCAAATGGTGTTTTTTAATGCCACATAATTATTTTTTTATTGGTCAAGCTTGTTCGATGAACATGGCTGGATATTGTCCTTGTTCATTTTGGGCATGTTTATGGATCTTGACTGCATTGAGGTCCATCCATGTGCACAAAAGGAACTTCATGGTGCTAGTTACGTGACTACTGAACTATTGGCTTTTGAGATGTGTGGGTCTGGTGCTGTAATGTAGAGAGGATATTATTATTCTGGAGTTGTTTAAAAATGTGCTCTACTTTTTCAGGTGTTTGTCATTGGTTGATTAAGTGTTTAATAAATGATACTTGCTCTGTCTTCTAAGGTTGAGTTGGAAAGACAACTTCTGGCAGCTAACCCCATCTTAGAAGCCTTTGGAAATGCTAAGACAGTGAAGAATGACAACTCATCACGTTTTGTAAGTTTTCTGTTTATACTATTCACCTACTTTATTTGTTTCTACCACATCATTGAAACTTAATTACAATTTATCTTAATTTTAACTGTCTTATTCACGTGTAAGCTTCAGCAAATCTTAGCAAGGCTCCAAAAAAAGTGTCATTTGGTCATCCGGGACAAGTAGATTCTCCTTCTGGGCAAGTAACTTTTCACTCTCACTTTCCCGATGGGCAAGGGATCAGTCAAGTAGCCTGCCAACTAAATCATTAAAAGAGCAAACTATGATTTGCTTAACCAAAACATAATTTTAGAGCTACTTGTCCCAAGGGCAAGCTGGAATTCAAGTTTTTTTGAGTCTTGCTTAGTAATAGAAATAAGATAATAAATTGCATTCTGCACTAATTAAGTCAGTTTAATCTGGCCAATGTCCTTGTTTCACAGGGAAAGTTCATCAGAATCAACTTTGACGCATCAGGATTCATTGCTGGTGCCAACATTGAATCTTGTATCCTTTAGAAAATTGTTAATATCTTCTTGAAAGGATCCTGCAAAGTAGTTTTGTAAAGCAGTTCTCTGGGATTAAGCATTCAGAGTTTCACTGCACATAAATGTGATCACTGTTTTTCATGTTTGCTAGAAATGCAGGAGTGAAATGTGATGTACAATATAGTTTTGTTTAAATAATTTTGTTCCCACCATTTTCACCATCTTTTAAATAAAACATATACATCTTACATTTATTTGATGATTTGACAACACACGGATATTTTAGGATCATTCCTCATTCATTTTGGTCTAGTTGAATTCCCAGTTATAAAGCTTACTAGTTCTTTGTGGAAAGTCTCAGGAAACCATTTACCCTTGACTTGTGGCATAAGACCTGCTTGAAAAGTCTCGTGCGGTACGACAAGCACCAAATGAAAGATGCTTTCACATTTTCTACCAAGTTCTGAATGGATTGGACAAAAAGACCAAAGGTAAGTTGGTTTGCATTGAAAATGTCAAAAGATGAAAGAAGGCTACATGTACATGTAAGTGTCATGTTAAAATTAACTTTAGTCCATCATGAATCATAAGCAGGGTATATCTCAGTGTTGAACGGCTATTTTCAAAGTAAATGATTACTGATCATCATATTTATTTATAAGCACCTGAGAAACAAAACCAAATAAATAAAAAAGGAAAACCAAAGCAAAACAAATCAAAATGACTCATTCTCATTGGAAAGCATTCTGAGATTGGATTTAAAGTTTCCAAGATCCACAATTTTCAAGGTACCAAATAGAAAGGAAAACCTCAGATGGAACTAAGAGCAGTATCTGCACAAGCAAATCAAAGTAAATAACATGAATTGCTGAGAATTGACTGAACTTTGCTCCTGGTGATAGCACTTTGCTCTAAATTTTGAAGCAATATGTATTGGTAAAGACACTTTCACCCCTGGAGAATTGAAGCTGTCTTTTTCAAGACATAAATAATTAATCAAGTTAAAACAAAGAAAATCACAACCAATAAGGAGGTTTGAATACCCAGTTTTAATTAGCATAGATTTTAATGAGTTTACTTCTCCGTTTACCCCTTAGTTTTTGTTTTGATTGAGAGGATATATCAAACACTCGAGACAGTGTTTCATCGGCTTTCCAAACACCTCCAATTTTGTCAAAATACTCCGCTGCTCGTCGTCTTTAGCTCTCTTGGTTTTTGGATACTTGATGAAACAGTGTCTCTCATGTTTGATATATTACATTAATACACAACAAGGATCATCAGCACAGATGATCAGAACCTGGGAGGGTTGTGGGGACATGATGATGATGATGATGGTGACGATGATATACAGTTATGTTGATGCATCCATCTTGTTGTACTACAGCGGACATGTTATTCCAGGATGCAAGCTCATATAGTTACTTGAGCAATGGAAACTTGCCAGTGAGTGGCTGGGATGATGCCGCTGATCTTCAGGATTCTCTGGTGAGTGCTGAAATAGGAATATAGCACTGAGATATTTTTTCTTATCAGGTTTGGTAACGTCCTTGTTACTGCTAGCTGTTGTATGAGTTTCTTCACAATCATATCTATAGCAAACTTCTTGATTGTAATTGGTTCTTGGCCCGCCTATTTGTTATGTAGTCGGTGTGTGATCATGTGGGTGTCCAATTACAGGTATCCAATTTCAACTTTTTTAAACTGGTAACTTGTAATTGGATATCTTTGCTATTCGCACATCAATTGCATGACTGGGCTTCAATGGCTTCCTTCTTAATGTTCCTCACAGTTTTTACATCTTATGGAAAACACCACTGGCTTTTTCTCTCAGAAAGAAGTGCTCAAAGACCTTTTTAGTCTCAAAATTTGTTATTGATAAGATTAGTAATTGCCCCAAGTGGAATTCAATTCAGGGAGAAACTGTGCTCAAATCGGAATTTGGCTGCACGCTCATCTCATTTTGAAATTGTTCGCATGATTACTCCTTGAATTGTACTTTACTTGGTCCAATCACTATTACCAATAATGTAACATGGTTTCGTCTCCTTTGACAGACCTGCATGAGGGATATGGGAATCCCAGAAGATGACATAAATGGTAAGTTTTCTATTTCTTCAAAACTGTGATCCAGCCATCAACAGTTTAATTTAAGGAAAGGCAAGTGGATTGGCTATAAATCAAACTGTACCATCACCTTTTCCAGATCACAATAAATACCTGTTTCTGGAATGGAAGATTTGTGTGCCACTCTTTTGTGAAGAAGACCATTTACAAAACCTCTTGCTTGTTCATTTACTCTCTCTCTCTCATCCTTCCCTCTTGTGACGAACTATGCATACCTGTAATTAGGTGTTATTATGATTGTTGTTATTTTCGTAAGTGCATGGGCACATATGCGGTATTTAAGATGCAGTCTTGTAATTTATGCGTCTTGCGGTCAGTTTCACAATGTAACGGCTAGCGCTGTTTGTGCGCCATTAAAGACAACATTTTACCGTTATCTTTCGTTACATGGTGTCAGGAGTGGCTTGATCTCCAATGGCTTATCTTCAGTTGTTGCTTGCACCTCATGCTCTCAATATTAATGACTCCAACGTCGCTGAGAAATGGAATGAATGGAAGGAAATGTGGCTTCACTACAGTGTAGCGGCTAAAGTCAACAAAGAAGATGGCGAGTTTCAAGTTGCCACGTTCCTCACAGCGATAGGTCCTGAAGCAAGGAAAGTCTTTAAAACATGGAATTTAACCGCTACGGAGAAAAAGGACATCGATGCTGTCATCGAGCGATTTGACAATTACCGTAACCCAAGAAAGAATGTTCCGTTTGAGCATTATCGTTTTAATTTGCGACAACAAGAGCCTGGTGAATCCTTTGACCAGTATGTAACTGCACTACGCCCATTCCTTCACATCGACACTGGGGCCCGTTGCAATGTTTTACCGGTTTATATCTACAAGAAGGCAATTGGTGACTACCGCCTTGAGAATGTTAACCCAGTGAAGTCGTCAATTGTGTCTTATGATGGTGGAAGCATTCCGGTTCTGGGAACAGTAAAGATCCAAGTACAGCGTGGATCTTTTATGTGTCTTCTGTTGTGTTGTCTGGTGGAGAGCAAGCGTTGCCGTCCAATTCTGGGCAAATCCGCATGCGAAGGAATGGGCGTAGTCAAAATCAAAGACTCGGACACTATTAGACAGCCTGATACCAGTGGTGGTGAAGTTTTCTCTGTTCAAGACGCAGTTTCTAGCTCTAAAATTCTTACCAAAGAGCAAGTCATTGAGATGTTTCCTGATGTTTTTGACGATGGGCTTGGTGTGCTGGAAGGCGAATACCACATCAGGCTCGACGAATCAGCAAAGCCTGTTAAGCACGCTCCCCGACGAGGTCAGGTTGCTCTTCGCGCTAAAATCAAAGAAACCCTTGATGAGCTGCATAGTTCTGGAGTCATCGTACCGGTCACGAAACCTACACCCTGGATCTCCTCTATGTTGGCTGTCCCCAAAAAGAATGGGAAAATTCGCATATGCCTCGACCCAAAGGATCTGAATAAAGCAGTTGTTCATGAGAACTATCCCATGCCCACTATCGAGGATATTGCTACTCATCTTCATGGTGCTAAAGTGTTTACAGTCCTTGACGCCAAAAATGGGTTTTGCCACGTAAAGTTGAACGAGGAATCTTCTTATCTCACCATGTTTCATACTCCCTTTGGTCGGTATCATTGATGTAGGATGCCGTTTGGCATAAGTTCCGCCCCTGAGGTCTTTCAGCGGTGAATGCATGAACTGATCGAGGGTCTCACCGGCACAGAAGTTGCGGCAGATGATTTTGTGGTGGCTGGTTTTGGTGACACATATGAGGAAGCTGTCTGTGATCACAACAAAAGCCTTGTCGCTTTTCTACAGCGGTGTGCCCAGCGTGGAGTCAAGCTTGCGGTGGAGAAACTTCAACTGTGCTTAGAAGAAGTCCCGTTGATAGGTCACTACGCAACTAATTCGAGCTTGAAGGTTCACCCCGACAAGGTGTGCGCCGTTCTTGAAATGCCTCGCCCCACTGATGTAAAGGGTTTACTTCACTTCAATGGAACTGTTCAGTACTTGGCTAAATTTCTTCCTCACCTGTCAGAAATGTCTCACCCACTTTGCCAGTTGACTGTGAAGAACACTGAGTGGATTTGGTGAGATTCTCAGGAGAAAGCGTGGAATGACATCAAAACGGCCATCACCCAGGCCCCAGTCCTACATTACTACAGCCTAAACGATGAGGTCACCCTTCAATGTGACGCTTCTGATATGGGGCTTGGAACTGCCTTACTTCAGTTACAGCAGCCAGTAAGCTTTTCGTCAAGAGCCCTGACCCAAACTGAGACCAGATATGCTCAAATTGGGAAAGAGCTCCTCGCTATTGTGTTTGCCTGCGAGAAATTTGACAAGTATAGTTTTGGGCACGACGTTACCCATGTGGAAACAGACCACAAGCCCTTGGAGGAGATCTTTAAGAAGAGTCTCTGTGATGCACCTGCAAGGCTGCAACGGATGCTTCTTCGACTTCAGCGTTACAATCTTGACGTCAAGTACAAGAAAGGACCTCTCATGTATATCGCAGATACCCTGAGCCGCGCATACCTTGACGAAACGGTGTCCTGTGAGGAAGTGAAGTCCCTGGAGCTTGTGGATCACCTCGAGACCCTGTGTGTTTCTCCCTCTCGACTGGCGCGGATTGAGAAAGAATCCTCCCAAGATCAAGTCTGTAAAACTCTCAGCCAGGTGATTTTGAAAGGCTGCCCAGATGATATCCGCGATTGCGATCCTGCCCTCCGTCCTTTCTTCCAGTTTCGTGGGGAACTGACTGTCCAAGGACACTTGAATTTCCGTGGTTCTCGTCTATTTGTTCCCAGTGCCCTGAGGAAAGAAATTATGTCTTTGGCTCATTCAAGTCACATCGGTCTTGGTGGTTGCCTTCGTCATCTGCCCGAATGCATGTTCTGACCTGGGATGAGCTCGCAAATGAAAGATTTTGTTAGTCAGTGTGATGTTTGCCTCACCCATTGCGACTCACAAGTTCGGGAACCCATCCTTCAGCATGATGTTTCTCCGTGTCCTTGGGCCAAAGTAGGTGCTGACCTTTGCTATTTCTCCGGTCGAGTCCTCCTAGTTGTGAGTGATTATTTCAGCAACTTCATTGAGGTCGATTCTGCCTCTGCAGAAAACGCCAAAGCTGTAATCAGAAGTCTAATGGCCATGTTCAGCCGATACGGGGTGCCAGATTCCGTAGTCACTGACAATGGGCCGTGCTTTGCGTCATCAGAGTTCTCAAAATTTGCCAGTCAGTGGAACTTCCAACATGTCACTTCAAGTCCCCGCTATCCCCAGAGCAATGGTAAGGCCGAGAACGCAGTTCACACCGTCAAACACCTCTTTACGAAATGCCGGGCAGCTGGGGTCAGTGAATTTCAAGCACTTCTTGATTGGCGCAATACTTCAAGCGAGGGACTGGATGCTAGTCCAGCCCAACATTTATTTGGACGTCGTTGTAAAACGTTACTGCTGGCCACTGAAGCTCTTCTCAGACCAAGATTCAGCCTTACCACTGATGCTAAAAAGCTACGCGTCCAGAAGGAGAAGCAGAAGAAATTCTACAATCGTGGCAAGCGCCCTCTAGCTCCACTTAAACCTGGTGAAGCGGTTCGTGTTTGTTGCCCGCGGGGTACCTGGAAACGAGGTATATGTTTTGAGGGAAGTAGCTCCCAGATCCTATGATGTCCAAGTTGACGGGGAAGTTCGCCGTCGAAATCGGAAAGATATCTGGCGTGCCAATGAGCAAGAAATGCCGCTGAACGGCTATGAGCCTCCTTCACAGCAGTTTGAAGAGGTTGCTGCCGAGGCCACTGTGCCACTCCCTTCGCCTGAACCTGTGACACAGACCCCTATGACTGAACCCGTGGCCCCGGTCCCTGTGGCCACACCTGCGTCGTTGCCCTTTGTAGCTGAACCTACGCCAGCACCGGGCTCATCTGGAGAGCAGGAGATCAGAAGGTCCACAAGACGGAGAAACCCTCCTGGCTATTTCAAAGACTGTCATGTCTTAATTGGACGTTTAGTAAGAACAATATCCTTATGAGTGATGACTTTAGCTTTCCTTTAAAGGGGAAGATGTGACGAACTATGCATACCCGTAATTAGGTGTTATTATGATTGTTGTTATTTTCGTAAGTGCATGTGCACATGTGCGGTATTTAAGATGCAGTCTTATAATTTATGCGTCTTGCGGTCAGTTTTGCAATGTAACGGCTAGCGCTGTTTGTGCGCCATCAAAGACAACATTTTACCGTTATCTTTCGTTACACCTCTCTCGCTCTCTCTCCATAACTCCTGCCATCTTTTTTGCTCTCTTTCTCTTTCCCCTTCTTTTATTACCCTATTCCTCCCTCACTCTTGCACTCCCTCTATTGCTCGCTTGCCTTCTCACTCCTTCCATCTCTCACTGAAGTGCCCACACTAGTTTATACTGTATCCATGTGCTTATCTGCGGTATCTTTGCTAATGTTATTTTATGTTATTTCCTCTTTAGCCCTTTTCCGTGTAGTGTCTGCTGTCCTTCAGTTTGGCAACATGGTCTTCAAGCAAGAGAGAAGCTCAGAACAAGCCATCATGCCAAGCAATGAAGGTCAGCAGTTTTTTCCTTGCATTTAATTCAGGTTCTGCAGTGTCCACATCAATACTTGCATCCAACATTAATTTAACAGATAGAGCAAATTAAGAAAACTATATATCAATAAGGGAATATTGTCTTGAAGTAGTGCCAAATTCTTAGATCTACATGACCCATTAAATGAAATATATTGCATTTCTCAATCAGCAGGGCAAATGAGTATTCACCTGACTTATTCCATCTCTATTTACTTTCCTTCTGCTTATAGTTGCTCAGAAAGTTTGCCATTTGCTTGGCATTCCAGTCACTGAGTTTTCAAAGGCAGTTCTAAAACCAAGAGTGAAAGTTGGTCGTGACTATGTGCAGAAAGCTCAAACAAAAGCACAGGTAAGCCCTGTAAGAGGGTACTTACAGAAAGGGGTATCTAACCACCTGGTCAGCGTGTTTTGTAGTCGCAGACAGGTCAACAGAAGTATTAGGTACAGTAGTTAAAGACAGAGATAGATTTGTTATTTGTCAGGATTAGTGAACTCCAGTGTGAAGCAGATGCCACATGATCAGGGGTTTTGTTAATGTTTTCAGCAGGAGAGAAACTGGTTTTTTACAAGGTAGCAAAACTTTTTGAACTTGACTTTTTAATAAGAAACACTTTTCTCTGTATGGTCAAACCAGGTGGGCAAGATCATCTTCTCAGCCCGTCAACCTGCCTGGTGCCTGGCCTTTAATGAAACCCCTGCATGATATACTGTAGGCAGTAACATTGCTGGCTGTTGACAGATTTTTATAGGGCTGTATCCAGTGATAAGTTTGTGAGCTTCAGTGTGTGTTTTATCTCCGTTTGATCAAAACTTCTTTCATTTCACAGGCAGAGTTTGCCATTGAGGCTGTCTCAAAGTCTCTTTATGAGAGAATGTTCAAATGGATTGTGTCAAGAATCAACAAGTCTCTCGATAGAACAAAGCGTGAAGGTGCTTCATTCATTGGCATTCTTGACATTGCAGGATTTGAAATCTTTCAGGTAAATTCATTGCCATTATTCTCATGTCGGATCATTTATCACAAAATACTGTTTATTACAATGTGTAGTTCCAGAAAATATCCATACCTCTCCCATGGAAGGGAATTTTTCTGAGTCCCCCCCCGCCCCTCTGGAAATTCCGATTGAGCTTCATACATTTCTTTAAATTTTTTGGTCTTACAGAACCCTGCACCCCCCAGGAAATTCCAATCCCTTCTGTGGGGGGAGTATGGATGTTTTCTGGAACTAATAATTAATAAATGTTTTTTGTACTGTCTGTTTCAGATGAACTCCTTTGAGCAGCTCTGCATCAACTATACCAATGAAAAACTCCAACAGCTCTTCAATCACACCATGTTCATTCTGGAACAGGTACTGTTCTCATTTGCATTCTTTGCCATTAGTTGTCAACATTACAAATGCAGAGTTGACATTTTATTTTCAAGTATGGTATTTTAGGTTGAGGCTCAGTGGTCTAATCTGCAAGTCTCTTAAACTCTAGATTGGATCATGTTGTACTCTTGTGCAAAACATGTTACTTTTCACAGCACTTACACCTTCTGTGTAGGAGTATTTGGATGCTGGCAAATTGTTATTTAACCAAAAAATGTAGCAACAAAAAATTACAGTACAGGTGTTATTTCATCTTAGACAACATTAAGCTGAGAGATGGTCTGCCCAAGCCACTAGGCTCAGAGCAGACCTTGTGAGTGTCATGTATGCTGTAACTGTGTGCGACTCTTGATTGGTTACAACAGGAAGAGTACAGGAAAGAGGGAATTGACTGGAAGTTCATTGACTTTGGATTGGATCTACAACCATGCATTGATTTGTTAGAAAAGGTTTGTATAGTGCTGTTGATGTTACAGGGCTTGGAATAATGGCTGGTCAACGGACAATGTCTGGTCAAAAATTGATTTTGTTCACCTCTCTACAATGGCAACTTTCCTCTCTCCCCAAGTTGGCTGTTGTGGGGAGGTGTGACTTTAATCCTTATTCTCCCTGTGGAATTTGCTGCTAACTAACCTTGTGACCTACACAGGGTTTGTACGGGTCCTGGAAAACCTGGAAAGTCCTGGAATTTTACTGTGGCATTTTCCAGGACTGAAAAGTCCTGGAAAGTGCCGGAAATCTGTTTAACTCAAGTAAAAAATATGAAATGTATGGCATACAGCAAGGAGAATTAAAATCGAGATCTTGGGAGTGAAAGGGTCAATGTGAATTTTAGAGTCCTGGAAAAATCAATCTGAGTCCTGGAAAAGTCCTGGAAAAGTCCTGGAAATTTGTTTCTGAAAAAGGGTACGAACCCTGCCTACAGGTAATGTGGGAAGTGATGCCTCTTAAAGTGTCAGGTACAAAGGTCCAGGCTACTTTCTAATATAAATTCAAACCAAACATGTATCTTAAAACTTAAGTCCTTTGTATTAAGGTGAAATTAAAAATAGCAAATAAATTTGTGTGAATCACTTCAGCTTGGATAAAAATTGAATAGAAGTGATAGGAAGCAATAGTGGGACGCACAAGTGTAATTAAATTGATTTCACTGTGTATTGCGGCTATCCTGTGTATTCCGTACATTTTTGCATTGAATATGAGCTACTCCTCCAATAAAAGTTCACTAAATAAACTTGCTGAATATTTAAGCATCGTGCTGTCGGGGAAGAAGCACTTTTTAAGAGTTATTACGTAATGCATATTTGTCTGGCCAAAATCTTTTCTTGTCCGAGCAACAATAGATTTCACCAACCAACCTGACCAGTGCCAGCTGGAAAATTATTTCAAGCCCTGTGTTATGATATATTTTGGCTGCTTTCTGCATGGCTACTGTGTAGCTCCCTGCCACTCAGGGTTAGAAATTATAAATCAAACATGAGAGCACATGTTTGATCTCATTTCCAAACACTGAGAAGGGGGTTGAAAATATGATGCACACCAGAGTATTTGTGACAAACTTCAAGGAGGCTGGAAATGTGGTCAAACAAGGTTTCAGTTGCTTGATATGTCTTCTCAGTTAGAAAAAACTGAAAAATAAAATTGTAAAAGTCTAGGCTACTTAAGATCAGAAAATACACAAACACCGTCATGGTTACAGTTGCCTTTGTTTAACTTGATGTATTATTAGGGACCTTTAGATTGGACTACTTGTAAGTACAAGATTGAATAGGAGTACGATTTTCCAACATTCAAACCAGTGATGTTTCCAGAGTCCTCGCTTGTCATTCATGGTTTTTAGGTAGAGAGGGTAGCTCATGGGATCACATGGGAATGCGACCTGATAGTGTGAAGCCTGCAAATTAGGAAATTGAAAAGTTGTTCTAGCACTCTATCTCTTGTACACAAATCAGTTAGTCAGTTAAGTGAGTGCTCTTGTTTTACTAGTGTTTTCAAAAATTGTCTTGCTTGTGTTTGATTGTGGGAGGCGCAGTGGCCTCGTGGCCTCATCCCCGGAGCGAGCGCTCCAGGTTCGAGCTTTGGCCGGGGACACTGTGTTGTGTTCTTGGGCAAGACACTTACCTCTCACAGTGTCTCTCTCCACCCAGGAGTATAAATGGGTGCCGATGAATTGTTGGGGAAACCTACCAAATTGTGGGGAAGTAACCTGCAATGGACTAGCATCCCGTCCAGGGGAAGTAGAAATAATCCTTGCTGCTTCATGCTACAGAAACCGGGATAAGCTTCGGCAGCTATGAGCCATTCGGCTCCAAGGCTTCACTTTACCTTTTGTGTTTGATTGTAGCCCATGGGCCTGATGGCTCTGCTAGATGAAGAGTGCTGGTTCCCAAAAGCTACAGACAAATCGTACGTGGACAAGGTCATCAAAGAACATTCTAAGCATCAAAAGTTCAAGATCCCGGAGTTTCGTTCAGAAGCTAATTTCTCTGTGATCCACTACGCTGGCAGGGTAAGTTGCGTAAATATTGGCTTTACATGTGTTGGGGATATACCTCTCTCAATGAACAATGACAGACATCCTATCAGCTTGAGTACATCTTGGGTGTTAATGGGCCAGTCACACTCTTCTGCGCCTCTGTGATGATTAATGGATTGTGATTATTGTGCCGATGGTACAGTTTTCAAAGTTGGCTCTGGTGAGGAAAATCTTTTTCTATCAGTCTTTTGAGTATTGTGAAAGTTTAGGTAACAGTAATCAGGAACGTTTTTTTTGTCAAGATTTTGTGTTGTTGGCATACATCTTTCAGACCACATATGTGCTCAGGGTAAATTATTCCAAAGTTGTAAGAGTGGATATGATAAAATAATCTGCTTGGAAAAAGCTAATTAAAAATGTTCTCTTCAGCAACATTGAGTGACTTCTGCTTTTCACTCATACAATGTTTGAACTGTACACAGGTTGACTACAACTCCTCACAATGGCTGATGAAAAACATGGATCCCCTTAACGACAACATCATTGCATTACTACAGAATTCCTCTGATACTTTTGTTGGCCAGCTGTGGAAAGATTCAGGTATTTCAATATTGAATCTTCGAAGGCCTTAATGGGATCAATGGCTCATTTTTTGGACAATGTCTATTGGTGCTCTTTTGGATAGATCATTACAATTCTCTTGATCTACCACTAAATTCTCACAACTTACACCTTTCAGTAAGGGGAATAACTGTTTTGAATGTGGAATTGAAAATAAGAACTTGTTGACATGACCAAATGACATTGTTTTGCTGCTGTCCCCAAATGTTGCTGTATTGTGATAAGTTGTTTTCTCTGTGTTGCCTTGAAAGCTTGAATGTAAGTAGCCTTGTACGTTTCAAACATGTTTGGCCTGATCACGAACAAACTTCTATTTTTTTTCTTTGAAATTGTGCTGTGATTGGCCAAAATGTCTTTGCTTGACCCAGAAAGCGTCATTGCATCATGCAAATACTTGTTACAGTTTTAATGTTTATTGGTTACATGTTTCATAAGATTGGAAGTCCTTGCCCTTGTCATGTTGTGAATGTTGCACCTGCAACCATTCAGAACAATTGGGCTACTGTCTTGATAAACTACCAGATTTTTGGAACATATTCTTCATCAGATATGTTGGAAACAGTCAGGAGAATTGGCATATGTGATTTTTTTTGTCTACAGAAAACATTGTCAGCATGAATGCAGCTCAGAGTGAGACTCCTTTTGGAAGCAAAGTGCGCAAGGGAATGTTCCGTACTGTCAGTCAGTTGTACAAGGTTTGTGAGAAGTTGAATTCATTTGGGCTTTTTGCCAACTTACGTCAGATTGTTTGGCATATTCATCTTGCGTTTGCATTATTTTAACTTGCGCTTTTGTCTTCAGGAACAACTCTCGAAACTGATGGTGGTTCTGCACAACACCAATCCTAACTTCGTCAGGTGTATTATTCCAAATCATGAGAAGAAAGTAAGTACATACTGAATTCTCATCTATATTTACAGTAAACCCCCTGTTAATCCTGGCTGAAACTAGCCACTGTGGGAGGCGGGGTGGCCTCATGGTTATTGCGCTTATCTTTGGATTGAGCTGTCTGGGTTCGAGCCCTGGCTGGGGACATTGTGTTGTGTTCTTGGGCAAGACAGTTTACTCTCACAGTGCCTCTCTCCACCCAGGTGTATAAATGGGCACCGGCAAATTTAATGCTAGGGGTAACCCTATAGACTAGCATCCCATCCAAGGAGGAGTAGAAATACCTCTTAGTCACTTCATGATTCAGAAACCAGAGATAAGTACTGGCCTGATGGACCACTTGGCTTGTATGCAGACTTTACAAATGGCCTACCTTTACCTGTTAAACCAGGCTTAAACAAGCCACCAAAATTTTTGCCACGTTAGGAGCAGATTTTAGAGATAACTATTGCATTGATAACACATTCCTGGTAATGACAATGGTTTCTTTCTCTTTTCCACAAGGCTGGCAAGATCGCTGCACAACTTGTGTTGGACCAACTGAGGTGTAATGGTGTACTGGAAGGTATCAGAATCTGTCGACAAGGTTTCCCTAACAGGATGCTTTTCCAGGAGTTCAAGCAAAGGTATTTAACCTTTACCTAGACTTTCTTAAAGTTCTTTGCTGTTGTAGGTACACAAGTCTATCTCGCACTCTTCGAAATCAGGTTAGCCTCCCATGCAGACCCTCTTTGGGCTCCTCATGCAATCATTGCATGACAAGCCCAATTTATTGAAGAAAGAATGGCTGAGGAGTCAAGTTGAAAAGTTATGTTCTGATGACATAACTCTGCTGAGTCTCTGATTGGTCGCTACCTGGCTACGATTTTCCAGAGATGCAAATTAGATCTCGATAGATGAGATGCAAAACACTGTACGTGAACACCACTGGCAAGGCTTGTTTTGGGCTTGGAAACTTTAGTACCTCTCCCATGGGGACCATTGTCATGAGACGCCTCCGGTTTCTAAGGTGATCCAGTAACTATCGATATTACAGTGCACCGTTGAGAAACTGGCTTCAGACTTGTTTCTCTCTCACCAAGTTTGGTAATTCATGTCTTTTCTCTCTTTCAAGGTATGAGCTGCTGACACCAAGTGCTATCCCCAAAGGCTTCATGGACGGACGAAAAGCCTGTCAGAAAATGGTGTGTTAGAGTTGTTTTCTCTTGATCAGACTGAATCGACATTTCTATTAACTGTATCTCTGAAACTTTTGCCTGATTTTTATAACCGACATTTCGGCAAGTTTGACTCGACTGGTTCAGGAATTGAGAGAAATAAAAAGTCAAGATGACTTGGTGGACTACTGTGTTTTTTTTTTTTTTTTGCAATATGAACTGAACAATCAAACTTGCCGAAACACTGGTTTTAAAAATCAATTTGAACCTTGGGAAGAGTCCTGAAAAAAGGGAACAACTTTGATTTCTTTTAATTTTCCAGTTTTTGAAATTCATTTAATCCGAAACATTTTCTCAAGATGCTCATGCTTTCTTTGTTAGTTGGAGATCCTAGAACTGGATACAAATTCCTATCGCATTGGCCAGTCCAAGATCTTCTTCAGGGCGGGGGTGTTGGCTCACTTGGAAGAAGAACGTGACTTGAAATTGACGGAGATCATCACCATTTTCCAAGCCTACTGCCGCGGCAACATTGCAAGGAAGCACTACAACAAGAGGGTTCAACAACTCAGTGCTATTCGTGTTATCCAGAGGAATTGCCTCAGCTACCTTAAACTGCGCAACTGGCAATGGTGGCGCCTGTTCACGAAAGTCAAACCGCTGCTCAATGTGACGAGGACAGACGAAGCCTTGCGCGAGGCGTTGGATTTGAAGAAGGCCAACGAAGAAAAACTTGACAAGACCGAGGCGGCTTACAATGAATTGGACAAGAAATTCCAGCAGATTTCTGAGGAGAAGGACATCTTACAGGAGCAGTATGACCGAGAGCGTGACGCATTTCAAGAGGCTGATGACATGCGCCAAAGACTTCAAGCCCGAAAACAGGAGCTGGAGGAGTTGTTGAACGATCAGATGGAGCGGTTTGATGAAGAAGAGGAGAAGGTTATTAACTTAACTGAAGAGAAGAAGAAACTGTTGAAGGATATACAAGATTTGGAGGACAGGTATGTTACAACTTGCAGGAAAAAACTCTTTAAGGCTTTGGGTAAAAGTTTGACTGGTCAAGTTTGCTTTCAACTGACTCACCGTCATCATTAAGAATGAAAACAGGCAAGAGCCTTAATTTTCATTCAGAAGTAAGCTTCAAGAGCTCTTTGATTGCCCCCAGTGGTACCAGTCAAAACTTGAAGAGTTTTTTTAGAACTAAATGTTGGTTAAGTTTGTGGACAAGAGAATTTGCCGTGAACTGAAATTGTTGCTTACTTGTTTGTTCGTTTGTAGCTTGGAAGAAGAGGAGGCTGCTCGACAAAAACTTCAGCTTGAGAAAGTAACCGTTGAAGCCAAAATAAAGAAACAGGAAGAGGACTTGACGCTAATGGAAGATTCCAACTCCAAGGTAGGTTGAGGATACACTAGCCTCCTTATACAGACAGTCTTTTAACGTGTCACGCTATCTGAGGAATGCGTGACAAGCCAAATGAAGGTTTGCGTAGGAGCTTAAGGAAGCATCGGCTGTTTTGCAGGACCAAAGTTCATAGCGTTACATCCTATCTGTCGTGGTTAAGAAGGCTAATATGTATTAAATTAAAAATGAATTAAAAACTTGTTTTGACAGTTGACGAAAGAGAAGAAATCCTTAGAAGACAAATTGCAAGAGGCAACTCAAGCACTTGCTGACGAGGAGGAGAAAGCCAAGGGCTTAGCAAAGCAGAAAGCTAAACAAGATGCCCTCATTGCAGATCTCGAAGAACGACTTAGAAATTCAGAAAAGGTAAACCGTGTTTCAACCAAGAAACTTCCCAAAAATACAGCAGACTGTTTTGCTGTCTAGAAGTGAACTGGACATGATATTTTGTGATTATATTTCAACGCAACTGGAATTGTGTTTATCAGTAATTTGATCATTTGAATTGAATGTTAGAATTGCCAAGAGTTGGAAAAAATCCGCCGCAAGTTGGAAGCAGAGCTGGCTGAAGTCCATCATCAGCTGGAAGAAGCCAAGCAAATGGTAAGAAAATTTCAATTGTTCATTAATTTTAAGCCCTCAATGATCGATAATTATTTTCAATTAATGTTTATTCTGTGATCATTAATTTTTAGGAAACTGAGCGATAAAGTGCTTCCAAAAGTTGCAAATTTAGGTTCTCTATTTTTGCCACAACCTCATGTCCGGTCTAGCCCCCTCTTTAGGGCCCCCCTCCCCCCCTCTCCCCCCCCCCCCCCCGAGAAGAGACTTAGTAAGAGGAGCGTGTGCTCCTTTCCCGGACAGCGGCTGGTAATCGAGCCTATTGCAAACTGTGATTAGGAAAATTCCTTGCATATGGTATCATTTTTTTCCTTAGCTACTTATCACTGAGTTGATTGTTGTCCTTCTCATATTTCAGATTCAGGATCTAGAAGCTACTATTCACAAGAAGGACATGGAATTGAATGACTTGAATGCTAGGTAAGATTACTACATAAACAAGATCTGCATCTCTTTTGTTCTTGGCGCTAGGGGAGATGTTTTTGTGTTCTTTATTTACTGTTGTGGAGGCGCAGTGTCCTCGTGGTTAGTGCGCTTACCTCCGGATTGAGCGGTCCGGGTTCGAGCCCTGGCCAGGGACATTGTGTTGTGTTCTTGGGCAAGACGCTTTACTCTCACAGTGCCTCTCTCCACCCAGGTGTATAAATAGGTACCGGCAAATTTAATTCTGGGGGGCAAACCTGCGATGGACTAGTATCCCAAATAGGAAACATTTTGTCTTTGTTTCTATGGATTTTTAGAGCATTAGTTACGGCATGTCTCGTTCTCCCAAAATTCTACTTGTGTCTATGTGACTCAATGGAAACAGAGAAAACGTTTTGTCTTTTGTGAATGGTGTAAGTGGTTCTGTATTCATAGAATGACTTGACTTACAGTAGCATGTTTTGTCGTCAGGCCGCTGAACGTTTAGACTGCTGGCAGCCGGTCTTTTCTCTTAGAGTCATTTAGACAAGTGTTTAGCCATTGCGAACGCAAAAGGGCGATATCGTCGAGTAGGGAAGAAGGCGAGACGAGAAAATCCTTCTTCTAGTTCCATTCCCCTTTAGGCTGAAGCGTCTCGCCTCAAAATCCCTGCTGAATTTCCAGAGAAAAACATCCTGCCGTTAGTATACTGAACGTTTGTTTTGCTCTTCATATTTCCCGCGCAGAGTTGACGAGGAGTCTTCCAGGAGAAGCGAGCTCGAGAAGCTCAAACGAGAAATGGAGAACCAAATAGAGGAACTGAGAGAAGATTTGGATTCAGAGAAAAGCGCCAGGACTAAGGCGGAGAAACAACGCAGAGAACTTGGAGAGGTAATGGAATCTGTATAGGCTAAGTATTGAGTGGGCGGCGCAGTGGTTTGTGCGCCTGACTCCAGATCGAGCAGTCAGGGTTTGAACCCTAGCTGGGGACATTGTGTTGTGTTCTTGGGCAAAAGTAAAGACATTTTATTCTCACAGTGACCCTCTCCACTCAGGTGTATTAATGGATACCGGCGAATTTAATACTTGGGGTAACTCTGCGATGGACTAGCATCCCATTCAGGGGGGAGTAGAAATATTCCTAGTCACTTCATGCTACAGAAACCGGGATAAGCTCCGGGCTGATGGAACACTTGGCTCGTATGCAGACTAAGTATTGGTGATAATTCTGAGAAATCTCGGCGAGGACAAAACTGTAGTTTACTTCTTGTAGGGGGATGGAGATCATCTGTCAAAATCCCGTGATTATTCGTGAATTCTTTCAAAACTTCTATTGCCACCGGGTAGGAAATTGTCAGGGAAAAATTTTTTCAGAGGCCAGGGAATTTTATTTTGAGTCGGGGAAAACTGAAATAATTTAGCACGCCTTGGGGTTGCTGTGATCTCAACGATGTTTTTCTCTAATGAAGAAGGAACATTTTTTGAAAACTTATCAGCCTCAATGAATGGGTGGAAAGGAGGGCTGTGAAGGGAGGTTAGAAGCCGCTACTGTATCTGACATTTTGTAATAATTTTCAGGGAAAAGTCAAGGCATTTTTAAAAGTGATGTCTGTGGCAATCGTGACAGCGGTGTACTTGTAAGGACTAAGGATAAAGGATTACAAACAAGCTGATGCATTTTTCTTTTCTTTTTAAGGAACTGGAGTCGCTGAAATCAGAACTCGAAGAATCGATTGACACAACAACCGCAGCCCAGGAAATGAAACAAAAACGGGAATCTGAGCTTGTCGCGCTGAAAAGAAGCGTTGAGGAGGAAACTGTCGCACACGAGGCTGCCATGGCACAACTCCGTCAGAAACACACCCAGCTTGTGGAGGAACTGAACGTTCAACTGGAAACGACCAAGAAGGTATGAATTAATTGTGTTGAGCCCGCTCGAGAAAAGCCTGGGACGAGAGTATTTTAGTTTCCCAGGCTCTTTGCGATAGAAGATTGATCGTGGAAACGAGACTGTGACGTTGCGCTTTTTTTGGGAGGACTGGGGAGTAGGGTTGGTGTCAGAGAGTCTTTTTTTGCGTCAGTTAGCTTTCATCTTATTCTTTGTTCATTACCACTGCACGCTCATTCCCTGTACCATGTAAACTTAGTATTTGCCGACTCACTGCTTTTTTTAATTCCTTGTCCTCTTAGGGCAAAGCGCAACTCGAAAAAGCTAAAGCTCATTTGGAAGATAGCAACTCCCAGCTGAAATCAGAGGTGGAAGAATTAAGTAGCCGCAAGACCGAGGCAGAACGTAAAGTGAAAGTATTGGAGAACCAGGTCTCCGAAGCCAATGCTCGGCTCACAGACGATGAACATCACGTGACCGAGTTACAGAGTGTCAAAGTTAAACTGCAAAAGGAGTTGGAGGCGTCTGTTAGCCAACTGGAGGAATTTGAATCCAAGTGTTCAACTGCGGAAAGAGCAAAGGCCTCGCTTGAATCACAGCTAGCTGAATTACAGGTAAACTTGTGAGGATTTATGTGGATGAGATTTCATGGAAATTTTAAAATGACTTCTGCTGGCTTCCAAAAGGTCAAAATGTGATGCTTGGAAAACGTTACGCGTTTCTTGTCTATTGCGGAGTGTTCTCTAGTTGGTTTAAAAAAAAGAGAACAAGTGGAACTAGCTTCCACCAATTAGATTGAACATACTTTTTCTCTTAAACCAATCAGGAGCAAAGTCAAACCAGTCGTTACTTTGTTCACCGCGCGTTTTCCCGCGCGTTTTTCCCGCGCTTGGTAACTGTGTGCCTGTTCAGAGTGTCCTACTGATATCTGCGTGGCCTGTTCAGAGTTTCCCGTTGATTTCTTTCTTTAAAAACCCTTTATTGTCTGCTGATAAAAATGATTGTAGTGCTTTAATGCTAAATGATTGTTGTTTGTCAGGAATCTCTATCAGACGAAACCCGTCAGAAACTGTCGCTCAGTAACAAACTCAAAGAGTCTGAGACCGAAATCAGCCGTCTACAAGATCAACTTGACGATGAGGAAGATGCAAAGGTAGCGCTCCAGAAGAACCTCACACAAGCCCAGGCCCAGGTGGGTGAACAGATAGATTCTCATTACTCTTGACCGTGTATTATTGCTTTAACTTCTTGGGAGAATTAGGGGATTTTATCATCATTGTACTTTGCCTAATTACCGGGTGCTGACCAACAGAATTACAAAAAAAAAAAAATGTACAACTGAATGTAAGTTAGCACACAAGAGGAAGAACCTTTCTTTCCTTTGCTAGCCTCTTACGCAGCCGTTCCTGTGTTTCGTCACGCAATTCTTCCTCGTGGAGGAAAATTACGTGACAAACCGTATCGTCTGCGTTGGAGGCTACTGATACGCTAAAGAAGCTTGTTTACTCGCATTTGTTCGTAGATGGCTGAACTCAAGAAATTGGCCGATGATCGCTCGGCTCTTCTCGAAGAAGCTGAACAGAGCAAGAAGAAATTATCGCGAGACATGGAGACACTGCAAGGGCGAGTGGATGAACTGAGTGCCAATAACAGCAAGTTGGAGAAAACCAGGAAAAGACTGCAAGACGAGGTACGTTTTGCGAGTTTCTTTTTCTTTTTTTTTTTAAAAAAAAAAAAATACTTACTGGCCCTCTGATCATTCTGCGGCCAGGAAACTGCGGACTAGAAAGATTCTAACATTTAACTGAGCCAATAAAGATTATTTTTATTGTTGTTATTGTCAAACAGGTGGACGATGTGCAACTTAACTTGGAGAAGGAGAGAGCAGCGGTCAGTGCACTGGAAAAGAAACAGAGAAAGTTTGATCAGGTTTGTGCCATTTGTTGTGTGCTCAGGGGTAATAACTTGCTCTCACTGCTAACATTTTAACTTGAAAAGCAAAGAGTTGAGGGCTGGGGCACAGAGAGGGTTGGGGAAAGTTCTTTCTATTAGCGAGGGACAAATTGAAATGACTGAAATGCATAGTGTTGAGAATTAGGAAAAAATAACCAGATTCCCAAATCTCATTTTGCAGAGTGTTAAAATACCAACAGCAATAAAACAAACATTACTACACACCACTGAACTACCTCATTTGAATAGTCATGCAGTAAGATTGTATGCAGAGTAGCGGCGTACAGTGCCCCAGCTTTTGAGTCAAGTTTGGGAGTGAAATTTTGACCATGTTTTTTCTCTCTGTTTTAGTTGCTCGCTGAAGAAAAAGCCATATCCGAGAGGAACGCCGTGGAAAGAGACAACGCTGAACGAGACGCCAGACAGAATGAAACGAAGGTTTGTGTTTTATCGTATAGAGTTCGTTTTGCCTAAGTCGTCGAGCAGTGTTTTCGAACCCAACCTTACGAGCAAGATTGAGTGAAAAGCCAACAGAATGTTTGCCACAAGTCTGGTAAATGCGTGACCGAGTGGTTTAGGGCGCTGGATTTTAAATTAGGAGGTCCCTGGTTCACATCCTTCTGCCTACCGCTATCTGGATTTGTTCATGGAAGTCCCGAGTCAACTCGTCCACGTTGTGTAAATAGCCAAACTGGTTAGCTTCCCACCAGTTGAGATTCTTAATAGTCTATGTTCTTTATGCACAGTGTCCCCAATTAGTACAAAAACGCTAAATACATTCGACACTTAAAGACAGTTATTTATTTTAATTTTATTTTATGCAGTAGTGACATTGATGTGGATGTTTTATTTTCCAGGTCATTTCTCTTTCGCATGAACTTGAAGAACTTCAGGAGAAACTGGCGGAGAGTGAAAGGCTTCGCAAGGCCGCGCAAAACGAACTGGAGGCCATGATGGAGAGCAAGGATGACTTCGGCAAGAACGTGCACGAGCTGGAGAAATCCAAGCGATTGCTGGAAGCACAACTCGACGAGAAGAAACAGCAGATCGAAGAACTCGAGGATGAACTGCAGATTACCGAGGATGCTAAGCTAAGGATGGAAGTTAACATGCAGGCAGCGAAAACTCAGTTTGACAGAGAGTTGTCTGCCAGAGACGAACAGAACGAGGAGAAGAGGAAAGCTTTACTCAAACAGGTGAGAAGATTATTTTACACTGCACAAAACGCGAGAGGATATGTGTTTGTGATTGGAACTTTTCAAAACTATAAGCAGGTTCCTTAGCTAAGCAGAATTTTATCTGATTGTCTCCTTAGCTGCGTGATCTTGAGAGCGAGCTGGACGAGGAACGCAAGGCTAAAGTGAATGCTGTAAACTCCAAGAAGAAAATCGAGATGGACATCGCGGATCTCGAAGAACAGCTCGAGGGAGCCAACCGCGTGAAGGAAGATGGCCTCAGACAGCTGAAGAAATACCAGCAGCAGGTCAAGGACATTCAGAGAGATCTGGACGAGGCACGGCACGCTCGAGACGAGATATCGGAACAAGCGAAGGAGAATGAACGGAAAGCTAAACAGCTGGAAGCCGATTACTTACAAATGCAAGAGGTAAGAAGTGAGTTACTGGAAACGGTGATTAGGATTACGTGACGTTACGTTATGAGACATTGCAAAGAAACATGACGGATTGCTGGTGATTTCCGTCGTTGTATTGTGATAGGGTGATAGAATCAGAAACTCCTTGAGTGCCTCGGTGACAAGCTGCTAGAGTCAAGGAAGTTTGGATTTGAGCCAAATTTAGACATAAAGTGGCCACCAAATTGAGTGAAATATAAAAATAACCATTTAAACCAGTGAAGGAACATTTTAAGACACGCATGGGCAAGAATTGAAGAAGATGAAAACGGATTCCGATTTGTTTTTTTTTTTTTTGAAATACTTTTAATAGGGTGGACAGTTGCAAAGTTAATCTCGTTTATTGTCACCTTTAATTGTAACGGCTGAGAGACATATTTGTTAGTAATGAAACTATTGCTAATTTGCTTTGTCATTTAGGAAACACAGAAGTAATTTCCTCGCTAGCATTAAGTTTCACATCGAGTATTTGGCAAAACTTCATAAAATAAACTAAATTCAGCCGCGACACAGTCCCCTTAACCTAATATTATTTATGAATTTTAGGATCTTGCTGCCGCCGAACGAGCCAGAAAAAGTTTGGAAGCGGAAAGAGACGAATTAGCAGAAGAATTAGCAAACTCAAGTCATCAAAGGTAGTCACATCTGTTGTATTCATATTACAGCATGGTACTAACAAACGAAGCGCGCGAAGTCCAAAATATACCCGCGAGAATCGTGAGCGTAGTTCTAGCGTTTCGCGGCGCTCCTCTTTGTAGGGCTGGCCTTGATTCTGTTTGGTCAATTTTGTTTTGTTTTGCTGTTTTAGGGGATCATGGGCCGACGAGAAACGCAAACAAGATGCACGCATAGCTCAATTGGAAGAAGAAATCGAGGAAGAAAGAACTCAAAATGAATTACTGCTTGAGAAATTCAAGCGGGCTAATATGCAGGTATGTTGAAGAAAGAAGTGCGACTGTTCATGTAGCACCTCATGCGTAACATTGACTACTTTTAATTTAACAGATGGAGCAGTTCCAGACAGATCTGAACTCAGAGCGTGCTGCCTTGCAAAAGATGGAGAGCAGCAAAAACACGCTAGAAAAACAGGTAAGAAAGTTATGCTATGAAAACTTTAAAATTATTTAAAATTGCAGCTGTCAACTACTTCCTGTTCGTTATGATTATTCGAGAGTTCCCGCGGTTTCCCTTTGCATTTTGTCGCCAAATTTTCCCGCGTTTTGCTAAAGATGAGGGCCGCGCCGCGCCCTTCACAGCATCAGTCAACAAACCTGTTGTTTTCTTGTTAGAACAAAGACATGAAAGCCAAACTACAGGAACTGGAGAGCCAGACACGTGCTCGCAACAGGATGACTGTACAGGCACTGGAGAACAAACTAGCCACACTACAAGAGCAGCTTGACGCCGAAACCAAGTAAGTGAAAGTTATAGCAAATTGTTTCAATCGTCCTATATGGGGAGTTAAGGACAGAAGTAAACAAAAAAACAAAACAAACGAGATTGGGAATGAAAACCTACGATTTAGATGCGAGTTTTCCTGCAGTTCGGGGCAATATTGTACCAGTGTTTGGACATTGTTGGGACAATGTCGGATTAATGTTTTGCTGACAATACCGTGCCTTTTCTCTCAGGGAACGCGCTCTCCTGGCTAAGAATAACCGTAAGCTAGAGAAGAAATACAAAGAGTCCGTGTTACAAGTGGAGGAGGAGAGGCGCCATGCTGACCAATACAAAGAACAGGTTGGTTGAACGTTCTCAGTGTTTTACTTAGTCTGGTAAGGTTTCTGTTTTTGCTGTTTGCTGACCGTCCTTTTCGGAAACTTTCCGCATTCGTCCGGAAGTCGGAATTCTTCGGAATTCGTCAGTGTAAGATGTACGGTAGTTGCAGGCTTCAGGAACTTTAAGTTAATTTAAGGGTCAGCACTTTCGTTATTCTTATCATAGCAAAAAGCGTGTATTATTTCAATTCTTGTTTCGTGGACTCTTGTCCTTTTAGATGGAAAAGGTGAACGCCCGTGTGAAGACCTTGAAGCGGTCTGTAGACGAAGCTGAAGAAGAGAACACGCGACTCAACTCCTCAAAACGCAAAATACAACGAGAGCTGGATGATTACATTGAAGCTAACGAGGAACTTAATCGCGAAGTACAAAGTCTCCGAAACAGACTTAGGTAACTATTAACTTGAGCTTTTGTTATGTCGGCAGAAAATCGAAGGTAGACAAATATTCGGCCGAATATTCATATTCAGTGTTCTAAAATTGACTTGGGTCTCTCAGAGAATAACTTTAATAGTGATTTTTTGTCGCTGAACTGATGTAAAGAGTTTTGACGGGAGAAGAAACATGGATGTCCGGTATTACTATACGGAACGTGGGTAGAGTTGTTTCGTCTGTTCAACTGAGAATCAAAGAATTGACTCTGTAGTCGTTTCAAGCGCAGCTGGAAATTACTAAGAATTTTTCTCTGAGCATTTGCCCTGGAAATCAGTGAAATTGGCACGGGAGCATACCATTTGTTAACATGGTGCTTGTTTTGGATAAGGTAGCTGTGAATAGCGGTGTACCTGCAAAGCAATTTGTGTGTAAGTCGAACCGGTTGGCCTGTGTAAAATTATCACGGCGCGATCACGTTTCTACCCTCTCTGTCAGACGTGCGTGCCGTTTGTTTGTTTATCGACTAGCTCTCATAACTCGAGCACAACTGAAGGATATTTTGAGTTATTTTAGCCGCGTACAGAATTACCTTTAAATTGAAGGAAACCTGAAAATAGTAGTTTACTTAGGTAGAAAAACACCAAAGAGATATTAATAAACCATAAAGAAACAAGGATGGTTAAGAATGGAGAAGATTGACACGGATTACAAACGACGAACTTGATACGCAAACCGCGACGTAGTTCTTTTAAGCAAACTGTCTAATGACTTTTTTGTTTGTTTCTAGGGGCCGTGGCGGCGCAACAGGTCGAAGCGGTTTCACCACCCCTCCCGAGCCAAGGAGAAAGACGACCCGAGGGGATAAATCTGGGGATTCAGGCGACGCTGATGCCACGCCTGAAGCCGAACCAGACGCGTAGATTCGCGTGATCCCTCGCCCAGCTACAGTTTCACTTTTCTTCTCTTCGCTTTCGCTTCCCCTCAACTTTCTTTACTGGTTCTTGTTTAATTATTAAGATCTGCTGTCGTTTGAGTAGATTTTGTCATAAAAAGAATTGTTTTTGCTGTCAATAGGGTAGTGTCGAGATTATCATCACAGAGAACGTGTTAGTTTGACGCGACAAAGTCGATGTCAACAGCAAAACTGCAATAACCCAGCAAACGAAAGTGTGAAATTTCAGTCATCTAATGTAATTGTGGTTTGCTAAATAGAGCTGATCTGTTCTCTACACGTTCTTGAGCCCTTCCCTCATATTATTTGAACTGAGAACCTCTTCTTAACTATGCTTTCTTTAGAATTCACTTTCTTGACAACTGTGGACGTGTAGAGTTTTTAGTCATGACCAAATAATGCAGCTTCTCAGAGTCTATTTTCAAAGGAAATAAAAAGATAGAACTTCGCGTAAGCAAACGCGGTGAAGATAGAGAACCTGCGAAGTGTTGAGGTTTGAAACCCGTGGAGTCAGATCAGTAAATAGAGGAGGCAATCAATTTTGGTGCGAATTTCAAAAGAGCTGGGAATAATCTATATTATTGTTAATTCAAGGGATTTGCGTAAGGCATTTGTGGGAAATCAGACCTCAAATCCAAGTTGATAATGTAATAGAGTATAGTAGTTTTTCATGAGATTGTTGTGTACGGAGTTTTGATATGTACAGGCTGATGACATGTTAGTCTCCTTCGCAACCACTTGACTGTCACGTAACGCTTCTCCCCGTGAACTGTTGCGTGACGATCCTAATTATGGCTGCAAAGGAGACTAGTGACTAGCAAGAAGTGACTTTTAAAATGCGAACATTTGTATTTGTGTCAAACTTATCGGTCAGTTAGGCATTAAAAAATTGAGAGGTCTAGCTTGGGTTAGTCACGCTCGTAGCCGTTACATATATCGTGACGCCACGTTTCGTGACCGCCCCCAAAACGCTATGAAGTTAGACAGTTAGAATAGGCTTGTATGGTCTGAGATAAACGTCGTAAAGTTACTGATAATTTCTATTTTATAAGCTGCCAATGTATGGTGATTAGAATTAAACTTTTGTTGAAGTAGTTGTGTGGTGTTTCAATTGATATCTTGAAGGAGAGCAAGAACAACTACACTCAGTGAGCACTCTTTCACTTGTGTACAAACACCAGTTTCCTTTCTAGGACGAAAAAAAAGGAAAGGAAATGAGAACTCCAGCAGGAAGATACAGGAACCCTGTAATCAAGCCTAACTGTTCAGTACTTTTGGTTCCCACGTTACGGGGCTGGGGGCGGGGGGGACTCCTATATTAAAAGAACGGGGATGTTCGTCGTACCTTTTAGGGGTTAAAAAGGCGGTTTAATACCCCTTAGGATGTTCAGCCTCGAAGGGGCCACAGCGGAAGCTTTTGCGGTACGTTTTAAGGGTATTGAGCCGAAAAAAATGCTTTTTTTTTTTGAGAATTGGTAACTCTAGGGGTGTAAACATTTTCAGGCCATGCCCACAAAACAGGGTCTTGGTACTTCTTGGAGGTTCTTTACAACATTTTCGACGAACACCCCGGTCCTTTTTATGTGGGAGTCCCCTCCCGTGGGGGGGGGGGGGGGGATTGCGGTTCGGTTGAAAAATTCCTTTCGCTTGTCCCTAAATGGAACAGAATGGTTCAGGTCCCGTATCCTTTTGGGGAGGGTGTAGTAGCCTAAGTAGCAAGCGCTCCCGTGCGTTATTCGAGTGTCCCATACACCACATATTTTAGTAATTCCCACACCTGCAGTTCACTCGGGACGAGATGGGAAACCGTTGTCCTGTGATTTCGCACTACCAGGAGGATGGCATGGGAACGCTAAGGGTTGCTAAGGATGTCGAGGAATCACTTCAGTGCGAGAGGGTTTGACTTAGCTTTTGAAGTAGGAAATAACCGAAGGTTGAGGGTCATAGACTGTTCCTTTGGATGTACTTTTTCATTGGCTGTCCTTGACGTGACAGAACTTTCATTGCTCTTGGACTCCTTCAACCCAACTCAAAATGTAAAGAAAAACCGTCAATGGGATTTGCATGTTAAAAAGGGTGCATCTCGATGAGGCCCCAAAGGAAAAGGCAACTAAAAGTATTCTTTACACCTACGATGCCTATGAGTGACAGCTACCCAATGCGGGACAGCCCGTTGACCATTTTTGTTTGTTGCGTGACCCAGACCCTCGGCTGCGTGACATCTTCGCGGAGGTTTACTTCCCGTCATTCCATGCGTGCATCCTTTCAGCGTCTCTCACACGTGCGAGCTAGCAGGACGTTCAGTTCCGTTCAAGTGTAGTCAGTATTTTCTGTCCTCAGTGAAGCTAGACTCTGCCGAGAGGACCTAAAACCAGCAGATTAACATGGTAAGACGTGAAGATTTTTATCTTAGTGTGTATTCAGTTGCACTTTGCACGCACGAAACATAGGAATCCTTTGGTTAAGTTCTTCACTACAGCTACTCGAGTGTCCACCAATCTTCTTCGTTTTCAACACTACCCACAGATTGACAAAACATGTACGAAATCCGAACAAAGCATGAGAATAAAGAATGGGAATAGAGGACTTTGCGCATCAAACACAAGTTTTCTGTGGCACTAAATTAAAATACTTGCTCTTGAGAGGTCTTTTTATCGATTAAGCTAATTAATTTGTTTTTAAGCTTGAATACGGTTATGAAATCTTCACACCCCTGAGTACCCTTTGATAACGGAAGAAGTCCCTGGCAAAGCCAAACTAGGGAAAACTTTCCCTTTCATTTGTTGGATTACTCAAGAAGATGCATGGGGGAAACTTTGATAGAGTTACATGAAATCAAAAACTATCGGAGGACACTGTGAAAGCTGTGTGGACACAGAATTTGTCATCACAGGGGGAGGGGGACAGGGTGATAAATCTAACAAGTGCTTCTTCTGCAACCCATACAATAAAATTTTGGTTTGTTGCATGGAATTTAGGACACAGTTATTTTGCTGCACGAAATACTTCAGTGTGTTGCCGGTGGACACATAACAAGGACACGAGAGCCAAGTCATGCCCTTGCAATCAGGGATTCACAAACCATAGGGTCAGCTTGGCCTTCATGAAGAAAAATAGAATGGTGTGTACCACTGTGGAGGAGGTGGAAGGAGGCATGGGTGCTGGTTGCTAGGTTTAGTGTTGGCTCATAGTAACTCACACCCCACAGGAGTGTAGATGGGTTTCAGTGATGTTAGGAAATGTAAGGGCAATCTGACTGAATTCTTTGGGGGGTGGGGGGAAGACCCATAATGGACAAGTATGCTATCCTGGAAAAATAGTAAAACTCCAGGCTTTTTCATGCTACAGATGGTGGGATAAGCTCTACGGACCACTTTGACCTGGAATATAGTTTTTACCTTACTTTGACCCCACTGAAAAAAAAAAAGAAAAAAAACCCTTTAATAGTACATATTGCGGGGTATTGAAGTATATATGGTGAAGTACAAAGTTCATGTGTTTTTATCTTGCGTCTTAGGCAAGTGACGACGTTAACCCAAAGGCCTTCCCACTTGCTGATCCCCAACTTACTGTGACAATTCTTGACCTCATTCAACAAGCATCCAACTACAAGCAGCTCAGAAAGGGAGCCAATGAAGGTACCATAGTGGTCCAATAACTGCTTCTGTTTGCAAGTTTACTGCCTGCAGTTTGGGTTTAGTCTAAATAGCAATAATGTTTCCTTAGTAATGACTGTCCTTTGAAGCAGTGACCTTCTGTTTGGATTGATAGAATTTTTCCAGCAACATTTATTCCTTTCTTCTCTTGCTATAATTAGAATATCTTTGTTTTATTGAGATAGATTGGCCCACAACTGGTACACATTTTAGTTACCCTACTTTCTCCCCTACCCTCTCATAGTTGTGACCCTCCAAAGTTAGCGATATTGAAAGTTTTCTAGATGTTGAAGTAATGAGAGTCCTTACTTTTGAAACTTTATGGTAATGAAAATGTCACATATTTGTTGCAGCCACCAAATGCTTGAACCGTGGCATTGCTGAGTTTATCGTCATGGCAGCTGATACAGAACCACTAGAAATATTACTGCACCTGCCTCTTTTGTGTGAAGACAAGGTAAAGAGATAGTTGAAAGTAATTTTGGTTCAAGTACAAGGTACAGTTTACACAAGGAGTGGCTGTAGAATTGTAATACCATCTGCTGACATGACAGACTGTGTTTCTAGCTTTACGAGTATTTGATGTGCCATTTTCCAAATTCTTAGACATAGATGACACACTAGTCTCCTTCGCATCCGTTATTAGGGTTGTCACGCAACGCTTCTCTGATGCGTTGCAAGAAGCGTTGTGTGATGACCCTAATAATGGCTGCATAGGACACTAATGACATACATGTCAACTTGGATGAAGATGGACTTCAAATTAATTTTTTTTATTTTTGCCAAAATAATATAGCATATGATCCCAAACTAGTCTGGCCATCCTGTTTTGCTCTGTAGCTAGGCTTACTTTGAATTGGTCAAATAAACCTTTGTAAAAGTCACGATTGCATCTGCATTATTTCCTTTTAGAACGTACCATATGTATTTGTTCGTTCCAAGCAAGCTCTTGGTCGTGCATGTGGAGTGTCCCGGCCTGTCATTGCAACTGCTGTTACCATCAACGAAGGCTCACAACTCAAACCCCAGATTCTGTCACTTCAGCAATCCATTGAAAAACTGCTGATATAACCCTCAGTACACACCCAGTTGTTCCTTAGTAATAAAATATCACGATCAACATCAGTTTCAACTTGTGTGTCCTTGTCTGAAAGAATCTAGTCTGTCTGTTTTGTGTTGAGTTCAATGAGATAGGAAGCAAAAGTATTAACCACAGGGGATTTGAAACGGCCAAAACACAACAGGGGAAAGACAGAAACCACTTTGTGCTCGCATCTCAAAGAAAAATAACTTGTAACTTAACAATAGGGTATTTGAAAAAGCCTGAACATAACAGGTTGCCCCTGGGAAAAGACGAAAACCGGTCCACGCTCGCTCTCGCATTCTCCCCTCACCTGCACTCTTGAAGAAAAATAACTTGTAGCAAAAAGCTAAATGTCTGTGGACACACTAGGAAGAATCCTGCAAATGGTTTATTGTTCAGCTCCAATGCAACAGATTAGCCAGAGAGCAAGCTCGCATTTTTATTCCACACAAGTGAAAATCACACTGAGATTCCTAAGGAAAAAAACAAACTTCAGGAGCACTAAAACAACCAAGTATCCATCTTTTTATGTTGCTTTTTTCAAATTTTATTTAATACACTTTAACCATCATTTTATTATGTTGACATGCATTGACATCATAAGTTACTTTTTGGTACAAATGTGAAGTCAATTTACATAATTATAAGTTACAAATAGAGCATTATTTAGGATTAAAAATAAAAATGGCATGACAAATAGTACTTGCATTAAATAAACTTTTTTTTCTACTCTGTTTATACTGTTCTTTTTTACAAGACTAAAAGCTTTTTACATATTTGACACTGAAAGAAAACAGTGTTAGGTCTTCTGACTAATGTTTGTGGTGTCAATTTGTCAGCAAAGTTGAAAGATTTGTGACAGAATACTGTACACCAGAAGTTTGAGTAACAAGTGGACAAAAACTTTGTACCAAGATTATTTACACCATATTGCAAACTTCTGTATGACTGTTTTAAATGTCTTCTCGAAAAAAAGAAAAACATTTCTAACAATACCAAATGTCGAAAACAAATTTTGATCTTCGTATGAAACACTTAGAAGTACTGGTAAAATGAAACTGATTATGAAATTTTACCTGTGTTAGTACAATTTCTCTGAACTTTGAAATTTATTTTCTTGCGTTCCCCTGGGAAATCATTTTCAGGGTTATTTCAGGCAAATATTTACATAAAAAATGCAAAAAGGACTGCAAAATACTTAAAGTTATTCTGGTACCTGATTTTTGTCCACTAAAAACTGAAATTGCTCGATTGTCTATCAGATTTTGTCTTGTATTTTGACAGTGGAAGTGACAACTTCAAATCATTCTGCCATCAAAGAACACGATTTTTGTAATTTAAAACAAGTTGAGGAAAAACTAGTCTCCTTTGCAGCTGTTTTCAGGGTCGTCACACAACACTTCTCCCCCACTTGAAACAAATGTATGAATACAATTCTGAGTATCTAACCAGATCACAGGAGACTCAAAATGCTTTTTTCCCAGTGAAATTAGAGATAATCAGCAAAAAATGTCAACACATTGCAAACAATATTGGGGCTACCATCCTTTTACACCAGATCTCCTTTTATATGTACCGGTACTTTAGGGTAACCACTTTGTTCCCACCCAGGTCTTTGGATGTTTACAATGTGTTTGTAGATAACTATGAATGGCTTTCTGCACTATGCATCTGAGATTCTGGTCTTATTGTGGTGATTCCACTGTTCCCAGGAGCTAGATGCGAAATAGCAACACTGGCAGGTTCTGTGTCATAACCAAGTTTCTTCATATCACGAGTCACTACGCTGAATGTCACTTTCACACTTCCTTGTGATCTTACTCTTGTCACTTCTCTTCCTTCACCTTGTGCTACAACTTTTGGGTCCACAAACTCAGGTCTTCTACCAAGGAACCAACTAAAAAATAATTAAAAAAAATAAATAATGCGTTGTTTAAGAAAATATCCATACCCCTCCCACGGAAGATGTTTGGTTTGAGCCCCCCCCCCCCCAATCTTCCCAAAATTCTTGTTTTAGCTTCATACTTTCTTTTAAAAATTTGGATTTTGAATATCCACTCCAGGTTTGAATTTCCAATGATCTCACGTGGAGTGGTGAACTGCATGATGCTTCGTCCAATAGTTCAGGCGGTTGTTTCAGAAAATATCTACCCCTTACATAAGGAAGAGGAAGTAACCAACCCTCAGGAAATTCCAGTTAAACTTAACAATAAATTTTCTTTAAAAACTTTGTCTTTGAAGACCTCCACCCCCTCTGAATTTCCAATGATCTTCAATTCCACAAGGTAGGTATGGTATTTTGGGGAACCAAACAAAATGTGCTGTTCCAGAAAATATCCATACTCCCCAAGAAGGGATTGGAATTTCCTAGGGGTGTGGGCAGGTTCTGTAAGACAGAAAAATTTAAAGAAATGTATGAAGCTTATTTATGACATTATTGGAATTTCCAGAGGGGTGGGGGAAGGGTCTTAGAGAAAACCCTTCCATGAGGGAGGTATGCATATTTTCTGGAACTACACAATTTTGTAAAATAATGCTCTCATTGCCACAGTATAGGAATTTCAGTAACGTTTTCAGAAAGAGGGCAACTGGTTTTCTCAGGCGGGCAAAACTTTTTGAACTGCACTTCTTTATAAGAAAAGCTTTCCTCTACTGGGTCAAACCTAGCGGGCAAAATCATCATCACAGCTGGTACATTGGCCTGGTGCCTGGCCCTTAATGAAACCCCTGCTTCATCCCAAAGGCACTTTTTCTCTTTGAGAGTGGGAAAAGCACCTTGGGGATAAGGTTGATGCTTCAGTTAAAATCTAGTTGGTTGCCAGAAAAAAGGGTTAAACTGTCTAAGAGTGACAGCTTTTCATAAAAAAAGACTTCCTAGCGTCACACCTGGGTGAAGTGAAGCTAGGGAGATTTTTTATTTTTTAAGTTTGATGATTGTCCAAGAGCAAAAAACGAAAAGCTCACCTTGTAAACTTTTGAAATTTTGATGATGACTCAGGAACAAACATTGGCATCTCTCTTGTGTGGCTGTAAATGGGGCAAACAAACACTGTCAATGAAGCATCCTAGATTTATGACTGTATTTTTTAAATGAGAAATTAGTCACTAGCTCCTACTTTTGAATTTTCAATACTCTTTTACAAGCAGATTGGCACTGCTTTTTGTGATAAAGATTCCCCAAGATGAAAAGTTTATTTGAACATATCAACTTAGCTCAACTTCTACCTTCCTGGAGAGATAGGAACATGTACAGCTCCATATCCTCGCACTACGTCATGACCGAAAGCATCCAAGCCATAGCAACTCACCACTAGTTGAGGCCCTGAAAGAAAGGAATGATGAAACAACAAATACCACATGAAATAATATCAATGAAAAATATTTTGAATATTGAGTTATAAGAGTTACACTGTACACATTTTTCATACCCACTCATGTGTAATTTATTAGGAACAAGTTGCCTGTTAAGTCTATGCATGAAAGCAAAAAAAAAAAACAAAAACAAAAAACAAATGAAAAAATTTAGCCTCATTGCTCTATTATCAACTTACATCCATAAGGACTTGTACTTTTGAAAGTAATGTCCAATGGAAAATTGAAAACAAAGACCTGCCGTCTATCCAAACTCTTTTTAGTGGTCTGAGAAATTCCTTCTTCCCAACCCTGAGGAAAATCAAAACATTATTAACCGGTAAACTTGTTACTTTATGTTGGATTTTGTGTACTTAATTTTCACATATTTTGATGATGACGTCACTTGATATTTATAATGTTCACAAAAAATTGACTTTATACAAAGCTCGGCATGATTGTTGTACAAATGTATGGAGATAAAACAAAACTTTGACAGCCATGATACTAAAACGAAAGCTTCCATGAAAGAAACAAACGATGGCAATGGAGGAAAACGTTGGAGAATTATTCAAAAATACTTACAGACGTAACGACCCAGTCTTGACCATAAACAAAACTGTACTTGCAGTACAAATCGTCAAATTCGGGAAACTAAAAGCCGCAGACGAATAAAATAAACAGTTTTAAATAAAATATAAATATATATTTTCGTGAACAGCTAGTTTTAACTTACCCTTGCAGACTCTATCTGACCAGAGACCATTACAAGAAATACCGAACTATGGAGACCTCCTCCCGCCATTTTGAATTTTGCGCAGGTGGTTGTTGCTAGGCACTAGTCAGCGGCGATACAAACAAAAATATAGCAGCATATCCGGGCTTTTAAGAATTTTTCAGCGCTTGTTTTAACGAAGAGAAGTGGAAAAAATGGCCTGAGTTGTCCGTATTTTCAACAAATTGTACGCTTTTACCCGAGGAAAGCATCATTTAGGGATTTGTCAGTGTGGAGGTGTAGAAAAAATTGTGATTCTTTGAAGATTTCGTCTTCAAAATCAGGGATAATTTTGCGTGGCAACAGTGCGGTTGCTATTGACTTGGTTGACCCATATTAGTTTGCCTTAATTTTTGCGCTAATCGTTCGTTGGCGCTGCAACGAGGAACCTTTGGAAAAAACAGGAAGATTCGTAGCGCTTATTTCTTGCCTTTGATACAGACAGCTGCTTACGTTTACTTTGGGAGAAACTCGATATTTTGAGCGAGTACGTACTCAGTAATTATCAATTCCCAGCTGGAGGATCAAGATTGCACTATAGATGCCATACGTGCTGTATACATAGACGATATCACAGAAATTGTCAAGTACACACGATCTTATGAGGAGAAGACTACTCACCCTGGTTGGGTTTACTTTCAACTAGCGGATTTTTATTTTACATTTGGTCGTCTTCAACGATGGCGGTATACTTCGACCACAAGATTCAAGCTCCTTCAGTAGCTATACAAACTGACATAGCGTGGCACCACACTTATCCACTCTTGGCAGTTGCCTCAAAAAACGAACCGGATGTAGGTGGTTCAGTTAACTTCTATCTTGACGAGGTATGTTATTCATTCAGCACAGTGCGTGTCAAAAATAATCGTATCATGTGTAAGCAATGAACAACAGAAGTACTTCATAGAACGTACGTATTTCTAAACTTAGAGGTTACACTTACATTCCTAAATGACATACAACACCTTTCACTTTCACAAAATTAGATTATGAGCTCAAGATTTCTATGATGTGTTGATTGATATAAGTGCCAAGTCAACTATCTTTTCATTGAAATTGAGAGTAAATAATCCATTGTTTTAGTAGATTCCTAACTAAATTTCCTTCAAACAATGATTTCTTTTTTTTCTTCACATAAAAGAGTAGCATCAAACTTCACACCTTTTAGTGAAATCACACACAGACCTAATTTTCATTTCAAATTGCAGCTGTCTTTACAAGAAAGTTAAAAGTCGCATAACAGTGTATATCCTTTTAGTATCCTCACGAATTGAGGTGTCCAGTAATGTTTCTTGAACTTTCCCTAGAACATCACGCAATGAGAAAAGCTTGCCATTTTTTTTTAGATGACCGCCAGCTATTGCACACCAATGGCTTATAGTCTACAGTAGCTCAGCCAATCTGATTGTAGCATTTGCATTAATCAGACAGTACACAGTGTACAGCCAACCCTCTCCACAACAGCCACCTTGAGGACAGAGAAAAGTGGCTGTTACAGAGAGGTGGTCATTATGAGAATGTAGAAGTGTAATATTAGATCTTTTTTCATGGCTGCAACATTAATTTCTATTTTTTAAAAATTCTCATTGTAGCATACAAATACGTAATGCAATCAAACTATATCAATGAAACAGAAACAGAGACTAATAACATGTGACCTGTTGTATATACTGTTTGCATATATTGTGTAACTTGTCTCCAACTCCAACCCTGCTCTGCTATCTCTCGCTGCCCAGCTCCACTCCATGTCCCTTTGGTAAGCCTCCTTTCTCTCTTATCTTTTGTGCATGTAGATAAGAAAGCAGAGGCAGCGTGGCCGAGTGGTTTAGAGCGCTGGTGTTGTAATCCGGATGTCCTGTGTTCAAGGCCTCCACCCTGCCACTAGTGGGATTTGTTTCTCGGTAGTCTTGAGTTCAAATCCTCGATCACGCTTTGTAAATAGCCAACTGGTCTACCTTCTGCTAGTTGGGATTTTTAACTGTGTTTCGTCAGTATGAAATATTTGTTTTCTTTGTTTCAGTGGCATGTCTGTAAACTAGCTACGCTTTAATAGTGCTTGTATAGCTAAGTGCATGACCACTATAAATAAGATTTACATTTTTTTTTTACAATAGCTGGAGCTCATTGCATCACCATTTGTGGAATTTAAGTTTGCAAGTTAGCATGGCCCCATTACTTTTTCTAGTTTACAGAATACTAATAAATTATCCTTTTAGTAGTAATTCTCTTTGAACTAACGTTTTATTATGTCCACCTGTATCAGGGTGAACTTGTGGAAGATTCTTCAATACAACGTTCCAGCTTAGTAACAGCTATTTTGTGGCACCCTGTAAGAAAGATTCTTGCAATCGGCTGGCAGAGTGGTGATGTGTTAATTTGGAATGAACATGACCATGAGCTACATGAAGCTTCTTCTATTCATCAGTCTGCAGTCCGGATTATACAGTGGAGTAACAATGGGAACAGACTTGTTACCACTGATGAGGTATTTGTTTGAGATAAATGTTCCACTGAGGGGTGGCGTACTATTGTGGTATTATTCAAAGCTTCTTAAGTATATGTCGTGAACAAAGCTGTATTGGAAGAGTATCAGCCCTTTGTCTCTGTTAATAATATATGGTTGAGTATGGTGCATCCTGCAGAGATATCAGTGAGAGCTGTTCTCCCAATACAGTCCAGGGCAAGCTTGACAAGTAACTACACGGCTTAATTAATGAAAATGTGTAAAAAGGTTGACCTGGTATAATACTTAGAAATTATTGGAGTGACAGTGTCAGGCTGGTTTAGCTATTGGCCTTCTTCTTGAATTATGTTGCTGCCAGAATACCATGTGGTGCATTAATTAACACCACTGTGTATGAAATTGAATGTCTTGATTAAAGTTAGTTTTGAAGAAGAGGACCTTTTTAATGTTTTACTATTAATTCTTTCTGCTAGTTGGGTATCCAATTTAGTACATTGATGATGTTTTAGCAACTAGATTTATTTAGAGTACTCCAATAATTTTTCTGTAAGTAAGTTGTACATTATAAAAGACATCATAAGCACCTCTTTGCTGCTCTTCTGCATAGACCGGGATCTTGGCAGTCTGGAAAGCAGATCAGAAGGGTAGACTACAGCAATCTCCATTGCACCAACATGATGCTTCTTCACCAATAACAGCTTGTGTTTTCAAACCACCATCAAGCCCTGAGTAGTGAGTATAAATCAAGAAGTCACACTTTTGTGAGTCAGTTTGTGGTAGTGATTATTTAGTGTTAAGCCCTGACTAGACAAAAACAATATAACACAAGCCTTTGGAATTATACTTGGGCTTAACCTGCACTATCATTTACAGAAAGGCTTGCCTGGTTTAAATTTTAAATTGTTGACCTCAAATTAAAGCCACAAAGCTTTTAAGATGTCCAAATCACTCTGGACTCCACAAATCATTTTGGAGTGCATGTCTCTTTTAATTGTCACACTGGGTTTGTGAACTATTCGGAACAATCTCTCTAATAGGCCATTTTCAAATTGTGCAGTTTCAGAAAATAGCCATTCTTCCCCCACAGAAAGGACTGGAATTTCCTTGGGGGTTAGGGGTTTTGTAAAACCAAAATATTTAAAGAAATGTATGAAGCTTAATTGGGATTTTCAAAGGGGTGGGATGGGGGTCTTAGAAAAAAATCTCTTCTGTGGGGGAGGTATGGATATTTTCTGGAACTATACATTAGAACTACGTGCAGTGGAGGTCATTAGAATTTTTAATTGATATATTTGATGCAAAATGACAGCTAGATGTAACTGTCATCTTATTACAGTTATTACATGAAAGTTATAATATTACTGTGTTTTACAGTGACATATCTAGCTTGGCAAAAGCAGCTGTGGCAGGAGACGAGGCTGCATTGGACATGTTAAGTTGGCGGAAGAGCAACAAAAGCACATCAAATACATCATCTGATTATTCCTTCTTTTTTGGAGTCACAGATGGTACGTTTATTCTTACGAGAGTTTCCTCAGGTTTACAAAGCTCTAATGTTCACTTATCTGGCCAGCAACTTTTATTCTATTATAATAATCACCAGTTCTTAAAATCACATGCTTAGTTTTCTTTCTTTATCTTACCTTTGTTTTAGAAATATTTATAGTGAGAATTGTGGTCACTGTGTTAACCTCAAAACTGCATTGTCTCGTGTTGACATTATTATGTGGTACGTAATAATGTTTCATGTTCAACGCAGGTTCTGTTTACTATATGGATGATAAAGGCCGTTGTTCGCAGTGTTTCACTGCAGAGGGTCCTGTCAAGTTCTTGTTGTACAGTGAGGGAAGGGACATGATTGTGGTAGTTACAGAAGGATTGATCCTCTCACAGCACAGAGTGGCACATGATGGCACTACATCAGAAGTTGCTAAGGTCAGAGCTGGAAATAAATTTTCACATCACTCAATGTTTATACCCACAAAGGAGAATAATATTGCATCAGACACATTTGTAGAGTTTGTATCCACTTTTCATACTCTGCACAATGTCACATATTGGGAATTATTATAATTCTGCATCTTGTTTCTCTTGAGGAATGATTCCTCGCTTGAGAGCTTCAAATCCTGTCTCGAAGACAGGATTCTCATCTTGTGAGAATTACTGAAGCTGCAATTGTCCTATGTTGTTTTTAATGTTGCTACGAATTAGAGCTTTTTTTCTGTCACCATAGTCATCAGAAGTTTATTTTCTTGATTAGGTAAAACTTAGTGGGCAATCTGGTAAAAGTCAAATAATCTGGGCTGGAAGGCAAGTGTTAGCCACTGCATCAGAGGAAAATGTTGTCAGGTAAAGTTACAACTAAAATAAAAAAAATGTTAAATAAATTAAAATATTTAGGGAGGAAGCCACATTAGCCTTAGCTGGTTTTCATGCAGGTCTTCTATCCTGGTCAAAATGGAATTTGGAGATGTTGGATTTTGTGAAGGGAGGATTGGAAAACCAGAGAACCTAGAGAAAAACCCTTGAAGCAAGGCAAGAACCAACAACACACATATGGCACTGGGCTGGAATCAAACTCAGGCCACGTGGGTGGGAGGCAAACTTTCTCACCACTGTACCAGCCCTGTTCCCCACAACTGGTGTATTTTTTTTGGTTTACTGATTTGATGACTGTTTTCCAAGACAAACTGTGTTGTAATTAAATCATTCTGTGTTTGTTTTCATCCAGGATGTGGAATCTTGAGCAAAATGACAACTACATACTTTCTGTTGATGGCAGTGGCTTTGAAGCTGGGGAGGTTGTCAACTGTATATCATTCAACAAAGTTAAAGGTAAGGCTTTTGAAATAACTCTGCGCGACCTTTTTAATATTAAGTAAGTAGGAACCACTGTGGTTTCTAAAGGTCACATAAGGCTTTCAGCCAGGATTAGGAAAGTGGGTGTCCAATATATGAGGCAACATATGGAAAATAAACAATTTTCTTTTAAAAGTGGCGGTCCACAGGATGCCTGGACACCCATCTGGCTAAAAGCCTGGGTCACATGTATTCTTAACCACCACTTGCAAAGGGCAATGGAGGTGAATGTTTGTTGACTAAACATGCCTTGTTCATATTATTTACAACTCCAGGTATTCTGGCTGGGGGAACAAACAAGGGAAAAGTGGCCATGTGGAAACATGTTGTGACTAAACCACAACAGAGAAAGCTGGAAGGACAAGAGAAATGGGATTTACAATCACCAGCTGTTTTGGAGGGAGTAACACAGTTATCCCAAATACAGGTGAGAAAGAGTTTGAAAGGCACAGGGCATAATGGTTAGTGTGCTGGACTTTGCATTTAAGCACATCGTTCCAGTCTTGGCCAGAGTTCAATGCCTTGTGTCCTTAGAGAAGACACTTATCTTACTTAACTCTCACAGTGTCTGTTGAATAACAAGTACCGGCATGGTATTGTAAATGTAGGGGGGGGGTGGGGGGGGTCCAGTAACTAACAGAGGCTCAGTCCTCAACTCAGGCTAGTTTCCATAGTGTGAAACAGCCACAGCTACACCTACTCCTCTATTATTGGTGCTAGTCTGTCACGGTTTACCCCTACAGTAACCTGAATATTTTATAGGTTACGTCAATTATAATTTTACTGGTACCCATTTATACACTTGGCTCAAGAGACGTAGATACTGTGAGAGAAGGAAACACAAGGCAGCAGATGTGGCTAATGGGAATTCTCTCCTCTGAATCTTGAAGCTGAATGAAGCGAACATCAGGATATGGTCTACAGCTTTTAGAAAATATACAGTCAGAATGTATTTTTTATTAGGTTTAGGAATTTGATTTATAAATAGCAATCAATCAGACAGAAGATGTGACAGACTGATTGTTATATATATGTAAATGGTTTCTTGTTTGTGTTTCAGTGGGGTGGCAACAAAAGTCTCTTGGCTGTGAACAGTGGAGAAACAGTGATAATTCTAAATGAACAAGTTATGAATGCTCACTATAATCATGAGGTAAAAAATTCATTTCATCACTGAAGAAGGTTATAGTATTTTAGCTGAAATGTCTATTTTTAAGATTTTTAAGTCAGTGACAACAATTTTTAAGATTTTACTATGAGGTAAGTAACACCCCAACCTCCAACCATTAGTGATACAAATAGCTTTTTCAAGCAGAATCTCTGCTCAAGCAATATACTTTCACAGTAATATTCATCTTCTGGACACCTTCTACAAGGACTTAAGCTCTGTTACAGTGTGGACACTTGAAGCATGCACACTAGATATTTTTGTACATTTTTTGGTAACTCTAGAATTTCAGGGCTCTTCGTGTAGTTTGATGATTAGGCCTTTTTACAGTGTAAAAATGCTAAATACTTTTGTCAATATGAAGAGCCTTTATTCTGTAGTCACCCATGTACACAAAAAATATCAAGTGTTCCTTGAACACATGATTGAACACTAAGAGAACTTACACATATAGAGATAAGTAATTTACTGTTTGTAATCTCATTAACTACTAGTGCCACTTACATGCTATAATGGAAGGCTGAAATGATACTGTCCAAATAACAATAGATTATGATTAATATAATAATCAATAAATAATAATTATTATATATTCATCTTGCCATGTTTTAGGTTGCAGGGGTTCAAGTTTCACCAAGTCAACTAGCCATTGAAAATTTCACAACTGACTATCATCAAGATCTCAAGACAGATATTCATATCAAGGGAGTATTTGTAACAAAGGTGAAGTTTTAACAATATTCTTACACTCATCATAGCTTATCTAAGTATTATCCTCTACACCTGTACCTGCTGTACGTTAGATTTCCTTGAGCTTCTTTCTCAAGCAGCAGCTGGTAAGCAAGCCTATACCCAGGGCTAAACAAAAACTTGAAGACTTCTAGATCTTGCTTTCCCTGGGCAAATCGTAGTTTACTTTTTTTTGTTTAGTTGAAAGGCAATTTGCCTGGGCCCTTGCCCATTGGGCAATTGAGAATGAAGTTACTAGCCCAGCAGGAAAACCTACTTGTACTTGTCCTGGATGACCAGATGACACTTTTTTCGAGCCCTGTATACCTGCTGATATTTTGACAGACTTACACTAACATAAATCTTTGGCATTAGCATAGCAGGCATTACCTGTTATCAGTTGACCTGCCACTCTTTAAACCCTCTATTGTTATCTGTTCTTGTTAATCTGCACCTCTTTTGTTCCTAGGGCCAGGGGCATTGTTTGTGTTGTTTACCTTTATTTGTTTTGTTTGGCCTATCATAATTAAGGACCTTGTAAACGGTGCTGGTTAGAGGTTACCCCCTTGTCACCAAAATCAAACTTGAATGTTTCCTACAAAGCATGTGAGGTTTTTTTTTTTTTTTTTTTATAAGAGTTTATTATAATTGGGAGTCGTTTCTAGCTGGTAAGCTGTCAGTAGTGCCAAATTAATTTATTAGAGTTTTTTTCCCCATTGATTTAGACACACACTGCAATATGGAATGGTAAAAAAGTGGTGGTATATGAAGTGGCAAGTGACAAAAGCATGGTCAGAGCAGAAGGCAAGTCTTGGCTTTTTTAAAGGAGCTCTGTCATGTTGATATGTTTGACTCTAATTTGTCATTGTGCTTTTTGCTCTGCAGGTTCTTTCAGTTCTGATTCTCCTGTTGTTGTCGCCCACGAACAAAGTGTTTATACTGTAGAGCCAGGAAAGATCCATGTCAGGACATTTCAGGTACTACAAAATAAAGGATTTGTTTGCTTTTTGGCTGTGTAGTGAAAAAGAATCCTATTAAGGTTTGGCGTGTTTTCATGTTCTGTATTACATGTTTGCAGGGGACAGTCAAGCAGATCTTGCAGTTTTCAGAGGCAGAGGGGGACCCCATTCTGTTAGATGTGTGTGGGAATTTTCTTGTTGCTGGAACATCTGTGGGTTATATCAAGTTGTGGGATTTGTCAAGAAGGTAAGAAGTATGTTGTGCAACATACAGTAAAGAATTATAATAGTAGATTATGCCAACAATCTATCATGCAAAAAAGCTCGATGAGCAAAATACGTAACTTATATTTAAAGTGGCGTTAGAGTTGTGAGTTGTGTATGTGTGGTACATAGTCATAGTATTGTTATTAGTGTTTAAGTAGCGTACCTTGTATTCCTAGTAGTACTGAAACTTGTAATTAGTGTGCTAAAAAAAAATTCAATGAACAAATCAATTTAAAAAAAACATATCGTTCTGTGTGCATTGTTCGCCCATAACTTCCAATCACACCATCGCGCTTTCTCAGAGGTATGCACTATAACAAGCATTAGGGAGCTTTACATTAACAGTGACACATTTTTGGATGTATAGGGAAGCTAAACAACACTGCAATCCCAAGTCATTAGAGGAAAGTATAGCGGGGATCGGCAAACTCAAATCCGTCAGATGCAACTGCAGTGGAACCAAAGTTAGCATCATGTGTGATAAGGTGAGACAAAGCTTGTGGACCTCTCCGCATCCGAATCTTTTTTATTCTCTCCGCATTCGAAGCGTTTTTATTCTTCACACGGATACATGGGCATTGGGAAAGATGACCTGAGGCTGATTTTGAAAATATCATAGTTTGTGGGTTGAAAATTTGTAAATACAATACAATTATTCGTTTTAAACTAAAATTAAAATTCTTCCTTTCTCTAAACGGCAAAACTAGCCAAACAGCAATTAAAACAGCGCTAGCCGTATGTTCCTTGCTAATCACATTTCAGCCTAAAATCGGCAGAAAAATAAGAATATTCAGCCTTGGCTGGAAAAACAGTATTCTTATATAAAAAAAAAGTGTTAGAGGCCTGTTCAGCCCATTCAGCAGTCACTATTTTCGATTCTTATCTAATGTCTGTGAAGGCCCAGTTTATTGCTCTTCTTTAAAAAACTGAACTCCAGTTTTCAAAAGCATGTAGCGAATAGGAGCTGTGCAACCCCTCCGGGATGGGATGTTAGCCATTGCAGGACACCCTTAGAGTCCTGTCTGGAAACCCCAACAGTTCATTGCCACCTATTCTTTTGCAATGCCCATGGGTGGGGAGAATCTTTGCAAGGGTAAAATATCTTGTTCATAGGCCACTGTCTCAACCCCTCACAAACACGATACACTTGTGACTGTCACTATAAAACAAGCAGTATTCACCATATTGTAAATTATATTTTGCTTTACAGGCAAACAACTCTCCAGATAGCAGAATTTATGTCTGGGACATAGAACTTGACGCTTTTCAATCATTTGACTTTGCAACGGGCCTCAGCTTAGGAGCAGATGAAGGCGATAAAGAAAGCCCTGATATCATGAACAGAGCACAACAGGCAGCCGAAATCGCTGGCCGGAGACCTTTGGCACAGTTTTGGGATCCTACAGAACCCAAGTTGTTAGTCTGCGAGGCTGTACACATTCCAGGAATGTTACAGGAAACGTCAAACAGCAAATCATCCTCGAGGAAACCTGTGAATATGACTGCTGCGGATGCCAGTAGAGAGGTCATTACAAATTATTGTAAAGAGCTTTTTACATAATTTATATGTAACAATTTAGGAGCCTCAAAAGTAAGCAAAATCTTAGCTGCATAGCATTAATAAGAATTTCTGATCGTTAGCTCGTTTGAGTCAGTAGTGGAGCAAACGAGCTGGCTTGTCTGATGGAAGGATAAAGTTGTCATTCATTCTATTCGGTAGCTAGTTACATGGCTCTGTAGCGTGCAGAAAAAGAGTGCTTTCGCTAATTTTTTTAGGCATTCGTCGTACTCAAACGCGAAAATTCTTAAAAGTAATCCGTCTATCCTGCGGACATTCAAGTGTATTAGATTTTTTAAGCTTTGCAAACAGAGAACTTTACATCTACTAGAAAAAATTGCGCGGCATGAAGCATTCAGTTGCTCTATGAAAGACTGTGTATCTTATGTATTGACGCATATGTTTCTTGGCTCGTCAACAGAGTGATGTGATGGTGATATCGCTGTTCAGTACTCCAGAAAATGGCATCTTAATACAAGACTTCTTTCCAATTGACTCAGCTTACTTCAGTGAGTTTTGTTCAAACCACCCACCTTTGATAATAATCAATTCACTACATATTAATAGTCAGAAACATGTACTTTTCAAGTCAAGCCAAGTCAAGCCAAGTCAAACTTTATTTAGGCAGGGTGGCCCCATCAGCCATTGGCTGTATCAACAGGGGCCCTGCGTAAGTTATGACTACTCAATAAAATTTTTAAATATGTACAAGAACTTTAAAAGCGGATAAAAGGGAAACTTAAAAATACAAATGGATCACAAATTTGAGATTGAGAAGAAATTGGTACATAAGTTACATAAGTACATAATAAAGAAGAACTATTCCTTAGGTAAAAGCTGTTTCTTTTTCCTCTAGGTTTACTTGGAGTTCAAGTTCCCTTCTTCTACCTCGTTAAGAAGGTTGGTGTTTTGACAATTCCACCCTCCCCCCCTTAATTGTAATAGCATGTTTAATAGAAAACACACTGCCAAAGAATACGTTCAATTTACTGACAAAAATATTCATTCAAGGGCCTTAGCTAAGTGATATAATATCGTTGCTTGTTGCATGATAGCGTAAAACTAACCCGACGTTTTGCCTTTTTCCTTACTGCCCTCTTTTCTGTAAATCGTTTTTGTTTCTTTGTCCAGATGAACTGTGTCGCAGTATCGCTTATTAGTAACTTGTCTCTCTGTTTCCGTCCTGCGGTCGTACCCATTAGTTTCTTGGGGGCCGTTTCTCCAAAGCCCCGGAAACTTTACGGGCCCGAAAAGCCATTTTTAGTTAATCGGTATTTTAAGACAGAGAGGTGTACACGCCTGAAACTTCTTGTATGAAATGGAACCTCTGTTTCTATTTAGAATATGTGAATAAATCAGCTCTGTAGTCATAAAGTTTGAGATTTTGCTACGGCCTTTCGGGTGCGAAAACTTTTCGGGACCTTCGAGAAACGGGCCCCAGGTCCCCAAGATATGTAATAAGCCATTTCCGAGTTGCTTTTTGCCTCTGTTTCAAAACGAGTCCTGGTGCACAACCTTTCATATGGATATGAGTTTGATTTGCTAGACAATGAATGTGCAAGAAAAACTCGTTTTTAAACACTCGTTTTGAAACTGAGGTAACAGCAACTCGGAAATGCCGTAGTATTCATCGTGTGTCTTTTCATTAGCTTGCTTGTAATTAAAACATGTGTGATTCTCTCAAAGTTCGTACGCCTCCTTGTTCCGCGGGAACTGCAACAAACAGTTTTTTAATACTTTTTCAAACCAACAGAGCAGTGAATTAGAAGGCCCCCCTCCCCCTGACCCGCCATCATACGCTGCGACGAACATCCCCCTCCCTGACAAACACCACATGGTCACTAAACACACCATGAGGGATTTTATTGGACTGGAGAAAGCTGACGTGGAGGCCAGAAAAGCCATGATGAACTTCAGCTATCTTTCCACCATTGGAAACATGGACGAAGCGTTCAAAGCCATCAAGTTAATCAAAAGGTACGCACCAAACAGGGCTTGTTATTACATTACTTGCAGAAAATTTTGGACGTTTAATTTTCGGACACTTTTTATCTCACTTCGGACGAATTTCGGACAACGATTTCGGACACTGCTGAAACATAGCTAAAGTAAATTTGCGCCTGCAAAACACCAATTAGACTGAAACAACATCTGTGAAAATGATCGTTTTACTGTAGCTTCAAGGTTTTACGAATACACCGACGAGTAGATAACAAATTCTATCAAGCCGTTATGTATGTCAAGCAGTGTCTCATCTAGACTTCGCTCCATAAAGCCCGGCATAAAGAAAAATTGTGCGAAACATCTCAGATACGTGTTTCATTGCTCAACAAACTGTCAGCGTGTCGTATTTTAAAGTTGGAAGAACTCTGGATGTGTGGCGCATTCCAAAAAGTCGGAAGTAATCTTCTCGAGCTCAACCAAATGTAGCAAAACCACTTACTTATATTGCAGGATTATGACAGGTTACAACGAATTCCTAACCATAAGGCGTATATGTGCATGATGTCAATTTGTTGAATACTTGTTTCTGTTTCAAGTTTAATGATTTCTGCGGCGATAGATACAAGGAATAACTAAAGGAGAACTCTTTCTAACTTGATCTTTTCTGTGATAGTGAGTCAGTGTGGGAAAACATGGCTCGCATGTGTGTCAAGACCAAGAGGCTGGATGTGGCTACTGTTTGCTTGGGAAACATGGGAAACGCTCGAGCTGCTAGAGCGCTGAGAGAAGTGCACAAAGAACCTGAGCTGGACGCTAGAGTGGCTTGTTTAGCTTTACAACTTGGCATGATCGTAAGCATTAATTCTCCGTACTAGTTGTTGTACATCTCTTCTTATGTTAATCCTGAGATTTTGGTGTTCTATCAAGACAAATTTTCCCAGGTGAAGATTTTGTATATTCTCATTACCTCTCTGCGTGACATTGTGTTGATCTTATACACTACACTACGCTGCGCTGCACTAGACTGCACTACAATACAAACTTTATTTAGAGAGGGTAACACGAAGAAGTGTATTGCACTTATCACTCTTTTTTAAAGAAAGTCCGACTCTTGGAAGTTAGTTTACTTAACTTTTCTCTTTCTCGGGTTATAAAGGTAACTTTTACTGCAATAATAAATAGTAGTAATCAAATATGATGAGTGCGTTTGACGCCGTCACTTGAATATACATACCTTAAGAGATTTCACAAGTTGACTCTCAACCTCTGTCTATTGCTTAAATCAACAATTTTCAACAACCGAGGTTTTACATGCTAGTGAAGAGGTCCCCTGTATAAACTACGATTTGTTGAGACGTTGCGTGACGGCGCCAGTTTCCGTAGACTCACAAAAATATTTACATTAGCCTTCAAATTTCGTCCTAAATATTTTCACATTAACTGGTAATGTTTCAGCGTAGAAACTAATTTGGGAAAAGTGTATTATTTTACGTACATTATTTTAAGCTGGAAGCACACATATAAGCAAACACTTGCAATCGCGTGCTCGTTTATCGTAAACAAACTCCGCGCGACTGATTCGAATATTTCCCCTGATGAATAAAGTTTGATAGTATTTACATTGCCGTTCTTTGGTTCAGGCTCACTCTTATGGATCTTGCCTTCAGAGTACTTTTCCCCCAATTCCAAACAATATTCGACCGGATAAAGACTGAGCTATCTGTCGCGACTGGAACTTTCAACAAAGGCAGTAAATGAAATTTTTACCACAATTGTTACTAATCTCGCAATCTGATTGGCTTATTTGCCGTTGTCGATAAGAGTCCAGACAACATTGCTCGCGTCAATGTGTCACGCAATGCTTTTAGCAGCTCGCGCTCTGAAGAAAACATTTTCTTTGACGTCGATATTTGTACAGTGGTCAAAATGTGGTGGACTCACTCGGCTGCGCCTCGCCGTGAGTCCACAACATTTTGACCACTGTGATGATGCGTATCATTGTCGATAAGGGTGCAGACCACGCTAAACCACATTCGATTTGATAGCTGTTCCTACGGTAAACATCCCAAAGGTAAGGCGATTGAAAGTCGTTTTCGTGAACATATAAAATAAATAATTGTCCTAGTCATGTCACAAAAGCATGTCATCTCGCATCTCGATGAAACAGGCCATTTTTGCTTTGATTTCTACGGCACAGAATCAGAACTGCAAACGAGCGAACGATTGAGAAATAAAAAGTGACTCGGAAGCTAAGCGCGTGCTTTTCGATGATGTCTTGCGCCCCTGCTGCATTCTGCGGGGAGGCCAATTTTGCGTCGCAAGCAACCTCGTTCCAAAGGTCTCTCATCTTACCGCCCCCTGGAGCGAGCGAGGAGCATCCATCCTTGTCTTGTCTAGTCTGCATTAGGACTGCGTTCTGTCGAACGCAACAATCAGAATACATTGCTATTGATCCCATTTATTCTGCTCCCCCTCCTGCTGCCTTCGAAGTCATCAAATACATCAAGTCAGAAGTGTGACAAATTAAATTGTTTTTTTATACACACCTTTCAATACTCCCTGGTGAGGAGCGTTTGGCCAAGGAAAATGTGAACTTCAAACTGCTTTCGTTACTTTCTATAATTGTGACAACATCATAACATGTACAAATGTAAATTGTAGAAGATTACTCCTTCAAAGAGAATCATGGCATTTCCTTTCCTTATTTTCCATTTTTCTACTGTTTGCAATAGCCACTGTTTATAGTTCTATTTTGAATTTTTTTGTCAGGCTTGAGCGGTCAGCCTTGTCTGCAGAGAGAAAATCAAAAAAAGCACGTTGTTGTTATGTTACTGGATCAACAGCGCTTGAGTGTAAATTAAAATACAAACTGGTAGATTTAACTTTATTTAAAGACGTGAATCCACTCAAGTTAAAAATTGTTTTTGAATTGTATACTGAACTTAGATTGTCTACTTGTAAATGGACAGTACTAAGAAGAGATAATTTTTGTTAGATACTACAACAATTAAAGGTTAGAGTTTAGCGGTAAGCCGTGAGCAGTTTGGAGTAGGTGACTGTTAATCTGGTGCTTCTGGTTTGAATACGAGCTCGGGCTCATTAAACTTGATTTGGTCAGAACGGAACAATTTTACTTGCATTTTAGTCGCGCGCTTGGTCGCGTTGTTGATGCGCAGACCGTGTGCGTAGTTCCAAAAGTAGACACCATCTTTCCGCTCTAACTGCAGGTACCTTGCGTGCTTATCAAACGAGACCCAAATAACGTACACAGCCAGTAGATGCACGTGGGCCCTGGCAGCACTAAAAACAAACTTGTTGTAACTAATTCTAAGCATTCTCTTTACTTTCACCCTGGGGGGTGAAAATGCCCATGAGAAAGACAAAGATCACGCGTTTTTCCCGGGAAAATATATCAGTATAGCTTTTTAGATTGAAAACGAAATGGGAAACGGTGCTTTTCCGGTTGGCTGCGTTTGGCCGCTTTTCGCCGCTGTAGTAATTAACTTTCACTCTTAACATTTTCAGCTTCCGATCGCAAAAAAATGTAAGAACGTACAGCCTCGACTCCAAAATTAGACGTTCTTATATAAAAGAAGGAGTGTAGTGAAATCTTTGCTAATTCGGGAAAGGCTTGCAGAATGCCTACTTTCCTCAGCTGTTAGAGGGTTATCAATACTTTGAAAAGAAACAATTTTTCTTTGTTTCTTGCCAATGAATATGCGAAAATCATACCCACCTTCTTACAACCTCTCGTCGTGTTCTTGTGGCTGCTTGTCAGCTTCGTTCAAATCATCATCTTCTCCGTTCTCTCTCTGCGCCGCTGTTCCGTCATTCTCCAGCAACTTTAAAACCACTACAGTAATTATTCCGCCGATGACAGCAAACACAGCACTCCGCAAAATTTGTTCGCGAGAAAACATCTCTGCTAGGTTTTGCTTAGCAAACCACTGTCAAATTATCGGCTGATACGGGTATGAATTAACGGGCAACCAATGAAATGTCTGTATGTAACTCTGCCCTAAGGAACCGAATATTGAACAGACCTTTGCCCCGCTGCTTCATGCTACGCATGAAAAACCACTTGAAATGTGTTCAATTATTCAATTCACATTTTTTTTAAAAATTATTCTATAGCATTTTTATTATTCTTGAAATGTTTCCAAACTATTCTATTTACATTTTCACTGGAATTATGTCATTTTCGGGGAATCCCCTCGCATTGTGCCATAAATTACCATAACAGTCAACTCTCCACACGTTCTGTTGTTTACAAGTCCTCTTGGTTGACTGGGTCACGCGTCATTCCCATGTCGGAAACTCTGGAAAGGACCTTGTTTGCAAGTCATTAAAAAAAAAAAAAAAGAATCGTTTACTATCAAAGCTACGTCCAAAACAAATGTGATTCGCTTGGTTCACGACGACAAATTATCCTTGTATAAGCTCTACTCTGTATTATATGCCTTGCAACAAAGAGAACAGAATTTACAATCACATTTAAGTAGGTTGTTTGTTATTTCTGTTGATAGGTTGTCTGCTACTCCACCTTGTAATTTTTTCATTTGAAGGAGGACACAAGATTAAATTTAGACTACTTTTACAACACCGTTACCGTGATATATATATATATATATATATATATATATATATATATATATATATATATATATATATATATATATATATATATATATATATATATATATATATATATATATATATATATTAAGTTAAGATGCTTCGAGCCAACAGGGATGCCACGCGCCAGAAGGATCCAAAAGGATTCGTAGTCCAAACCTCGAGTAATGAAATTTGTAGGCAATTGTGGAAAACGAGGACGGACAACTTCGAGCGAAAAAAAAAATATATATACAGTAAAAAATCTAAGAAATCTAAAAAAAGGTTTAAAAATTTAATAAAAAAAATAAACGTTTCGGTCAAAGACAACTGATGAAGGTCTTTGACCGAAACGTTTATTTTTTTTATTAAATTTTTAAACCTTTTTTTAGATTTCTTAGATTTTTTACTGTATATATATATTTTTTTTCGCTCGAAGTTGTCCGTCCTCGTTTTCCACAATTGCCTATATATATATATATATATATATATATATATATATATATATATATATATATATATATAAAAATAATACACTCGAGTCACCAAAGAGGATTATTACATTTCCTTTTGTTGTTTTCCACTTTTTTACTGTTTGCAATAACTGCTGTTTATAATTCTGTTTGTTAGCATCTTTTCGTATGTCAGCCTCGAGCTGTTGACCATGTCTGGAGAAAGCAGCAGGACGCATAATTACTAGAAATCAAAGATTATCAGTGCGTTCGACGCCGTCACTTTAATATATATACCTTAAATGATTTCACTAGCTGACTTTCAACCTCTGTCTATAGCTAAAATCAACAATTTTTATTAACAACGAAGTTTTGCCTGCAAATATCGTCCTAAATATTTTCACATTAATTGGTAATGTTGAAGCGTAAAACCTGATTTGTAAACTGTATTATTCTACGTACATTATTTTAAGCTGGAAGCACACATATAAGCAAACACTTGCAATCGCGTGCTCGTTTATCGTAAACAAACTCCGCGCGACTGATTCGAATATTTCCCCTGATGAATAAAAGTTGATAGAATTTACATTGCCATTCCGTGGTTCAGCCTCACTCTTATGGATCTTGCCTTCGGAGTACTTTCCACCGATTCTAAACAATACTCGACCAGATTAAGACTGAGGTAGTGTCGAAACTGGAACCAATCATTATACTAGAGACGGCTCATCCGTCTGGGATGAACTTGGGCAAAGCACGATAGTTCGGCCGATAATTTGTCTGTGTATAAATACGGGCAAGCAGACAGATCATCCGTCCAGACAAATTATCGTTATGGTTCGTTTTGACCTACGAACTTTCGTTGATAATCCGTCTGTGTGTATAAATACGGGCGGAAGACGAACTATCCACGAAACTTACACCCCGGTACATGGAGCCAGCGCTTATTTTCAATAAACTACAAATTTTAAGATGGCGGAAAAGTCAGCTGGTTGTTCGGACAAGTCAAAAAAGTTCAAGAAAGAACGCATGTGGACGGAAATAGAGCTTAAATACCTTGCGTTTGTTCTACCTGACGAAAGAAAGCAATACTACTTTCGTCCGACGAGTTTAAACAAGAGAACGAACGGGAAAAAAGCAAGTCCAAAGGCAAGCAGCAAAACAGTCCATTGGCGCCAATGTTGATTCGACTTAACGACTAGTGCCCAAGCCTTTTCGTCGCGCTTTCCCGGAAATCCGTCTAGGACTTGCCTAGTATAAATACGAGACGAACTTTAAGACACACCGATGAATCGATAGTTCCTCTTAAAAATCGTTCCGTATGATTCGTCTTGACGGATGATCCTTCTCTACTATAAATCGTGCCAACAAATGCAATCAAAATACAGCCAATGAAATATAGCTGTAATGTTCCCACGGTAAAAAGGCGATTCAAAGTCGTGTAATAAATAATTGTCCTAGTCATGTCACAAAAACACGACATCTCGTTTGCGCTGGTTTCCACATCATGAGAAATCGTAAGCACGTAAAGTTAACAAATTGACGTCAGTTTTTATGGGTCTGTCCTGGCTGTGGAACCACCAGCCGCAGGCGAGTGGCTCCGCAGTATAATTTGACAATTTTATGAAATTTATCATCAATAAGAGGACAGATGCATAAAAACTGACGTCAATTTGTTTTTTACAATAGCAAGACCCCAAAAAAGGGTCACATGCCGGGAATAAACAAGGGGAAAAGACGCCGTAAACTTGCCGTAAACTGTAAACAAAGATGAGTGAATTTTATTCAAAACGACGCAAACATTGTCAATAGCTTTTCTCGCTTTTTGATTGGCTACTTAAAAGAGTTCATAAAATCTCATTGGTTAAAAAGTTGACAGTTTGACAGCTTGAAACTTGAAAGCTTGCATAAATTAATTTTGTCCGTCTGTACTCTTATTGATGATAACAATGAGGCAATCAGCGCGAGGGACAGTTATTGTAAAAATGTGCTTTAAGATGATGTCATTTATTTTCGCCCCTGCTGCATTGTGTGGGGGGCTTATGTTGCGCCCCAAGATCGATCCATCCGTCCACCCGTCCCTCCCTCCCTCCCTTCCTCCCTCCCTCCATCCATCCATCCATCCATCCATCCATCCAACTACTACACTGCACTGCACTGCAGTGCACTGTAATACAGTGCAGCACAGTACAGTGCAGTGCAGTGCAGTGCAGTGCAGCGCAGCACAGTACAGCACAGTACAGCACAGCACAGCACAGCACAGCACAGCACAGCACAGCACAGCACAGCACAGCACAGCACAACACAGCACAGCACAGCACAGTACAGTACAGTACAGTACAGTACAGTACAACACAATACAAACTTTATTTAGAGAGGGTAACACGAAGAAGTGGATTACACTTTTTAATCCTGTGGCCTTCCTCGCTAAAACACAATAGAAATTACATATATCAAGTCTTTTTTAAAGAAAGTCCGACTCATAGTTAGTTTACTTAGTTCTTCTCTTTCTCGGGTTAAGGTAACTTTTACTGCAGGAATAAAATAAAAAACCTTTGCGTTAAGCTAAATAAGAACTTCCTTTCTTTCTTTAAAAACAGGAGGAAGCGGAGAAGCTATTCAAGAACTCTGGACGTTTCGACTTGTTAAACAAGTTTTACCAAGCCTCCAATCAGTGGACTAAAGTAAGACAATCCGAAACCTCGAGTTAACGAAATATACGTTAAACTTAGCCTCCTTCGCGACGTTATTATCGCTTGTCACGCCTTTCTCTAGGAGAAGGAAAGATTGCGTGACGAGCCCAAAGAGCGTGTAGGTAGGAAACTACGTTAGATTAGTCTCTTACGCCAGCGCTTTTTGGTCGTCACGCAATTAGTAGGGGAGGAGCGTTACGCGACGACCTAAATGACGGCTGCGTAGGAGACTAACGTTACATATATTGTAACACAAAACGTGACATATGGACTGACGTTACATATAATGCAATTCAGTTTGTACGTTTAATCTCTGTGCCAGATTGCGCGTTATTGCTTTTATGAAAGAGAGACGAAATGTCAGCTAGCTTGTTAAGGATCCTTTAGCTGTTGCTATCAGTGGCTTTGGCTTACGAGCATTTTTACACGATTATGTTCAAGTGATGCCTGGTTCACCATGTCCGCCCGAGGACGTTCTCAGTTCAAATGCTGAACATTGACCTGTTACTTTCCTTAGGCTATTGAAGTGGCCGAGCTCCACGACCGCATTCACTTGAGAACAACTTACTACAACTACGCCAAGCATCTTGAATCGACAGGGAACGTATCGGCAGCTATTGTCAAGTGAGTTCATTAAAAGCTTTGGGTGAAGTTTAAAATCAAGTTATTACTGAAAAAAAAAGAAAAGGTTGGGTGATTTGAACGTATCTTCCCTAGCCCCCACTCTCCGCTTCAACACTTTTTGATGGAGAGAGGTACTCCTATAGTGAAGGTTGTTCATGGCGATTTATCCCTACCAAGACAATAGTCCAAGCAAACCACTAGGCCTCTTTCTTTCCCCGCCATGAGCCTGCTCGCAGGCTAGCAAAGCATTGTCACGGTTTCCTTGATGTTTTGCAAGTTTTCCTGAATTTGAGAACTCTTAGAGGTAAACGCAAATTTGTGTTGGTTTTCTAAGCCAATCAAGGCGCCAGACATTCGCATATGTAATTTTATTGACAAAAAAAAAAAAAATAATAATAATAACAATAATAATAATAATAATAATAATAATGATAATGATGATGATAATAATAACTTTAATAATAAATATTTACATCTATATAAATGTGCGCCTACTTTGATATTTCGGCCTCCTAGGAGTGATGGATAGGGAAATTCTCCTCACAATACCAATGCATATCTGGCAAACAGGTGACGAGAATAAAGAAAATCATCAACTAAGAGATATTGTCTTCATGTATCACTGAATTCTCAGAACTGGCATTAAAAGAACTGTGTGACTGAGAGTTAGGAGAATTTACATTTTGACCTTGTTACTCAAAGGATTAACTCATCCTGCCATCAGGGGTTCTTTTCTTTTCTTTTGTGGAACGGGGAAGGAAATAAATTTTCCCCTTCCAACGCTTGCCGAAAAAAGAACGCCTGATTGCTCGCTTGGGTTAACTGGGCTTTGATTGGCCAGATGGTGAGACACCACCACAAAAAAGTTGAAACTTTTGTCAATAACGCCACGGCTTGTTTGTTTGCTTTTCAGTTTTGAGAAGGCAGACACACATCGTTTTGAAGTGCCAAGAATGCTTTTGGAGGAACCTCAGCAGTTAGAAGCTTACATCTTGAAAACAAAGGACAAGTACGTGTATTCCCATTGCTTCAGACTCGTGATATTGTAGGAACTACCTCACGGTTTGTGCAACTTGAAAAGCTAAGGCTAAATCTTTCAAGTTCGTTGTTTGTAACCCGTGTTACTCTTCTCCATCCTTAATCATCCTTGTTCCTGTATTGCTTATTACTATTTATTTGGCGTTTTTCTTTCTTACTGTCTTCTATCTTACTATCTTAAACTGCTATTTTCATGATTCCTTCAATTTAAAGGTAATTTTCCACGTGGCCAAAATAACTCAAAATACTGTGACTTAGCTCCTTTGACTGCATTAAGTATACTTTGGTTGTCTTCGTAAATACTCTTCCTCTCGGACAAGCGTTTGTAAATAGTTCAGCAAAGAAAGCGATCTTTAGATAGACTACGAGGAGTCCCTCTTTCGCTTAGTTCGTCGTGCGTGACGCGAAAGAAAACCGCGGGGAAAAAGGGGCCGCGCGAAATCCTGGGGGATTTCGTCCTCCTTTTCTTTCGCGTCACGCACGACGGACTAAGCGAAAGAGGGACTACTCGTAGTCTAATCTTTAGAGGGAACGTTAGCATATCACTGACTAACTCGATGTGTCTATCACATGGTCTTCTCTCAGGGAGCTACGCAAATGGTGGGCACAGTACATGGAGAGCACAAGCGAAATGGAAACAGCCCTGCAGTTTTATGAAGCGGCTCGTGATAATCTCTCGCTGGTCAGAGTTTACTGCTACTGTGGAAACTTAGAAAAGGTACGCTCCACCTTGCTATGAAAATAAATTTGCTTTCCCAACTACTCATGAAAGAAGTAATGTTTCGCACTGTTTTCTTTAACCAGTCGCTCCGCCCGATTTTTCGCTCCGTTACTTGAGCTGTGTACTTTACGCGCGAGACGTTTCGTCACTTGCCAGTCAGCACTAAGCACTGTTATCCTTCGCGCGCGCTGTTTTCACTAGAATTGTCAGAAATCATCACGCGCTTGACGTCATAATGAAAACTTCTTTAACTTTCAGTTTTCGTATTTTCCTTGTTGTAAAAAGTAATCGTGATCATTTGGCGTGCTCAACTTTTCCTTCCTCGTGCTCACAAGGCCATTACTGATTCCTAACGCTATTTAGAGGAGCGGTGTTTGACTCGTAAATATCCGGGCTTGTATTGATACATAATGCTCAGTATCTGCAGTTAAAAGAGTTGACACTAACAGATAGCCATATCTTTTAATACAGGCAGCAGAAATCTGCAATGAAACAGGCGACAGAGCGGCCTCGTACCATCTGGCCAGGCAGTTTGAGAATCAGGTAAGCTCGAACTCTGGGAAGGTCTCACATTGACTCAAATATGTGGTGTATTCCCACTTGAATACCAAAAAAGTTGTTTTTTTTATATATAAATTTGGGACTTTTTTTCATTTAGCAGAAAGTTCGAGAGGCTATCCACTTCTATACACGAGCTCAATGCTACAGTAACGCGATACGACTCGCCAAGGTGAGATACTGTAAACGACGTTATCACTTTTCCTTTCAGTGATAAGTGAAATTTGGACTTAACTGGGTCCACTTGGACAAATTGTTTTTGAAGTCGTCTTGGAGGTTTTTCCTTTTTAAAGTCTTTTCAATGGCTCTCCTTTATCCTTTACAACGTTCTTCGAGAGCAGAGCTCACATTAAATTTGTTAAACTGATGATTTTACCTTGTTGAAATAATGACTATGTATTTACACAACATTGTGAAGTCGGCTTAATTTGTCATTTTTTTTTTCAGTCAAACAAGCGAATAAACAACACGAAATGCAGTTCTCTACTGTCTTTCAGACTTCATGAACTCATGCTTGTTACAGAAATTTAAGTCTGTTTATTTTTATGCCACATTAAAATATAAGAAAGAAAACGGCCTGAATTTTCTATGGATGTTTTCTTGCAGGAACACGGGCTGGACAATGAACTGATGAACCTCGCGCTACTTAGCTCTCCAGAAGACATGCTGGATGTTGCAAGGTAAGGAAATAAACGACGTTGCATAGCTCAACATTTTCTACTTTTCTTTTAAAATTTTCTTGTTTTTTTCACCGTGCCAGAAGGTAATTTATCAGCATTTCTTAAAAAATATTTCCAACGCTTTTCTTCAGTAGCACCTAGCTATATGGTGAAAAAAGTATCTTCACATGGATAGCCACACACGAGAATTGGCAGCTATTTTGTTTTTAAACGCATTTTAGCCGAAAATTAAAAAAAAAAAATAGTTTGGAAAAAAAAAAGTCTAGCAGAGCGAGGTTTTGATCCTCGGACCTCTGGGTTATGGGCCCAGCACGCTTCCACTGCGCCACTCTGCTTCTGATGGATTTTGGTGTGAAATAACAGCAATTTATAATTTCGATCTGATGAAACAAACACCTTCTATTGCATCATCCGTGAGTGTAAATGGAGTTTGCATAAATTACGCGTTAATTCAATTACCATGCGAATCGTTCAGCGAGACGAAAATAATTTTTAACCAAAACGGATTTACGTACTCATTTTACTGGTTGAAGCTGGCGAGTAACAAAAAAAATCCATTTTAAAAGATAACTCCAAGTTTCTAATCGAAAAGATCAGTAATTATCATATAAATTGTTTAGCTAGATAATTATGCGAACTATGCCAAATGACAATAAAATCTTTCCTTTATCCACGAATCCATCTCATAATCCCGCACAATGCAATGTTCTTCCACGGAGCCGTGAAAAGTGTTTCAGTCGTCTTTTCGGCGTGAAGGAGCTAAACACTTCAAGCTAAAAGATACCCGAAAAGTTAATAAACAAGAATTTTCGCTGGTTCTGATGTCTCGCTCAAAATCAAACACCTGTTCCCGGTTGTTCGAAGGATGGATAACGCTTTTCACGGGAAAGTCACTTTCCAGTGGATAGCATAGCATTTTCTATCAACACTTAAAACTGCAGAGCGATTTATCCTTAGTAAAGCGTCATCCACCCTCTTAACAACAGGGCCCCGTCCTTCAGACGCGTAGCATGTTTTGACAAAGGTTTCGTTCATCGTTTATGTTTCCTTTATTCACGCACAGGTATTATGAAAACCATCCGAACATGCAGGATAAGGCGGTCATGCTTTATCACAAGGTATTGTTTATATCTTTTATCCTACCCAAGAGAGATCAACAATTCATTGTTTGAACGAAAATGAATGAATTACCAGGAAAAACATGTTTGAAAATGTTTGAAAACATCCTTTGGTAGAAACAAGTTGAAAATGTTAACTGTCGGTTACCGGTCATTAAGCGAATGTTTTGTTTTTCGTTAAAGATTAAAGACTGACAGCTGAAAGTTATTTATGTAAACTTTTTCGATGTAAACGCTTTTATTTTATTATGTAAACGCTTTTGCGAGTCCCATTCTCCTTCAAATGCAGTAAGAATGAAGAAAGATTTAAACTATAATTTGAAGTTCATGGAACAATTTTAATCACTTCGCAAAAACGAAGACAAAATGCAACTTGTCTTCACTGTTACATGTAATACTCGTAGATCACTTTCCTCTTGCGCGGATTTTTGGCCAAACTTTGTTGACTTCTGCGAAGGGTTTCCAATTTTTGCTATCCAATCAGAAATTATACGAGTGCTCCGATTTTGTCGTGGCAGCATGTCGTCATCAGGATATGTCTTGTTGCTTAGCAACGCGCTAGAAAACTGCTGGCTCAGACAACCCTCGGAGACTGTTCCCTTCCCGAGGAAAAAGGAACTTTTTTGCTTGTCTAACGTGAGGTTATTATTTATAACATCTTTCAGGGCGGTAATGTCACCAAGGCACTAGATCTGTGTTTCGCTACGCAGCAGTTTGCGGCTCTTCAAGTTATAGCCGAGGACCTCGACGAGAATACAGACCCAGAAATGCTGGATAAATGTTCCAAGTTCTTTTTAGAGCATGAACAGTACGACAAAGCTGTGGAGCTTTTGGTTGTTGGAAAACAGGTAAACGTTTGCGTTTTATATGCTGATGTTTATCGAAAGCACATTCGTTATTGATCTTGTCACGCGTTTCAAGGCGTCGCGTGACACCTAGTAACAGCTATGATAAAGTGTCCTCGTCATTTAGAATGTTGGTAATTTGCAAGTTTAGTTTCTTCCATATCAAGCAGTATATGCGATATACAGCTCTAAAAGCTCTTCACTTTATTTATTTATTTTTTTATTTTATTTGCAATAACATAAGGGAAACCAATGCTTACTTACAACACTAACTCTATTTACATTATATTGCTCTAATTATTTACACTATTTAAATTACAATAACTAAACGACTTACATTACTAACAAATACAGTTACACGACTTACACAATTAAGAAATACAGTGACGACAAGGGGCAAAGAAAAAAAAAACTGAGAAGAGAGCTTCACTTGATTTTTGTTTTAATCTCAAAACCTCCCAAAAGATTTGATAAAATATGCCTTTGCTTTGTCTCTGTTAGTTCTCGGAGGCATTGGATCTCTGCATGAGTCATAACGTAACAATCACGGAGGAATTAGCAGAGAAGATGACCCTCCCTAAGGGCTCTGATCCCGAGTTCCGAAACAAACTGCTCGAGAGGATCGCTGACTGCTGCATGCAACAGAGATCTTATCACTTGGCTACCAAGAAATACACGCAAGCTGGAAACAAAGTCAAGGTAGGTAGTACTATAAAAGTCTATGTCCGGCCCAGAGTCCTCATCGTGGTTTCTGTGGCGAATAACAGGTCATTTCGCTCCTTGGTTAGATCACTCCAAGTCAGTTCGCTCCAACCAAAAGTTAGATCGCTCCTCACAGGCCGAGTTCGCTACCTCAGCAAACCGAGCCTGGCTTGACAGTGGATGAAAGAACGAGGAATAAGCTATTTGCGGGTTGGAGCTAACTGACTTGGAACGAGTGACTTCAATGGAGCGAAGTGACCGGATACCTCTGTGGCACTAAGCGACCAGGAGTATGTCTACCCCCCATCCATAAAGCAAAACGCAAATCCAAGTCCATTCTTCCCTTGGTTTTGTGTTGTTTGAGAATTTCAAAATTCCCAAAACTGATCAAAATGCCATTTCCCCTTTGTACTTTCAATACTACGTCAAGCAGGCAAGTGACGAGAATATGGAAAATCATCAGCTACGCGATATGTTGTTGATTTATTACCAAGTCCTCAGGACTGACATCGAAAAAAGTGTATGGTAAGCTTTCAAAGGGGATTTGTATTTTAAACTTGTAACTTGCGTTCTCTTCCCAGGCAATGAAATCTCTCCTGAAATCTGGCGACACAGAGAAAATTATCTTCTTCGCTGGTGTTTCGAGACAGAAGGAGATCTACGTGATGGCGGCTAACTACCTTCAGTCTCTTGACTGGCGCAAAGATCCCGAGATTATGAAAAACATCATTGCTTTCTACACCAAGGGCCGAGCGCTGGACTCGCTGGCTAACTTCTACGATGCTTGTGCACAGGTGTGTGAGTGTATCTGATTATCAAGGCGGTTTTCAATTTGTGATTTGAATTTAATTGAAAACAAGATAGACAAACGAGATTTATCTGACAAGTCTCAAAAGTCTGCACGCCTCGTCACATGTTTCATGTTTTCTTAGCGTCGGTCTCCCGCGCTTGCCGCTAGTTCCTTGTTTTCCCGCGCTTTCCGTCGGTTCAATTTTCTCCCGCGCGTTTTACAGGTTGCACGTTGTCTGCCTCAAGTTAGTAGTAAAATGTTTCCAGATTTCCCGCGCTCGCCATCCGCACTTGCAACTGGTAACATACTTTCCCTCGCCAACAGCTGGTTACTGTTGATCCTTGCTTGTAATTGGCTAACAAAATGCACCACACGCTTTTGGCTCGAGATTTGATTGGGTATCCTCTTTTTTCTCCAACATTGTAATCAGATTGGTTTTAGTTCTACAATAGGGATAAAACTTTGATTAATTGTCACGTTTATTTGTATTTTCATTTAGGTGGAAATTGATGAGTATCAGAACTATGACAAAGCGCTCGGAGCGCTCACAGAGGCGTATAAATGTATGGCAAAAGCCAAGACGAAAAACCCTACCGACCAAGAAGAGAAGGTGGCTTTCCTTAAACAGAGAATAGGTTTCCTGAAGAAATTTGTTCAGGCTAGAAGGTAGGAGCAAATTACCATAACTCCTCCATTTAGTCTGTTTAACATTTTCCATCTCTTTTCTTTCAATCTTCCTCTTTTGCTCGTACCTTTTGTGATTTTGTTGTAAATTATCATTACTTTTTTTTTCCTTCCTTCCTCTTGTCCCCGCTTCGATTAGTTCTGGAACAAGTTGCGGGGACAAGCAATTGTAGCTCAGTGTATGAAAGAAAACAAAATAAAATTAAAGTTCAAAAATTCCTCCGCCTAACCAACCCTCCTTCAACATCACTGTTAATAAGTCAATAAATAGTCAAGGAACATCAAAGCAGTTGACTATTGGATCAATTCGGGGAAGCTACTGCTTAAAGTCACAGAAATGACAGAAATTTTACGTTTCGCATGGTTTCTACTTAATTAACTTCGTTAACAGATTACAGTTTTGTATAATGTTTGCTCTGAAGAACAAAAATGTTTGTCATGCTATTGTTGCTAGTTAACAAGAAATATATAGTTGAAGCGAAAAATATGAAGCAACAGAATTTAGAAACATGATAAACAGTTCGAAAGAGAGGGTAAAAGTTCTACTTTAACAGCATCATCTCTGCTGAAAATCGCAAGTTTAATAAATTCTCTAACCGTAAAACGTCTTATTATCGTGAATATTTACCCTTTGTAATATTACATTGAATTTTTCTTTTTTTTTTTTTGCATTGTTTGATCATGAAGAACATACGACGAAGATCCAGACGAGGCTATCAAACAGTGTCACATTCTTCTTGAGGAGGCGGATCTCGAAACAGCTGTGCGTGTTGGCGACGTGTATGGAATCATTATAGAACACTACGCACGACAGCAGAACTACACTAAAGTAAGTACTAAGTAATCAACATGATTGCATCCGTTCCCTTGTGAGCGAAGAGTTTCCCGCATTCTGGCCGCGCGAATGTTAGGGCTAGAGCAAAAAAATCAGAACAGGTAGGAGGGGGTGGTGGGGAGGGCAGGTTGATTTCTCTCTCCCATCCCTCCTCCGATTCAGTTTTGCTATTGGGCTAATTTTTGCGCGGTCTGAATTCAGAGGACTCTTCCCTCGTAAGGATATGCTTGCTAAGCAGGCTATCAAGCTACGAAAGCATTAAGCAGGTCCATTGAAAAGCCTAGTTTGTTTTTCTGGTTCGTGTATCTTCAAAAGTACCATCAAGTCTTCATTTTCTTATGAAATTTCCGCCGGTGCCTCCCATTAGTTAGGTTTTTGAACTTTATTTCTTCATTTACTGTATCCTCCGTTGATAAAACAGTGCTAAATATTCCGCCTTTTGAATATTCCTTCCCTATAGGCGTACTCTGTGATGGAGGAAATGCGGCGGCGAGTGCCTAATGTCAACATGGCGTACTACGTGAACATGAAGACGATAGAGGCGACCCACAAGGCTGTTGGAGCCCCACTGATGCGAGGAATGGGTGCTGAAAAAGAAATCCGCGGGGAACTGGACGAAGATGAAGGAGAAGAAGTGGAGGAGGAAGTGGAAGAGGATCTGATGAATGGACATGATGATTACTAGGCACCAGGGAAGGAAGAGAAGAGAAGAGAGGGACTAGAATCTACTGAAAATGATGGCGGTTTTGGTGACAGATTTGCACGGTTTTGGTCGACAGTAACATTTCATGAAGATTGAAGTAGTCAGTTAGGACAACTGAGAAGACGATGATGTTATAGAATTCGAAATGATGGGCTCGCGCGTTGGTAAAGCTTGTAGTTACAAAATACCATGAGTGGTTGCTCCATACTTAAATTATTTCTCGTTTGGACAGACCGATTTTCTTGGCGCAACAATCGACGGTATGGATGTTTCTTAGTTAACGGCGAGTATGGGTTAGGTCATGGTTGAAGTCGTGATGGAACTCTGCGACTTTAGAATGGTGCGGTATAGGAGTAAGACAGACAACAACGAGGGAAAGTTAATTGCAGATGATTACGTGAAACATTGAACTCGGACTCGAGGAAAGAGAGAACTAAGGGGCCTTAAAATCTATCCTGGCGGAGAGTGTCTCCGAAATTCACCAAAATCATCGATGCCCATAAGCTACAGGGCGAGAAGTTGAATTAGGGGAAGAGGGGAAGAGGTCAAGATTACGGTAGATTTTCGTTGAGTTTGCGAAATATTGTACAAATTTACATACATAATTAACATGATTCATTTCACTTTTCTAATCCAGGAAACAAGTGTCGGAATCAACAGCCGCGTGTTGCTAAGCAACATGGTCAAACTGACATAACAATGATCGTGTTCTCGTGCTCTTTTCTGACTGGACTAAAAGAATCGGAAAATCTTCTAGTGCGTACGAACTCTCGCGTTTTCGACTTTGTTGTTTTAAAAATTACAAGTTCTGCAGTTGGATTCACAGTTTCTTGTGATAAACATGACATTTAGAGAAATTTAGGACCACGTTTGCTTTTTCTTGAATTATTAGCTATCAAAACAACTGGGAGTCACATCCACAACAAACTGGAAACATTTCGCTCTCATCCAGAACGGCAAACAACAGGCGGCAACTGAAATAACAGAGGGTTATTTGCCATTCGTGGGGAGAATAAGATGAAAATTCCAGACGAAGCTTAATGTTTTGCTGTTTGACTAAACTTTTCTTTTCATGTATATGATCTTTGAACAAACCATCAGCAGGGTGATCGGTGAAACCAAGACAGGTTGAAGGGTAAGAGAGTGAATTCCCTACATTTGCCTGGTTTATTCATAAGTCAATCCCTCTCAAGTTACATTTAAATCACTTTCAGTTCTAGAAATCCCATCGGTTCTAGAAATACCCACACCTGTGTCGCGGATTTTGCTCACGTGGACAGCCCGAGCGGCTTAACACGCATTGTCATTCTCCGCGAAAACATCCACGCCACACGCGTGGTAACATCCGCGCAAGAACTAGATACCACGTCTAAAGAGAACTCAGAGGGATCTTGAGAATAAGGTCTATACGTGGAATTAACTCTCTTACTCTAACCCTTCATCCTTAGTGAAAAATTACACATAACATCATAATTTCGTGCGTTGAGTATTTTGCCTTTTCTGCGGTCCACTTTTCAAGTAGACGGTCTGAAAAGCAATATGCTCGATAGCTCCATTGAGTGCACAGGCACAGAAACTTTTTCATGATTTAGTACCAACGCGTATTCCAGCGCACAGGTCGCGAAAATGAAGGCAAGAACACCAAAGGGAAACTCTTGTTATTTCAAATGTCCCAACTAGTACTGTACGAAATGTTTGCAGGCGATTAAAGAGAGATTCTAAGTTAAAATCAAACGGTTCTTGAGCTTTGCTTTGCAATAATACAATGTTAATTAACCCACTTAAGATGTAAAATAAAACTCCGCCAGCTTTTAAGAAAGAAATCCCTTGTAAATAACGGTGAATGTAACCAACCATCAGGCTATTTACAAGCGTTTATATTTCCCTTTCTAAAATCTATTGAATGGTTGTATTTATTCCCCAGCATCATGCGACGTCAATTCATGTAAATATGTTAAAGTAATATAATAAAATGTTAGTAGTTTTAATTTACGACTTGTCTGGTGGTTTTTGGAAAGCCATAGGAAAATCTGTGAGATGTCCTATCCTTCATTCTCGAAAAGAGTATAATCAGGAGTTAATTTAAGGACGTTAGCGCGAAAAATTTCCAGTCGATAGATTTTTTTAAATTTTTAGTGCAGTCAAATAATGAGTTACTTGTGTCAGAAATGCAAAAAAAAATTGGGGGTCACCCGCTTCGTTTCAGAGATAAAGCGCGTGGAAAACTACCCTGAGTTTGAAAAATTGGCGCACATTATTCAGCGTGGTCCGCAGCGGTTTATAGTTAAAAATATCGAAGTTGAGTCAACGGAAGCAAACGATCTTATTCATATTTTGTAGAGGTGGGTCTGTTGCGAAAATAATTCCAAATGTTACCAACGTTTTCACAAAACTTAACCCTTCAAGAGGCATTTGAAACCGTCGCACAGATAAACGAAGAGCTAAAAAGAACGGAATTCGATAGTGCATTTTGCAAAAAAATTCAAAGTTCTAGTCGATATATTTTCTTCATTTTTTCGCTAAACGTAGAATATCGGTAGAGAAAATGATCCATCAAAAGAAAAATAAAGGTTACCGAACGTCCAAGATCGTTGAAGCTATAGCAATGGTCATCTGCCCTATCATTGTTCATTTTATTACTTAGCGCGCGCTCTCAGGCAATTGTTGGGCTGGTAAACATATGACCTGATTTCTCTGTCAGTGACACGGGCGTACTCAGAAAGTTTTTCCCGAAAACGCCTTTGTCACTGACAGAGTAATAATCATCTTCTCAAGAACATTTCATGTTAAAATTGACTTTAAATCCCAGTATTCTGATCTCAGCTAATTCGCATTTTGACAAAAAGGTTCTCCCAGGCCTTCACGGTTAATTGCGGTGACCTAGTTCCCAAGACGATCGGCCACGGAATGAGACCGCGGTAAAATATTGAGGCCTAGGAGCCAGGCAACACCTTACCGAACCTTACCAGTCAAGGTAAGTATAAACTTATTCAAAACGAAAGTCACCTATTCGTCACTAACAACCAAGGAAAAGACAGAACTGCGCTGTTCAGCTGAACTTTATTAAGGTCGGTTTTTGTAACGATAGAATACAGGTGGAAATCAGTAACAATCCAACAAATTCTCGTCGTGGTGTTCAGCCGCTGAAAGAATGTCCTCTATCAATGACACTGGATCTGATCTGATCACATTGTCAGCCGCTTCACATGACTGAACCAACGCCGGGATATCAGTCGCTTGTAAAACTTCCTTAAACTTCTCCAAACCAAACCCTTTCCCTAGAGTTTCTTGGAAATCCCGCGAGGTCTTCACACATCGCTCCTCGGTAGGGAATTCGCGATACGCAACACGCTGCAAGGTAGCTAGTACTTCGAGAGCTTTCTCGCACACCATGTGGTCGCAATCATTTAGCTCTTCACTGAGGACACTCAACGCTCCCATTTCAAAAAGAATCTGAAAGCACTTCTCAATGCCTTCTTCTTGCAAACTTCCATCATTACTGGCGTGACAGTCTAATACTTCTCCAGAAAACGATTTCGCTTTATCCCTGCCAGCGCTTTCCCTGTTGGTTTTGAACTCGGTAAAGTAATCTATGACAGCTTCCCAAAATTCAAACCCACGCAGTTTTACTTCCCAGTCAAAATCCCGACAAGCACGACAAACGCTTGGTCCAATTTCAAATCCCGATGGTGTTTTGGTAGCTTCCGATTGGTTGCCGACTCCTAAATCATGACCCTCGTCAGACGTCGGAAATCCTTCGGTCTGCGATTGGTCTTTCGCCGGTTTCCTAGAGCAAAGGATTCGTGCTATCATCGAATGCCGATTTGTTATCCACACTGTGAAACATTCTATGGCGCTTCGGCGCGGAAACGCCTCGTCATCCTCCACAAGAACGGACGAAAGCTTCTCTAGAATGTTTTCCTGCCAAAATTAATGCGCCTATCAGCAACTAGTCAAGTAAAATGCGCTTTAGATCTAAATTACAGTTCGCCAACGAGTAAGTCCAACAAATAGAAATCAGAAACATGGTGAAACGTGCCAAATTATTGAGAGAGGGGGGGGGGGCTTACTTTGGCATAATAAAGTTTTTAGAAATACCTCAGAGATTTGACTGTTTTGCAGAAGGCATGTCCAAAGCTGTGATTGACAAGCCAAGGAACCAATCAGGTGAATAACAGAAGCACGGACGTAACTCTCGCTGTCGTTCACAGCATTCCACACAAGCACAGGGATGTTGTGAAAAGAGAGAAACTCGTGAACTGAATCTAAAATAGAGCACAAAAAACAACATTAAACTCGTGTTTCAACACCATAAAGTGCAAGTTCTGGTGGTACTCGGGGAAATTTCATTCAAAAACCGAAGAAAATGTGATTGACATTAATTATTTAGAAAATGAAACATTTTTCTCAAACTAAAATTTGGAATGGAAAATGTGTTTTCATTCAGAGAATCGCCATTACAGCCATTTACCAGTTTAGCCTCAACATTGAAATAGTGATTCTCCTAACTGACTGCTATTCACCAGCCAGTTTATTTCTTTATGAGAATTTAGTGGTATATCAAGGTAATAGCCTATAGTCGATGATTTCCTTTATTCTCATCACTTGTCTACTTGCTAATAAGTTAGACTTGTAGGGAGAAACTAAAACTTGACTTACCTTGGTTACTTAGGTGCACGAGAGAACCAACAAACTCCAAAGTTGAATCTCTCACTTCCCATCCGGAGTCTCGTAATTTCCGATAAAGCATAAAGGCTAATTTCTCGCGGTTTGCACGCTTCATATCAGAACTCCGCTCGTCATCTCCACATGCTACACTGTTTTCAAGTCTCGCTCGTTTATTAGCGGTCTCGTCTGTTGTTCCATTCTCACTGCTAAACAATTCGGTCAAAAATCCTGGCTTCATGGCGCAAAGTACTTTTCCTAACGTCTTCAGAGCAGCAGATATCACCTAACAAAAAATAAACACAACAAAGAGTGCAAACTTATAATCTGCGGAAAGTCGGAAAATGTCTGAAACCACAATTTTCGAAAAGAGTAAAGTCACTATTTTCTAAAGAAACTGTTGTGCCGCCGGAGTCGACGGACAAGTGAACAATTTATCAACTTTAACTTGCTAAAGCCGACCTAAGCGCTGTAGTAAGTTTGTAAAACTGACGTTTTAAGAATTAACAATTGGTCGCGTGACAGAGAGGGGTCCAGAACTGGACTAACTTAACTTTTATCAACTTCGGAAAGGCACTCTCGCAGTGTACGTCGGGCAACTTCTGATTGACAACGATGGAAAATAGAATCGGCATTTGTTCTCCCTAAACGCAGAAATAGCCGTGTTCACATCCAAATCAAATACTTACAGTTAAAGCAGTTTCGGAACTCTCGATAAGTTGAAGTAATCCCCTGACTACCTCATCAAACAGTCCGTTTACAGAAGAGAATTCTGTGTCTTCAAAAATATCTGAAACACAAACACAGCGAGGATTTTAATAAGAAGTCTGTTTATCTTATGTAATTTAATATGTTCTACAGCCCGCAAGCATGGTCTATCCCATCTAGACTGGAGAGGCTGGAAGATTGCTCCGTTCAGTGTAATTGGTTAATTTTCTTTGGTGGAAGAATTATTCAAAATAAGCAATCTATACAATTTTTTAGTGGCTGCCTGTCTAAAGCGAAATTTGTCAACTCGCTTTCTAAGCTACATGTATCAACTGTCTGTAAACCCCCCTTTTATTGCCAGTTCCTTTCAAACTTCTTCTCACATGTTAATTAACTACTCAAGTTCTTTACCTTTTGATCTTTGTATTTCAGCAAAACTTGCAATGAATTCTAAAGAGGCTTTGAGTACTTTCTGGTTGCCATGGAGTTTCCTTGTGGATAGTTCAGTTGGATTTATACAGTGCTGGATGAGGTCTAAACTCAGCTTAAGCCAATGAAACACATGAGAATGATGCAGTGAAGAAGCCTTGAACAACAATGAAAAATTAATGGAACGTACAAAATGTTACCCAAATGCTAATAGACAGATTCAGCTAACGCGTTTATCTCCTTGTCACCCAATTAAGATCACTTGATGATTTATTTGGGAGCTTACAATTGTGCAATTTGTCACGCGCAACTGATTACACAGGAGTACGTACAAACAGAACACTTGTAACCTCCCAAATGAATCAACACATGATCTCAACTGGGCGGCAATAAGGATTTGAACACGTTAGCTGAAACCGTCTATCCTTCAGTCTTCATATTCACTTACTCCTTCTAATCTTTAAACCCTCTAATCTTTAAAACAAATTCAAGCTAGAAGGTGATGAGAAAAAGTAGCCCTATGTCATCTAACCAAATTCTCAAAAGCTGAGTTGCAGAAGACAACCTACTTATTCAAATTGTATTTCATCATAAGGAACAACATTTACTTTGTTTTAATTACACTGCGTTCACGTGGTAAATTCCCTAACAATGGCCTATGATCAATGATCTCTGGAATTTCCAATTCTCCCCTTAGAGGGGATGTGGAGTTTAAATGGCCTCAGTAGTTCACTGCCTCACTGTAATGCTTGATTGAATGCACAGCAAAATGCCAGAAGTTGCTAGAAAGGCCTGAATAAAAACAATCTGTTCTGTCTGCAAGCAGGAAAGGTACCTGACTAGAAGTGACATGACCATTATAATGAGTCAACCCTCCTATTTACAGTTCTTACAAGACATACATTCATTTTTTAATCTCCAGTACACAAGCACCCTCCTAGAGACTTAAATGTGTCCAAACAGGGTAATTTTAATGGGAAGTTCAACTGATGATCTCACTGATCAATAGTAATTAATTTGTTTGATCATTACCTGTTGAGTAAGTTGCTGTGCTGTGAGAAGTGCTTGACAGATAGCTTGAGTGAGGGAATAACCTTCTTTAATCCAATCAGACAAGATGCCCTGAAGGTGTTGCTGTTTATGACAAAACTATGTCAATAAAAGGTTTAATATCTAGGGACAGTGAGTACTGCTTCAAAAAATATGTCTCACAGAATGTTAGTCAAATTTCAAGAATTTTGCTGTCTAAAAGTTTTTGTGACACATTCTCTGAGAGTCTCAATGTTTTTTGCAACGTTGAGAAAGTCTTGGACTCACAGTCATATATATTAGTCTGATAGTCTCAAAAAGTCTTGAAGTTACCACTTGATGCAAATAATTTCTTCTGCACTTTGTTCTGAAATTTCTACGTTTGGTTCAAATTCCCCTTAAAATATCTTCCTGTACCTTTGAGAAGCATTGCCTTTGGTCCTCACAAGACAGCAACCCTTCAACTATTCCAGTGTCCAGATTTTCATTTCCATTCACATGATAACCATTCTGTGATTCTTCATCTTCGTTGCACGTCTGGTTTAGGATTACGTCAAGCGACAACTCAACAATGTCAAACAGTACTTCCAGCCAGTGAGCTGGGAAATCTCTAAAACAAAAGACAAGCTGTCTTAAGAATAATTTGTACAACACAGTCATATTATCTGCTAAATTTCTAAGCTCTTTTTTTATCGATGAAACAAAAAAAGAATTCCTAAATTGTTACTATTTTACATACAATTTGCTGTGTTAAAGTAATTGAATAAAATAATAACAATAGAACAGATTTGGCCATTGTCATTTCTCTGTTAAGAAAAACCACAGTCTTAAATGAGCTATGTCAAGGTTTGCATACCTGGAAAAGGTAAGCCTAAATATTTCAACTTCATTGCTTGCAATCCATGCTAATCTTCTCCATACTTAACCATCCTTGTTTCTTTATGGTTTATTATTATCTCAAAGGTGTTTTCCTATCTTAGTAAACTACTATTTTCAGGTTTCCTTCAATTTAAAGGTAATTTTGTATGTGTCCAAAATACCTTGACTGAGCTCCTTAAGATTCAAAACAATTACCCAGGATATCAAAGATATACTCACAAGACTAATCCCACCACTCAATAAATTTTAACATTAGGATTACATCATGTGAGTCCTTGGACAACATACCTGGAGCTTTCGTGAAAGGAGCCTAAGCCAGCTACCAGCTCAAGAGCTGTTGAAATAAGGCCCTTCATAAAAAGATCCACACATGACCCAAGAAAGATTTCTGAAGCATTAATCCATGGCGTGTCCTCTGTGGTTGTTAGTCTACTCCACTCAAGAGACCCTTTGCTGAAAAAACAGAGTACAATTGACTCCATAGCAAATGGGGTTAGAGGGGTTAGAGGGGGGGGGGGGAGGGAGAAGGCTAAGCTATCTTTGATTGGAGACAAGTTTTCAACAAAGTAAATTCAATTGCAAGCACTCTTGACTTGACTAAATATAAAGCTGTTTGTAACAAGTAGATCACATTTCTAATCAACTACAGTTTGGGAGGCACAATAGCCTTATGTTTAGTGAACTCATCTCTGGATCAGGCGGCCAGGGTTCGAGCCATTGTGACATTGTGTTGTGTTCTGTGGCAAGACTCTTAACTCTCACAGTGCCTCTCTCCACCCAGGTGTTTAAATGGGTATCGGCAAACTTAATGCTTGGTAACCTTGCGATGGACTAGCATCCTATCCAGGGGGGGAAAAATACTCCTAGTCACTCCATGCTACAGAAACCAGGATAAGCTTCAGCCTGATGGGCCACTTGGCTCGTATGCAGACCTTGCCTTACAGTTTGAGAGGCCAATATATCTTTTTGATGAGTCTGAGGCATCCATTGTGCTAAATCAAATTTTTAAGGTATTTTAAAAGAGTGATTCACTCCCTACTGATCATGCTAGAAAAGTGGTTACCTGTTCTTTGCCATTTCACATATCACATCAACAAGTTTCTGACAAACTGTTGCATCTCCAGTTTTCATTACATTCAAGCATTCTGGAAACAGTTTGGTATCTTGTAGAACCTTTTGTGCAGACATAGAACTCTCACACAGTAGCATTCTTGTGACCTCAATCACAGCCATCATTGAAGCTGCTGGTGTTAATGCCTCTGGATTAAGCATTGACTTCAACCTTTGAACTATGATTGTACACTTGTCATCAATTTCTACACTGCCGTGAGCTTTCTGCAGGTTTTGGTCAGCCATGCAATCACTCATTTTAATCAGAAACTTTGTAATCAAACTTCTTGCTGAATTAGCCACAAACATGCTTCTGTCAGAGAGACAGTCCAATGCATATGCTATGTGATCTGAATGACAGCAAAGGAGAAGAAACAGTTATATTAACAACATAAACAGCCTGCTCAATCAAAGCCCTGTATGCTCAAGCAACAACAGCATTCAATCTTTACTTGACTGTACTCTTTCTTGCCTACAATTAACAAAAGAAGTCCAGAGGTCCACCTCTTGCCACCCTCTCCTGAGATCTCTACATAGGCTTCACACAGGATTTCATAAGCTGGTCTTTCCTCTACCCTAAGTTCATCCCTCACATATTCTGATCAGGGCTGTCAATAAGGATCATAACCCCTGGTACCTGGTTCAGCTGAGCACGCTTGATGGGCCCTTATTGTTTCTTACAGATTCCTATAGATGAGACAATTCACCCATTCAATAAAAAAAATTGTTACAGGACTGTGTAAAGATCAAGGATACTGGTGAATCAGAACTAAATGGCAGCCTTGGTGATAATGACCATCCTCTAATCTTGCAATGGAAAAATTACATCCATTCCTTCTGCTATCCTGCTCCTGGTCAGACCAGGGGTGCTCCAGTGGACAGGTTTATTACACTGTGCCAGTGGAGGTGAGGTGGCCTCATGGTTAGTGTGCTCGCCTTTGGATCAAGTGGTCTGGGTTCGAGCCCTGGCCATGGACATTGTGTTGTGTTTTTGACCAAGACACTTTACTGTCACAGTGCCTCTCTCCACACAGGCCTGGGTTGTTGGAAAGGTGGATAACGCTATTTACTGGATAAATCAAAATCACTATCCAATGGATCAATAGTGCAGTTTGTTTCATTAACACTTATCTACTGGATAGTGATTTATCCGGTGGATAGTGTTATCCACCTTTTGAACAACTGGGGCCAGGTGTATAACTGGGTGCTGGTAAATTTAATGCTGGGGGGTACCCCTGCTATAGACTAGCAGTCCATCCAGGGAAAGGGGCAGAAATACTCCTAGTTGCTTTATGCAACAGAAACTGGCAATAAGCAATGGCCTGATTGCCCACTTGGCCCATATTCAGACTTTACCTTTTTTATATGCTAATACCAGTATGTCTGTGCCCCTTGACTAGATGGGGTAGCAAATAATATCACTTTGTAAAATAGGTTATTTTCAATCCCTTAACCCAGGGCTAGTTGATCCTAGCAGAGACCCCCCGCTCCTCCCCCCTCCCCCGGAATATGAAGCTGGCTATACTTTGCAACGTTCATTTCCTGCAACACTGTCTTTTTAAGCCATGCTTTCAATTATCAACTACTGTAAATTTCTACCTGTATTTCTCAGCCATAATATCCCATCTTTGTGCTCCGTGAGAGAACTCAACGCTTGAAAATATCCATTTCTCACAATACCCTCATTCCACAAGTTTGAATCAGTCCTTGGCTTATCCAGAAACGTGGCAACAAAGTCTCCATCTCCATCACATTTAAAAGAATGGAATATCTCTGCTCTCGCCGCAAGAAATCCAAACAGTGTGAGAAAGAATGCCGATGATTCAGGGTTGGAGAAAACGTGGTCCTTCGACATAAACTCAACTGTTCCACACTGAAGGAGTTTTTGTACTTGTTGATCATTCTTGCAGACATTCTTTAACCACTCAAGTATTCTTTGTAAGCTCGTGTCATCTATGATTCCATCGGCATTCTCCACAAGTAAATTGAAAAGGGAAGGTAGTACTTCGTACCAAGTTTTCTTCTCTTCAATTTCAGACATTTCGCGCGTGTACCTTCGTACAAAACCTTGAATGACAAGGAATACGGTGTAGGGAGGGGTAAGGAAATGTAATTCTAATTCAAAATAATGGATACACAAAAACCACCAGAAACGCTTTCGTCTCAAATGATTTCAAAAATAAGAATTGTGAGAATTTCTGTCATTAAAATGGGTTCTAGCTTTTACTTTTTCACAGTGTGTCAAAAAAAGACAAATAAACCTTGACATGACTCCTCAGCCTACCCCAGGGGGAAGCGCGAGTGTCATTCGTCCGACGGTCTGCAAAATGGCGGAAGGTGTGTTGCCGTTTGTCCGTGGTCTTGATCTCACCAAGAATGACTTCAAGGTACAGATTCTACCGTTTTATCTCCTCTGTTGAGACCATTAATCCTTAAAGAGTTGTTTCTATTTTACATGTAGAAGCTGGATTTTCCGAAAAGGGTGGCAGACATGCCAAACTTACGGTGGCTGAAGTTAAACCAGACTGGATTGGAAGCTCTGCCAGATGAACTATCTCACCTGATGAAACTGGTGAGTAATCCCCTGAATTGGCATTTTACTGAGCTGAATTAAGATACATTCATTCATCTATGAGCTGGGCTTTTCTTCGTAAAACTCCGCCGTGAACAACTTTGCAAAACAGCTGAGCATGCAATGGCAAAGAATTCTTATTGTCATAGTCCATGGTACACCTTTCATTTGCTGGAGGGGAATGAAAATGAGGAATAGTAAAGCGCAATGAACGTTTTGAAAGGAGAGGAACTGGCATAGCTCACTTGAGATTTGCTAGAAAAGATGCATGGGCAATGTTTTATCTATCAAGTAACCCACACGCGCAGTCAAACACATTGACTTGACTTCACTACCAAAGAACAAATACTGAAATAGTTTACAATGCGACCGGAAATGCTCCCTGCCCTCCCACTACTGACATTTTTGACAGACCTGTTAAATAGTATAAGCCAATCAGAACGCTTTATAATTCTCTATGCAACCACGTGCACACTACCCAAACTTGATGCCTTCCTCTTGGAACCTTAGTTTGCAGTGACCATCATGCCTAATTGGATTGACAGACTCTTTTTTGTTATTCCCATTGAGCCTTTTAATGCTATATTATATGCACCGGCAGATATTCTGTTTCAGACTAAAATATATGATTTTCTGTACAATTTTTCAGACTTGACCCAGGAATCAGGTCTGCCCTGTTGCATATCTGGTATATGGGCTCAAATAACATCAAAGACTTAGATATTTGCATTATAATTTGAGAAGGGTTTCAAAATCCCTGATAATTTTTATTAACACACCACACTTCTTCCTCGTGTAATAACCATATCCAACTCTAGACCAGGGAGCACAAAGGTTAAGTCTGTATATGAGCCAAGCAGCCCATCAGGCCAGAGCTTCTCCTGGTTTCTGTAGCATGAAGAATATAGGAGTATTCCTACTTCCCACCTCCATTGCAGGGTTACCTCTACATTAAGTTCGCCTTTACCCATTTTTACACCTGGGTGGAGAAAGGCACTATAAGAGTAAAGTGTCTTGCCCAAGAACACAATGCAATGACCGTAATGACCCCAGCTAGGGCTCGAACCCAGACCACTCGATCTGAAGATAAGTACACTAACTATGAGGCCACCCCACCTCCCTCCCCAGGGAACACAAAACATACCTATTTCAGATCAAATTGTGTTTCTCAAAACCATACCATTTAGAAGTTTTTAGAAGGGTGTATCTCACCTCTAGGGACCCAGGACTGTAGAAAGGGAGATTTGGGTATGGTAAAGGTGATGATTACATCTTGGCAAAGATGGTTTGAATTAAGTTTTGTTGAATCCTGTTTTTGTCCCTCAGGAACACTTGTCATTGAAGGCAAACAGCTTAGCAAGTATCCATGGAGACCTTTCAACTCTCTCTCACTTAAGGGTAAGGCATCATGCACAAATATTTTAACTTTGTTTGATGTTTTTCTAGGTTGTAATAAAATATCATTAATAACTCTATTGTCATTTTTACTTACAGGTAATTAATGCACGTCAAAATCAGCTGAAGAATTCTGGAATACCTGGCGACATTTTTGGACTAGATGACCTCTTAACTATTGTGAGTTTCCATTCATGTTACATGTGGCATATATTGTTAAATGTTTTGTTGCCTTTGCAAGTCTATTCCAGTAATACAGAATAATAGTGTTGATCTACATGTACTTGTGTCCTTTTTCAGGATTTTAGTCATAATCAACTCAAAGAGGTATGTAGTTAATGTTTACTTAGGGCAGATTTACATGTCAGGAAATTTTGGGCATTGTTTCGATATAAATGGTGCGTGTGCACCAAAAAAAGTGACCTTCTACAGATAAATTTTGTGCTGTAAATGACTTTTCTTTACTCACGCCAAGCCAAAATTTCATCTCCACTCAGACTACCTTTTCAGTGAGCATAGGTGAGATTTTGGCTTGGCATAAATAAGAAAAAGTTGTTTAGACAACAAATGCATCTGTGCTGAACCTTTTTTTTTTGGCATGCGCACCATGTTTATCGGAACCATGCCAAAAATTTTCTGTTGTGTAAATCAGCCTTTTGTAGCTATTTATAGCCTATTTCACAGTTAACCTTTTTCATCTGCATTACAATAATAATCTAGCATTTGTGTGAGGCAGTTTTGGGCTATTCTGTACGTTTCAGCCTGAAGTTGCCTCACATCCACGTTGGATTACATTGTGATGCAAGTGAGAGAAACTAACCATGAAAAGGGTTATTTGTTAACTAACCAGTACTTGGCGGTGTCTGTTTGTACACACAATGATCCGTGTTTATCTGACAAAGCACCAGACTGAGACTTCTTCTTGAAATGAATTTGTCTTTCCAGTAACTGTTTGCTCTGGCTGAAAAATTGCAGTTAGATGTTGATGAATATGATGGATAAATGATATCTTGTCATCCTGTTGCGTATAATCTATTTTGCTTTTCAAGTAATTATAATAGTAAAATTAATTAGATAAAATTAATGTCTATTTTTCCTGGATATTAGGTTCCACCTGAGCTGGAAAATGCGAAGTCACTCATTGTTTTGTCTCTAAGTCATAACAAGTAAGTCATTAACAGCACCCTTTGCGCAGACTTTGTCAAAGTTAATTGTAGGAAATTATGTTACATTGATAGATTTTCTGTTTTAATATTTGTAACAGAATTTCTACAATTTCCAATCAGCTGTTTATCAACCTAACAGATCTGATCTACCTTGACCTTGGCAATAATCTTATTGGTAAGTGTACAGTGTTGTCACTCGCACCATAACACTCGTCATGGAATTAAAGGATGGCATGTATGGTGACTAACTTGTGTGTTAGTTTTGTAATTCATATTGTCTTGTTTTTCAGAATCCATTCCTCCACAACTTAGAAGACTTGTAAATTTACAGACCTTGGTATGTTCCCTCAGTTATATTGCATCTGATTAATGTTGCAGTTCCTAGAGAGTTGTGCTTCTGACACTTAAAGTAGACTAGCACAATAACCACGCAATATTAAATTATGTGGCGTAAAGTGGGGATCACTGCTCCGTGATCAGTGTGACAGATAAACTTTCATTGCATGACCAAGAGCCTAACTTATCTCCCCGGTGGGAAAACCATGCTGGATCGGAAAAGTCAGCAGGGCAAAAGCTTACATGTACTAAAATCCCATTCTAAACGGCACTAGGAGTCGAAGACCACAGTCAGTATCGTTGTTATTGCATGGTCCAGTTTGGCATGGCTCCCCACTTTGTGTGAGAATTACTTGTGATGTCAGAGAAACAGAATTGTGACCAAAATGCAAGACATTGTGTTGTGCCTGTTTGCCACGCAACTCATAAATATTTCAAGCCTTGCTATTCCTTTACGTCTATCCTCTCTTGGTAGGACTGAGTTTACATCAGAACCTTTATTTCTCATGTTCTACAGTATTAATTTTTGATAATGCCATTTTTTATTCCTCATCTTGAATAGATACTTAACAACAATCCACTTCTTCATGCCCAGCTGAGGTAAGTCTGAAAATGATTTTTAAATCATGTTAACACCTTGTTATGAAACTCAATGTTGTTGATGTGAATGTCTGGGAGACGAAAAGCTCTTAAAGGAGCTCAGACAGTGTATTTTGAGTTATTTTTGCCACATTCAAAATTACCTTTAAATGGTAAGAAACCTGAAAGTAACAGTCTAATAAGATCGAAAAACACCCAAGAGATAATGATAAACCATAAAGGAACAAGGATGGCTAAGGATGGAGAAAATTGACATGGATTACAAATGATGAATTTGAAAAATTGAGGCTAAACTTTTCATATGTGCAAACCATGACATAGCTCCTTTAAGCTTAATTACCATGCAATTATTTGTTATAAACAGGCAGCTTCCTTCTCTAACCCAGCTACACACTCTTCACTTAAGGAACACACAGGTAAACATTTTTAGTTAATTTATTATTCTTTATGACAATTTTTGTGCATACTTCATTTTATGAGTGGGCCTTTTCACCACTGCTGTTGCAATGCAAATGGTTAACTGTGTGTCTCAGCAGTGAACCTACAATCATGGACAAAAGTGTTGACACATTTGAGCATCCTTCTGTAATAATTATTATTGAAAAAAACATCTTTTTTTGTGAATAGCCAACCCCCCCTCTCCCCCTTCTCAATGTTGAAATATGCTCCGTGGACACTGTCACATGGTTACAACATTGAAAAGGGGAGAGAGGGTCGAAATGTGAAATTTGGAGATTGAAAAACTCATGCGTTCAACAAAACAGGTCTTTTTTGGGGAGTGTCTCAACTGCTTTTGTCCATGATTGTAGGGCTTGTCATTCAGCTGGTAATTGACTTTGTTAATTATTGACATTCCTACTTTGTTCTGATTGTTGTCTGGTTCACAACCTTGAACATAAAGACCATTAAATGCAAATTATTGTGAGTCAATTTCAAATTCAGATTCATTTTGGATTCTAGGGACATTATTTATTATTTAGTGATACTAGCACTACCATGATAACCATCTTTGCCTTAAACATATCTTTACCTAAGTTTTTGTCATTTAGTAAATTATGTGAATCTCTCCATCTCTTCAGAGAACAATAACAAACATGCCAAACAAATTGGAAGGCCTTGTTAACCTTAAAGGTAATGTTAGTAACAAACAGGTTTTTTTTAGAAAGAAAGATATCTCTTCTTGGAGGTCAATTTCTGACTCAGATCACTCTGTATTGACAATATTATTGCATTAATTAGTATTCTTTAGAAATTACCTGTTGATTGGTTGCTTGGCTCCTGTTGCCCCTGTGGTAATTCCATGCAGTAATTGCTACTAATTTTCATTTCTTTTTTAATTAAAAAGTAAACATATCTTACTTGATTGAGTACAAAAAAAGTTGTTGGTGGTGGTTGTTGCTGTTGTTGTTACTGTTAATTACATGTATCAGTCCACTTAGGTCTGGTATGGTTAACTATATGTTGTGAACTTCTCAATGATTTAACATGGTTTGTATTTGTTCAATTTTACTAATTAAATTGGTAAGTTATAAGGCACATGTTTCTGTGTTTATTTCAGACCTGGATTTATCATTCAATGATCTTCCACGAGGTTTGGAAGCATAAGTATATTCTGCTATTCACATAGAGGGTTACTGAATACTTGGGGCTTGGATGATAATCTGTAAATCTGCAAAATTTGTAACACATCTTTTCTTCACTGTCACTGACATGTACAGTCGAAACCCTATTAAGCGCCACCCCTATTAGGTGGCCAGCAATCAAAGTCCCAATGATGGCTTCTCTGTTGTTTCTACCTCATTAAGCGGCCAACCCCTTTTAAGCGGCCACAGTCCATTTCCCCGAGGGTGGCCATTTAACAGATGTTCAACTGTATTAGTATTATAGAAACTGGGAGAAATAGTTTACATATTACTGATATGTCATCTTCTCATGAAAAAAAAAATTTTTCTTCATTTCTTAAGCCTTAAATTCAGCATGTGTTGTTTATGGCACAACTTTATACATTTACATTTGTAGGTTTGGATAGTTCTCTATCCAAACTCTACAGGTCTCTATAGTTCCTTTACCTCCCATTCAATTGCTACAGACCAAACAAAATTGTGTAAACTATCCATTTTCCTCATTAATAGTTCCAGAGCCTGTGTACCTGATTGCAAGCCTGAAGAGGGTCAACCTGTCACACAATCAGATCACTGAAGTGTCCACGCTCATTGGTTAGTGAAACAATGTTAATGGAAAGCGAAATGAAAACAAATGGTTTCACATGGATGTTCAATATCTGTGATAATTAAAAGTACTCACCACAAGTTTGTCACGGCATTACTACGAAATCCTAAAATTAGACAAAATATGAAGTGGTTTAAGGTAGCTTCTGTCAACAAACCAGCGTAAAACCAAATGAATCTGTGGTGATTTCTAAAGACTTGCCTTGTTTCAGACACATGGACCCAAGTGGAAACATTGAACTTATCACGGAATCAACTTACAGGACTTCCAGTGAGTGTTGTAATCTGCGTAATATAATTTATTATAAACGTATTTAGAAAAAACCCTTTAATATGAAAGCATGTGCTGAAAGTTGTTATTTCCATAATGTGATCTTGAAACACAGAACTAACATGAGCTGTTGATAGTGCAAGCAAAGAGACTTTGCATTTTGATAATCAAAATAAATGAAAGATTTCCCTTTCTTTTCCTCACAGTGTTTTCTAAAAGAAATAGAAAAAGAAGTAATTTTTCTTTCTGGTTTTCTTGACTTTTAGTATAAATCTACTAGCGTTCTATCATGAATGCTGTTTGCTGATTGGCTGCACCCCTCACAATCTATTCTGCTGTAGATAGTGAGTAGCGTAGTAGTGTGCCCTTGTTAACAAAATGACGGCCACTTCTTGGCATTTTCGAAGTGTCTGTGAAGAGGATTTAGATTAAGTTTTGAACTAGTAGTAGATTTATACTAAGACAATTAGATTATTTGCTCTCGATTTCTATGCCAACTATCTTGTGATAGAAATCTCAAGCTTGTTGTCTAATTGCTGTGGAGCGAGCGAGCAGCAACATAAACAGGATTTAAGAAGAATATATAAAAGGAGATCCAAATTCTCGAATTCATCACTTTTTACCGGAATGCATCGCATTTAACCAGAGTGCACTGCGCCACTTTTTACCAGAGTGCGTTGTGCCACGAACTACAGGAGGATGCCTTTTCGCGTGGATTCCAGTAAGAAAGATTAGTGGTTGTGTTTTGGTCTGATTTACCTGTAAAACGATGTGAAGGAGATTGTGTCTGCTTTCACAACTCTTGCTTTTGTTCTTAATGCATGCAGTATGTGAAAGTTTGTAAATCTGGACGATTAATTGTGACATCTTAATTTTAAACTTAGTATGTCGGCATTTCTTAGCAGTCTCGCCTACTTGGCCAAATTCTTAAATGAAGAGAAATCGTCGCTCCTAAAGCTTGCAGAATAATTAAAACAAACGAAAACCATAGAACATGCTAATTTCATATATGCTGCGATCTATTTCTTTTCATCCAAACATGAATTTAAGCTAAAGCTTTAGCATTTTCACACATTGCAATCGACGCATCCTCGACACAGTCTGTCAACATTCTTGAGACATTTAATGCGTATCAATACAGAATTTATAAGTTAGATTTCTGCTCCTACAACTTCCACATCTTTCGATTTTCGAGATCTGGTAAAGGGGAGACTGATGTGTATCTTTTTATGTTCAAACATGGGTCAGATCACTATGTGCTTTTTTGTCACGATCCCTTGTCACACCTCGCCATCCATGTGTCATCATGCATGAATCACTGCATAAAATATGTCACTATCAATAGAATGTGCCGCAGCTTTATTATCTTTTAGATACCCTAGTTGATTAATAGCAACAATCTGAAAAGTTTGGGAGAACTTGAACATTTGCAGAAACACTTGCCTAGGCTTGTGTTCCCACAGTATTTCTCAATCTGCTGCTCATGTTTTTATAACTTGATAGAATCACTGAAATTGTTCTCTTTTTCTTAAGCATTGCGTTACAATAATATCTGTAGTGAACACTCAATGTATTTCATTAAGCTTGGATTTTGTCAATAACAAAAGGTAATTAGATGAAATTCTGATGGAATAAAGCAGGTGATATTACAGGGGAAGGCAAAATGGCCTCTTGGTTATTATTACTCAAGAGCAATTGGTCTAAATGATAAGAGGATGCCTGCAAGCTTGTTGGGCAACCTTACAAAGCAAGTCAAAATAATGAGCTGAGAGGATTAATGCTCAAATTATCACCCATTTAAATGGGCCATCAACTCTTAACAAAACTTGCTACATTGATGTGCAACTTACAACTTACAGCTACGTATTCTTTCTTACTCAGCTAGCAACTTCTGTCATTTCTTTTAGGCAGCTCTCTGTAAACTCGTGGCCCTGAAGAGATTGTTCATTAATGGTAAGCATTAGTGCTAATATTTCAAGTTCAATATTCAGGCTTTTACAGAGAAAACTTCCCTCTCCTCTCTCCTGAGGATACAGTGCAAGCACTAAATACACTACAAATGGTGTACTATTTAGTGATATTATAGGAAGTTAGATACTGGTGGGTGAATTGTTGCAAACAGAGTGTAAAACAAACATTGTATAGTTCTGTGTCATCATTTTCTTTTTAATGCAGTTTAGTCTTCAGTTTAGTGGTTCATGTTAATGCGAATATGTTGTAGGGAACAACATAAACTTTGAAGGACTACCTACTGGGATTGGAAAACTGTACAACCTGGCAAGTAGTTTATTGACATTCTGCAAGGCCTCGTTTTCCTTTGTTCTTTTATGCCATGTTCTTGAATTTGTTCATTCTTTGTTACAGGAAGTTTTCATGGCAGCATGCAATAAACTGGAATGTATCCCAGAAGGGTTGTGCAGGTATGTTAGAAAGGGAATTAAAGGTAATTATTTCTAGAATTATTACATGATATTATACAATTGGTTGGCAATTAAACTTGGTTTTTACTTTCCACTCAATAGGTGCCTGAAGTTACGTAAACTGATTCTTCACACCAACTGTTTGTTCACTCTGCCAGAAGGGATACATTTTCTTACAAACATGGAGGTAAGCACTCAAATACATGCAATTGTCATCATAAGTCTTCATTTGGGAAACAAGTTTTAGAAAGTAATTTTGTCTTTTAAATTGAGTAATCAAATGTTACCCTCTCCTCGCGATTGCTTTTAATTTTTACAAGAAAGCCAAAACAAGGATTCTACATACCAGTTTTAAACAATGTAATGTTGAAATTCACTCTACTTTTTAAGTGCAAAGAAATAATTTTGCCTTTTTGATGAGAATTGTTTAGTCTGTTTTGGTGGGCTCTGTCTAACTGTGATCTTGATTGCTCAAGATGTGGAGAAGTGACCAGTTACATGTAACAGCTAGCCAAATTCAACACAGCTGTTACTAATAAGTTTCTGGTAATACTGATTTAGGAACTTGACGTCCGCAACAACCCTGAGCTGGAAATGCCACCTAAACCTGTTCCTGATGAACTAGGGAGTGGTCCAGAGTTCTACAATGTGGACTTTACCTTACAGACCCAACTGAGGATGGCCACGGGAGCCCCGCCACCACCCCTGCGTAAGCTCAGCAAAAATTATCAAGCTATTTCTTAACAAGTTCATACTGTGACATTTGGGACTGAAATTACAAAGGACTGAAATGGCAAGGAATTTTTTCAGAAAACGTTGATTTGTGACAGTGACCTGTTTAGGACTTTCCCTGATGTTGTCAGCACATTGTCAAGCATTTTACAAGAAAAAAATTATCTGCCAGTGGTGTTTAATTCACTTGTATTTAGTGTCAAAAGCAGCTAGTGTACTTGAAGAATGTTATTTTTTATTTCATTTTCAGCCCATAAGGATGCTTATGCAAGAAAGGTGAGTTAAAATCTGTTGGAAAGTATCTTTGGAAGTTCCTAGGGCAAGTCTAAAAACTTACAGAGACAGAGCCCTCTCAGTTGCCGCCCCCAAGCTATGGAATGATCTGCCTCTTGTCCATTGGTCGCATTTAAAAACTCATCTTTTCAGAATTGCTTTTAGATAATTATTTCTATCTTAAAGTTCATACTTAATTATTTTAGGTTAAATTATTATATTTAGTTTTACTGTCATGACTGTAAAGTAATATAGAGCTTTGTATATACTCACTATATAAATATAGTTATTATCATTATTATTAAAATATAATTATTGGGTAAACTGGCTGGTAATAAAGGCATGATATTTTTACAATGGGTGTTATAGAAACTTTGGTTGTATTTCAACTTTAATTTGGAAGGTTTGAATTCCAGATCAAATGTCTGTGTTTGAACTCAACCCTTTTATAGGAAATTTAATTTTTAACGTGGTTTTACAGCATTTTACTCAGACAAATTATAAATATTTTGTTTTACTTGTTTTGATTTTATCATTTCTAGTTGCGAATGAGAGGAAGACGATACCAGGGCCAGTCAGAGGAACTAAAGGTAACAGACTGTAAATGTACATGTACTTCAGAAAAAAGATGGCTGGATAGCTGTTTAGCTATTCTGGAACCAATTTGAGTAATTCTTATTAATTTTAATCCTGTTGACCAGCATTTCATGGGACTGTTTACTCTGTAAGGCTGGCTCTATCACACTGTATTAGATTAGATGTGGTCTCTTTTAAATGTCCATAGGGTATGGTAGAAGATGCCGAGGAGAAAAAAGTCACAGGGAGGAACAAAAAATTGGGCAAAAGGGTAGGTGATCAGTTTTTTAATTGTACCATGTAGCACATTTAAATAGGAGGGATGTTAGGGAGGAAAGAAGCCCTTACTGAAAATCAAATTCTTAGTATTCTTTATATAGTGAAATCCCAAATGTTTGAATCTCCAAGGGAAAAAATTGGTTTGAAAAATCGGGGGTGACATTACATTGTTTAACTGAGGGAAACGAAACGACTTTTGGTTTGAGTTATGAGGAAATTTGAAAAATCAAGGGTTTCAGAAATTGGTATTCATCTGTATAACCCACATAACTGAGCAGCCAAAAGGTTGGTTACTGTCTTCATTCTCCGTCTACACCTGGTCAAGGAAATAAAACTTTGGTTGTACTGAACTGAAAGGCTTGCCATAAATTTGAAGTGTTCTGATATTATTTCTTGATAAAAACTTGTATTTCTTGGTAATGTGTCAACTCATGTTGGTTTGCATCTTTAAATTTCAGCAAAGCATAGATGAGCCTGAGAAGCTCCTGAAGTAAGTGAATAACTGATTATAAATATCCTTGTTTTAAAAGTTCAGCACACATACCTTCCTTTGTACACAGAATAATAGTTTTTTTTTTTTGTAAATTCTCATCATAGAGGAAGGAAGTGGAATGAAGCATTAGTGAAGCCGAATTTGAATTATCATGATTTCTTTAATGATGACACTGGCCACGAACCTGGTGAGATTAAAACAGTAATTCTCCTTCTATGTAAGGTCTTTGAGAATTTGCTTATTTAATATTGTTAATACTGAATTAAATTTGTTGATAATTTTCTTTATTCTTCCAGTGATTTGACAATTATATTTTTAGAGTGTACTATCAAATATACAGTGATAGATATGTTTCTCACATTTGTCTTTGATTTTCCTATTGACAAAATGCTTTCATATTGTAGGTCTGACAGTGTGGCAGATTGAAAATTTCTTGCCAGTTAGTGTTGATGAATGTAAGTTATTTTCGTAATTGTAACGTAATACTGGTCATTTTGCTTCAATACTGCCAAATTCTCACTATTTGTCATAAAATCTGAAAATATCCAATCGCATTCTTTTCCCACAGAAGGTTTTTCCTTTGAATCCCGACTCCTCCTCCTTTGTGGAACTATTCATGCAATTATAACATGATAGGGGGACACAGTTAGACTCTGTATGGAGTAGCTGAGGTCAGGGTACAAAGAAAAATGATTTTTGGCCTTCCCCTTGGCAGAGGTATGTTGGCCTGATGGTTAGCCCTGAGGGACCGTTTCTCGAAGGTCGTGAAAAGTTTTTACAGCCCAAAAGCTGTAGCAAAATTTCTGGGTTGTTGCATTTTGTCCTTGGGCTAGGCACTTTACTCTCACAGTACCTCTCTCCAGCCAGGTGTATAAATGAGCCCCAGCGAATTTAATGTTGGGGGTCCGGTAACCTTGGAATGGACCAGCATCCCATCCAGGGGATGTGTCAAAGGGAAATGGTGAGCCTTGGACCAGTATAGCTTATTAGACCAAAAAAATGAGGCAATTTGCAATGATTGCTTGCATTGCCTAATGGAAATAAAAGTGGACTACAACTTTAGTCTGTCATCAGGCATTCAAATCTAGATAAATACAAGATAAAAAGACCTGGGTGGGGTTAAGGTGAGGTAGGGGGTTGATGTGGAATCCTGGTAGGGTAGGGTAGGATTAAGAACTGAGGGGGTTGGTGGTGTGCATGTAAATCTTTTAAGAACCCACAAAAAAGTAAAAAAAAAAAATGGTTGGAAAAATTATCATTCTGACCTAAAATGCATGCTAAACTACAGTATAGATATTTGCTGTATAGCAAGGTACATGTAATACATAAAGTCTTTCTGCCTTCTTCTAGTGTTTTATGGAAAGTTTTATGAAGCAGACTGCTACATTATACTCAAGGTTGGTATCTTGTGTATTCAGTTGTGTTGAATTTAAATGGAACACTGTTTGTATTCCTGTAGAATCTTTTGTCCCTCTTATTTAAAATGGCAGTAGTGCACGAAAGGTATTGATTTTTATTATATCTTGATACACTAAACATCAACAGACTAGTTTTGACGACACAGATCAGTTAGACTGGCAGATATTTTACTGGATTGGAAAAGAAGCTTCAGTAAGTATACTTGACCAGTTGATTGTGTATTTTCCATGCCATGCTTTGTGGATTGGTGCTAGGAGAAATAATGCTGATTAGTCATGCCCACCACATTATAACTTCAAAATTAACTGAGAACAAGAAATGTATTTTCCACAATTAACCAATCAGAAGCCATGTCTACTGTTCTGCCAACTTGTGATATTCACTCTCTGACCTGATATGGCCACACCATTATGGTCACCTGGCCAAATTTGGTCACAGTAAATACCTAATCCTTCCTTTTTTGGTACGCTTTGGGGGGACATCATGTGGAAGCGTGGTGGCCTCATGGTTAGTGCGCTCGTCCCCGGATCGAGCAGTCTGGGTTCGAGCCCTGGCCAAGGGCACTTTGTTGTGTTCTTGGGCAAGACACTTAACTCTCTCATAGTGCCTCTCTCCACCCAGGTGTATAAATGGGTACCGGCGAATTGTTGGGGAAACCTGACAAATTGCGGGGGAGTGACCTGCAATGGACTAACATCCCATCAGGGGAAGTATAAATACTCCTAGCCGCTTCATGCTACAGAAACCAGGATGAGCTCCAGCAGCTATGAGCCAGTCGGTTCCAAGGCTTCACTTTTGGGGGGGGGGGGGGGGGGGCGGGACATCAGATTCATTTGGGCTCATCATGAGCATGTTGGCTCAACTACATCTTGCCAAAATACAAGTCATGGCCTGACCAAACTCCCCAGATATGCTGCCAAAGCACACCAAAAAGGTACGATTAAGTCACTGTCTGAGTACAGTCCATATAGGTAGCCTGACTGTTATCTTGTGTTATTCAGCTTGACAAGAAGGCCTGTTCAGCTATTCATGCTGTGAATCTGAGAAATTTCCTTGGTGCAGAGACTCGCACTGTGGTGAGTAATTTATTCACCAATTATCTTTTTATGAGAGCTTGCATCTTCCAGGTACAGTGGTGTTAGTCTGCATGAGACTTTTGCACTTAAAATTAAAGTCTGGTTTCTGAATGATTGCAAATGATAAGAGTTCTATTGTAGACTGGTCAAAAATCTTGCAATATTCTGTGGACATAATACATCTATGATCAGTTGAAATCCAAGTGCTGCAATTGGGTTTGGTGGTAGTAACTCGCAATATTCTTGATCATAACAGAGAAAAAAGTAAATGGTCAAGCGATTTTCTTTGCAAGTCAAGAAACCGTGAACACTTTGATTTGATTCTGACAGGTCAATAATTGTATGCTGACCAATCACAATAAAAACCAGGACGTGCAAGCAAACCTCGAATTGTCATTGCTGTTTGAGGTTTAGTTTTCTCACGCCTAATTGGCTTTTTCCCTGCTACACTGTAAGATCTCTTTCTGATTATTGCAGCGTGAGGAACAAGGAGAAGAATCAGAAGAATTTTCAGAATTATTTGAAAATGGCATCAGTTATGTGGAGGGTATGCGGTCTTTTCTGATACTTTGAAATGTTAACATCTTAGCGACTGAATGTAGATCAGCAGCACACTGAGCAAGTGCAAGTAACTAGTGGATAACTGGAAATTTGTTACACATGGAGCAAAGATATGCCATTTGAATTTTGTTACATTGTGGTGTTTGTTTTTCTCACCATAGGAGGAACAGCAAGTGGATTTTACACCGTTGAAGACCCAGTAAGTTTACATTATTATTTTTGTCTTCTGGCAAGGCACCACAGCCTAATGGCTTGACAGACTTTTAATTATTGAAAATTCCCTTTGCATCTCTGTAGTTAAACAATTCTTTTGTTTTACTAGATCTACCCAACCAGACTGTTTAGGATTCTTAAGCAGTCTAAAGTGCAGCTGGAACCAGTAAGTCAGATTGCAATTTATAATGTGTGATGCCCATCTGTCCCCATATTGATGAAAATGTGTATTGTTGAACCCAATGCCACAAGTGAAAATGTTCTCTGTAATAATTACAGCAGACTGAGCAAGTGCAAGTAACTAGAGGATAACTGGAAATTTGTTACACATGTAGCAAAGATATGCCATTTGAATTATTGTTGCTCAGTGCATTACTCTAGCAAGTGATCAGGGAGTTGTTAACTTCAACCTGCTTTGGAGATAGAGTCCTGGCAGACTACTCCATTTCTTATGAATGGTGCATACATTTACTTGTCTTCTATAATTATCCTGCTATCTGTAAGGTGGAAGCAAGCACTTTGTCCCTGGATCCAACATGCTCTTTTGTCCTGGATGCTGGACTCAAAATCTATATTTGGTCAGGAGAAAGGGTGAGGATTTGACTAGCTTTCATAACAGACTATTGTGGTCTGGCCTTGTCTCACGAGTTGGTGCCTTGCATAGGGTTAACCTCATTGTGCCTTTCCCCCTTGGACAGAATTGTGTTTTGTCATACAGAAACTTGAATACAGAATCCATTGGCAGGAATCTTTAAATGAGTCAATGTGATCTAACTGAGATGTTTTTTATGCTTAAGAGTCACTGTTCCTCTCAGTTGGTCTTACTGGAGAAAATGGTTGCTGTGAATCTATTTATTATACTGGAAGAAAATGTTTTTTTGAAATTTCTAACAACCTTGTTCATCAGTGTATTTTTTATGTATATTTGTTTTGTTTTATTTTTTTATGTACTAGGCAAAAGGAACGACAAAAACGAAAGGAAGGTAATTTGATGAAAATTGTGTACTTTAATTTAATTTCTGAAAAGCTAAAAATTAACACAAACTATTCAAAAAATGAATGTTCAAATGTTGTTGTTTATAGTGGTCAATGCCCTTAGCCACACCTAGCTAGTTCACAGGCATGCCACTTGCTATTAAACTATTAAAGTTAAGATTAAATAAATAATTTAATCTGTGCTCACTAATTTAATGTACCTCTCTGCAGGTTGTTTGCTGAGAAGCTGAACAAGAATGATAGGAAAAACAAAGGGGAAATAATTATGTGCCAAACAGTAAGTTAGAGTTCCATTTAGAACGTTTCTGCCAAAGAAATTGATAGCATATGACTTTTCTTGGCATTTCTTTGTGTGGCGATGGCTTTCTTTATTTGAGGATTGTTATGAAACCAGTTCCCAAGTTGTTTGGAAGAATGGCCCAATGGCTAATGAACTGTACTTTGGATTTAGAGATCAGGGTTCAAGCTGTGGCCAGGGTCTTTGTGTCATCTTCTTAGACAAGTCAATGTGTGTTTAAATTCCCTGTAGCACCTCGCTGTGGCTTTTAAATGCTAGTGGTAACCTAAGTTTGGCTGGCATGTATCTGAGGTACTTCTGATTGCCTCATGCTTATTGAACTAGAATTAAGCACTAGGATCCAGGAAAAGCTTCCCTCTTCCTTAATTTAAAAAAGAAACAAGTAGTGTGCTGGGCAAAGAAAAGGAAATAATTTATTTCTATTTTGGCACAAAAGTTGTCTGAAATGACTATCCAAATAGAAGTTAGTGCAATGAGTTGCCTTATTTTGACTCTTTCTGACTCTTAACTGCAGATTACTGTCTTAGTCTGCAGGTGTAATGATGTATGTTTTAATTTAATTTAGGGAGATGAGCCTGGAGAATTTTGGAGACTACTTGGTGGTCGTCCAACAGACCCTCTCACTGTAAGTATTGATTGATTCATTCATTCTTGCCTCCATTCCTTCTAGCATTCATTCATTCATTCATTTGTTTGTCCATCCATCTGTCCGTTCATTCATTTGTTCACATTCTTGCGTTCATTCATTCTGAATTCATTCTTGCATTCATCCATTCATTCATTATTCTTTTGTTTTAACATTACAGGAAAAACCAGAGTATAATGAACCACCTCCTGTGCCTATTCTCTATCAAGTTGCCTTAGGGCTTGGTTACTTGGAGCTACCTCAAGGTACTGTTTTTTGGTTTTCTTCTGTTCATGGGCTTGTTGTTTAAACTGACAATCAGTGATGTAAGATCTATAACCAGTACCACATACTCTTGTGAAACTGGCACGATTCCTCAAGGAATAGGTAAATAGGGAAATAAGTAAAGAAGTATTTTAAACTCACATTAAACCCCAGGGAGAGGGGGACCCCATATGAAAAGGGTAGGGATGCTCACTGAGAAGGAGCATCCCCTACATTTTCACAAGGGAGTCCACCTTCCCTCTTCACCTCCCCCCAGGATGAAACCCTGGTCTTCTGCCAGGAGTTGTGCCCCTGATTAGGCATGTATGATGCTTTAAGGGTAAGTGGCAGTGTTGGCTATTTTGAAAACTGTAAATTCTTACCAATCCTTTTGAAGTGCTTTTCATCTCTTACTATAGTGGACACTTCTGGTGGCAAGTTGTCAACCAAAATGCTTGAAACAAAGAATGTTTATATACTGGATTGCCATACAGAAATTTTTGTTTGGTAAGTAAAGACATTATCATTGATAACTACATGACAATGTCTGGTTATTTTTTAGCAATTTGCAACTGTTTGATAAAAGTTTTTCTTTATTTCTACAATTGACTTGATATGAAGTAACAGGCAATGCTGTGCAGATTGTATGTGAGTCTGAAGTCAATAATTATTATATAATAATTGTTTGTAATATATGTGATTGTTACATATGTTTCTTTTTATTGTGCGGCAAACAAATGATGATGATGATGATGATGATGTATTCACAAGATACTTAAAGATTCTTGTCTTGCACGCAAGGATTGGTCGCAAATCAGCCCGTCTAGTTCGTGCTGCTGCAATGAAGCTCTCTCAAGAGCTGTACACCATGATTGACAGGCCATCATTTACAGTGCAGATACGTAACCTTCAGGGGTGGGTATTAAACAAAAAGAGTAGATATTCCATTAACACCATGTATGATTTGTGAAGTGTGGATTTAATAGTATCTCTTAAGTTATCCCATCTCACCCTACCCAAACTTAGTCAAACCATCCCCATATACCCTGCCCTATCCTATCCTATCCTATCCTATCCTATCCTATCCTAGCCTATTGCCTAGCCTAGTGTAGCCTAGGCTAGCCTAGCCTAGCCTAGCCTAGCATATCCTATCCAACCCTTAATCCCTTTTCTGGTTTAAAGGACATTCTTCAACTGACCTGGACCAATCATTTCCTATGGAGTATTGTCATCCATGGCAGTTTAAAAAAATGTCAAATCCTGGTCCGAATGGGTCTGCCCAAAATTTAATTACAAAGTGTTTTGGTCTTCTTTCTTTACCCTTCCTCTATTGTCTGTCCCCCCCCCCCCCCCTCCCAAATAAAAAAATCTGGATACGCTGCATCTTGTCAAAGTTTGTATAGCAAGGGAAGGTTGAGTATAGGGTTGGTGACTTCATCTAGTGTGTGAAAAGATGCTCACAACAAACTTGAAACCATGTGACTTGGGAGTGGAAGGGTCATGTGCTTGAATCCTGATTGCTCTTATGATGTCACATTTCTGTTCTTTTTAGGGCTGAGTCCCAGATGTTTAAAGCTCGATTTTCTGGCTGGGATGATGTACTGGCTGTGGATTATACCCTAAGTGCTGATTATGTTTCAAAGGCTGCAAAACAGCTTGGAGTCACTGTAAGAAAGGGTTTTATGCTGTTGTAGTAAACATGAATTTCAAAATGTTAAATTATACTTTAAAATATATTTGCAGTTCATTTTGATTGGCCATCTAAGCAATGTTTTATAATAAATACATTTCAGAGCTTCCCTGTGTGTTTTGTTGGAATGGTTTGGGATTTAAAACTGTACAATGTTTTGTACAGTCTGTAAGGGCAGGTTAGGGTCTAACAGAATCAGAATTGAAAGTGCTTTTAATGAGTAGGTTTTAAAGAGAGAAGAAATCAATTGTTTCTGTGGCATTGTAAATGAAGAGATTACACAATCAAATACTTTAATTGAGTTCTCTAGACATTCTCAATAACTATATTTCTGTCAGCCTTTTCAAAACATTGCTGCTAGTTATCTATTTTTTCTCTGAAAAAAAAATCTTCTTGTGATGTCTTAGTCATGTTAGCTTCATGATGCATCCAGTCAACATGATTGCCATCTCATCATTACAATTAGACATTGACAAGCTTTGTTCATTTGGTTCTTTGCTTAGAACATCACAACCAAGGAAGCCCAAGCCAAACTCCAGAAGGCTGCTAAGGTAACCAAAGTTACATTGTGGGCCTAGTTATCTCAATGAGTGGTTGAAGTTGTTTCCTCTGTGTTATTAATACTTATTTTTGTCACCTGTCAGGTTGATCTGTCTGCCCTGTTTACCACTCGACAACAACCAATTCCTGATCATGAGCAGGTAATAACAACGAATGCTGTTGTTCCTCACCATCCCCATTTGACACCAAACCAACTAGTTGATCAAGGTTTCTCAATTCTTGGAAACCTAGCTTGCAAGTTAAATGTCTGCTTATCCACCACTAGGGAGAGAAGACTTTATTTCTTCATATCCATACCCACATTGTGACTGTGCAAGTGGTCAGCTTTGTTAAGCTGGCAGTCCTTATGAGAAGAAGAATTAGGGAGTAAAAATACAGTTGGACGTGGCTTTTTTGAACTCCCAGGGAAATAGCAGGAGTTCGAAAAAGCTGATAGTAAATGACTGAAGGGCAATCCAAGGGAAAAGGTTTTGAGTTTGAAATGACAGAGAATTTGAAATAACTGAGTTTGAATTAGTGGGATCCAAGTGGAACCCTTTGCATTACAGGAACAGTTTGTTGAAGAGTGGAATGAAGACCTTGATGGAATGGAGTGCTTTGTCTTGGAAGGAAGGAAATTTGTCCGTCTGCCTGAAGAAGAGATTGGTAAACTTGATAATTTGAAAATTATGTATTAATAATTAAATGTTTGAATTTTGTTCATAAAGGTAATTGCTAAGACATATCTCGCAACTTGTCAGTTGCTGACAAAGAAACGAAAATTGGGCATTCTCAAATTGGCCTATATTTTTAAGTTGTCATGTTTTGTTCCATCTCTTCAGGACATTTTTATATGGGA
>NC_138150.1:26337852-26350352 GCF_964199315.1 Orbicella franksi | reverse complement strand
TGCAAATATTCAAGAGTGTGGTTGATTCCTGCACTATTTCCATGTAGCATGTATAGCAGGTTTTGAAAAAAGTTTTTTTTTTCTTCTTTCTCTTGTGTCTGTGTTCAATAGGATGACTTGGCAAGTGATGATGTAATGATTCTAGACACAGGACATGAGGTATGATTTTTTTTGCTGTTAGTCTTGATCATTTGCAGTTATTTAATTACATAATATACCCGTGTTTGATTCTTGTGTCCTGGTTTCCCCCTATCAAGGTATTTGTTTGGATGGGACCACAGTCCAGTGATGTTGAAAGGAAAATGGCCATAAAAAGTGCCCAGGTATTGACTTTAAATTATACTTTGTATTATCTGTTTTTGTCCCAATTTTAAAAACAGCCTGCTAGCCAATTTCTTGATATTGGTATATATAAATAGCATGTTTATCTGTGACTGCCAAAATATTTTATAATTATGTTTTAAATAAAATTATAGAGGGATGTGAATTATTTACTTTGGATTTCTATTGATCAGTCTGATGAGATGTGATATCATATGCACAAAGTGTAGTGTTGATTAGTCTCAATCATGTGCTGCCCTTTACTAAATAAGAAATCTTTCTTGTGTGTCCTCAGGTCTACATTCAGCACCTTATGCAGCTCGATAGTGGCCCAATAAGAAAGCTGCGCTTAACCTTCAGAGGAAAAGAACCTCACCTCTTCACAAGATGCTTTCATGGCTGGGGTGACTTTCATGACCCAAAGTCATAAGTCTTGATATGTTACAGCTTGCTGGACAAGTCCTGTACTACAGTTCCAAGTCATGTACTACTGCAGATAACTCTACTGGGGACCTAACTCAACCATAAACCTCAGATCACATACTCTGTGATTAACTTTCCTTCTGAATTTGCCTATGAATTCAAAATGCAAAGAGGTGTTATTGAATGGAGAAAGTGTGCAGCTCACTGCTGCAATTTCAATGTTAAGATATCAAGATTTAAGATAAATTAGTTTATAGCCCTTTAAGCTGTGGCACACATAACCTTGGAAATTCTCGGTACTTGTCTCTGTTAAATTATCTCTCATAGTGTTAGTTGAGAGAATTTGATTATAGTTTAGCTTGGTTGAACAGTTGTTCTTGTGACGTGCTTAGCAGTAGAGTCAAATGTGTCTGCAAAGGAAAGCTTGATTCCCTGCATTGTGGTTTAGGGAGCTCTTCTTGGAATCATTCCACACGGGACGTCATTAGATATAAATACACAATGAGGATAATATTAAGATGATGCACTGGTCAATAAAAAGCTGTAGAGCATTGTTGGAACACTTACAAGGTAGTTATGAGATAATACATTCCAATCTGACTACATTGGTAGGTGCTATTGTCATTTATCGAAAACAGAAAGAACCAGCTGGTAAATCAGGCAAAGCCATTAGCTATTTACAAAATTAATTAATTTATATTGTTTGTACCTAAAAACAATTTCAAAGTACGATGCTGCTTTGGGTGTATAAATGGCTGTAATAGCAGTTATCAGCAGTTTTTCATATAAACAAGGCTTGAGGGTCACTCTGGTTCTGTATGGGCCTTTTTCTTCATAATTTGTATGCCTTTTTAAACAAAAGGATGTTTGATTGCAGACTCAACTGCAATGATAGCTATTCTGGGCCACAGAGGATTTTGAATAAGTGGAAAAGAATTTCGTAATCATGTGGCTCCTATAAATAATTTTTGCAGAGAAAGTGCTAGTTACATAGAGGTTCTTGTCTCCATTAGGGTGGATTCAAATTAGACATATGTGAGAGCCAACTACTTACCAAGGGACATGAGTCACAGTTAAAAGAAACCGTAACAGGCACTGTTGGGAACAGTATTTTTCAGTATATGAAACTAGAGGTTCATGTTGGACATTAGAAGTCTTTTAACACGATGTTAGACTTGTAATATTCTAACACGAACCTCTAGGACTATTCAGTAAGCTTAATGAGAGAAGACATTTTTGTCCAATACTTGCTTGTTCTAGAGCATCGACTGATTGCATAGATGGAGCAAAATTTGAATACAAATATGTTAATAAGCCTAGGCCTCATGCTATGTTTTAATCCTTACAAAGGGTTCCTCTCATCAGTGTGAGGCTAAGGTATCCTGACATAATTATTCAAATTCAGCCATCTATAAATCATTATGGGGGAAGCCCTTTTGTCAGTTCTTAAAGACTTTCAAGTAAGAGACTTTGCTTTTCATTGTTTTCTTTATTAATTAAAATCAGTGGACTTCAAAGTGTCCTACACCTTTTATGTACAGATGGGTATTTTTTGTTCTTGTTTGAAGGAAAAATGTAGTTATTTTCTATTTGTAATAAAAATTCAGTTATTCCTACTGTATCTGGTGGAATTGATTTTGTGAATACTTCTTGAAACGAAAATCATATACCACTCGGATAAATGTTGTTGCTATTCTATTCTTATCATTCCATGATGCCACATAAAGAACTTACTATTAAAACAACAGAGACTTGGTAAACTATTCCAGTAATGGGAACAGCAGATCAAATTGTTGCAGGTCAGCTACTCGTAAAGCTCCACCACACTTTACATCGCGTGCAGTTTATTTAGGAAACGAAAACATTGTGCATTGGTACTTTGCTAATGGGCCATGCTCGATATATCAATATTCTATTATGGCTCCGAAGCTTTCTGGACAAACTTCTACATTTGGTGTTGTTTTCTTCTTGTATCCAAGTCTCTTTTGGGGATTGAGAGACAAAAGAAACCTAAACAATTTACAATTTTGCCTCGAAAGCCTCAGAGCCATGTTAGAATATTGATCTAGCAAATGTGGCCTATTAGTAAAAGAGGCTGTTTGCTGGAACTGGTCACATAGTACAAAATCAACCAGGCTGGGCCACAAGTTAGGCAGTGGTACATTCAGAACAAAGAGCTTCACACCAGTCAAGCTTGACTCTCCTTTGCTTTGGACTGCTAGTGAGTAACTTTCAGCCCATCGTGACCTATTTTGTACCATGTGAGCAGTTTGTGTTTTTGAGCTAAATAATACCATCACTCCAAAAGCAGTCAATGTTAGCATATCCTTATTCTGATATTTTTGGCATGCTGAACCTTTGCAGTAATGATAATTATATTTCAGACTCTGTTCGCATCTCATTCCAACCTGTTTTTGTTTCTGGTTATTAAGTGTTAGGTTCATGCAATAAAAAGGGGTTACTGTTTCATGTGACATCTGTTTTTTTTTTCAACCCGTGTTAAGTACAATCTTATTGGTTTACCCAACGTCTGGTTTTCAATACTGCATGGTAAGGTAGGTAAAGTCTGCATGCGAGCCAAGTGGCCCATCAGGCCGGAGCTTATCCCGGTTTCTGTAGCATGAAGCGACTAGGAGTATTTCTACTCCCCCCTGGATGGGATGCTAGTCCATCGCAAGGTTACCCCCAGCATTAAGTTCGCCGGTACCCATTTATACACCTGGGTGGAGAGAAGCACTGTGAGAGTAAAGTATCTTGCCCAAGAACACAACACAATGTCCCCGGCCAGGGCTCGAACCCGGACCGCTCGATCCAGAGACGAGCGCACTAACTATGAGGCATGGTAAAGTATCGAGGAAATCTAGCCAAGAAATAACACAGCCCTAAGTCTACTAGCTTTAATGTGCCACTTATTACAAACACAATGAAAAAGGGGTAACATTTTATTCACAATATTTGTGATTTTCATCTAAGTATTGAATAAACCATGAAAGATGGTACACCTTATTAAGAATTAAATAATGAAAATTTTAGGGTGGACTTCACCACACTATTTCCTAAAACAAATTTAAAACTGCAAATTATTCTACTTGGCACAAACATTGTACACCCACTTTGTTCCCATTTTCAAAATTATATTATTGCCAACAGTGAAGTTAAACATCAACCAACAAATTTGGTATTCAACCAAGTTTGATAAAGTTCTGTTGCCATGAAGCTCTCTAGAACCTCTAATTTCACGGGATCTTGTTAGCATGAAGGTCTCTTGTTTTAAGGTCGGGGTACATTGTTACTATTGTTTGCACATCATTTTCTAAGCCAATCCTGTGGGATGTTCCAAAGAGCTCCCTGGCAACCCATAAAGTTCTGATGAGATCTAACATGATGTGCCCTAGGCCTGCTGAAATTTTTGCATGTATATAATTAGTTTTGTTATCATGTCATGCTGGTTGGCGTTTCGTCTTACAAGGAAATGTCACATAAAAGTGCTATATGACAGGTATTTTTTATTTCCTTGATTCAAATCTACATGAGATCATGATATGGAGATTATCGGGGAAAAAAACTGGATATTGTAGATGTAGATTCCATTGAGCAAATAAAAAAAAATTTCATAAGCACTTTAAATAATGGTCATTTCTTTGCACAAGAGTGGACTGGGTCTCTCGGCTTCAGCGCAAAAACTGTCTTTGTTTGGAGATTTTTCTACAAATTAAGTCATTCAAAATATTAAATCACATCATTTGGACTACAAAACTCAAATATACAAAATTTGCACTAAAAAAGCTACATTTATCAATCTACTTCAGAACCACTTTTAAATACAACAATTATTTTCAACCTTAATTATTAGAAAATGTATTACATGTAAGTTTGAAAATCAACAGTACTTGCCTTAGTGATATTATTTTAAGGGAAAATGTTTATTTCCAAAACAAAACACCAAATGAATGTAACTTGCCTAGAAAATGTCAACATGACTGTCCAAACTGTATTACATCAGGATCTAGTTAAAACGTGGTACCAGTAGCGCTTGCATTATCTTATCATTAATAATAATTATTTCTAAGAATTCTCCTTATTACGAACTTCACTATCCTCAAAAAAAAGAACCATTTCCTAAATAACCACGAGGACTGACCCAGGACTAAAATAAATGCAGTTACTGTGCCAAAGAAGTCTTTCTTTCCCTAGCCGTTCAATTTTTTGTCATGTTCAACCTGATAAGAAAGCTATTTAAAAATATGTACCCTGAACTGTTCCAGAACAGTAAACGCTAAGTATAGTGTACAGAGTGCTTAAGTTTTGTTGATTGTTTCCGTGGACACGTAATTTGAAGGGAAGATTCCAACAGCATTGTGCACTTGTCCCTTCCACCAATTTTTGTTACTTTTATCTAACACTGTTATCCAGTCACCAGCATTGAAGCTAAGTTCATCATGATCTTGAGCAGTGAAAGAATATACTGCTTGCACCATCTCATCCTAATACAAAAAGGAAGAAGTTTAAATACAGTACTGTTATGCTCTCACATTAGGAGTGTGGAAGAAAGTTTCAAACTGCTCACAATTTAAAACTTCTACTTACAATAATTTACTGTGCTAGATCTTACTGCAATTTTCTAGTCAGCGAGAGTCACACTACTTTTTCATCCCATCAGAGGTGAAACCAAAACCAATCATGATTCACTGCCACTTGTTTTTCTGCCCTTCATGCCAGCTACAGTTATTAATGCTTCAAGTTTTGACTGGTTCATTAGGCCATTCCCGAGTTGTCTTTTGCTTCTGTTTCAAGACAAGTCCTCATGCAAAACTTTTCTTATGAAAATGAGTTTGATTTACATGAAAATGAAATTACAGATGAAACCATTTTCATAACAATGGTTTTGCATGATGACTTGTTTTGACATGGAGGCTAAGGGCAACTTGGAAATGGCTTATTGACTGTCTGTGTCTTTTTAATTGGCTAAGTCAGAGTAATTAATTTGATTTGGTTTTATGACACTCAACTGAAAACCTCTCTTACTTATATTTTAAATTATATTAGAATTTATAAGTTACCAAAATCTATAGTCTACCAGGAAAAAATGTTTAATCGTACTTTATGAATTAAACATTCATGAAACCAGTATTTATTTGTTACCGGTATTTGTATTCTGGTATTCTGGTTTTATTTGCGTTGATACTCACTGTAAAATCCACTTCATTGAGTACTATGTGCTGAGTTTTGCTAACTGAGTTGGACCGGTGGTGCTCAACCAACTGGTTCAGAGATCGAAATGTTTCACTCCACAAGCGGTACCTCTTTTGACCATCTTTAAAAATTTTAAAGTGTTGCACAATGTCACCAGTCCTAAAGGAGACAAAAATTCAGTTCAAAAACTCAATTCATGAGGTCCAATTAATGGGGTACTGGATATTTCAGGAAAAAATTAATGGAATATGGGACATTTAGATCAGATAAAACAGGATATCAAGAAAGAAGATCATTGATTTTTTGCAATTATTGTGTAGTTCCAGAAAATATCCATATCTCCCCCACGGAAGGGATTTTTTTATAAGACCCACCCCCACCCCTCTGGAAATTCCAATAATGCTTCACACATTTCTTTACATTTTTTGGTCTTACAGAGCCCCCCACCCCCCCCCCCCAGGAAATTTCAATCCCTTCTGTGGGGGGAGTATGGATATTTTCTGGACCTGCACATTGGAATTAACAGGATGCAGAATATTTACCCCAAAAACAAATGGAATGTGAGATACTCAGACTATGTGAGATACTCAGTTATCATAGCATGACAACTCAGGGTGGGATGCAGTGGCAGATCTAGGGGAGGGCCCCCCCCCCCCTCTTATTTTGAGTAAAAAAAGGTGGTCTGCACTTGCACTTGCCCTAAGTTCCTAGGCCTAATTATTTCACCACAATCAATCATTTTGGGTCATGTGGTCTGGGTGAAGTGTGGGCTACTCCAGGCCATTTGTCTGGGACAAGTCACCGAAATCAATTGACTGCAAAGGCCTGGGAGAAAGCCATACAGGAACTAGGCAACACATGCATCAAAAAGTTAGGATTGGATGAGGAAGTTAAACAAGACTCTACTTGATAATATCAACTTATATGATGATAACAAAAGAGAAGAAGAAGATTGGATGGTGTGGAAATTACTGAGCTGAATACATGTAGTAATATTTTTAGTTAATATTTTCAATGATATACCAATTCTGAGATGACTCGTCTTTAAACCTTGTTATGTTTTAATGTCATAAAAAAATTATAATAATATTCAACAACCTTACCTGACAGAGAGAGAGAAATCGCCTGATAAGTAACAAAGTAAACAAAAATGGAAAAAAAATTATTAACAGAGCCAACAACTTAATGCTACAGAAGAAAACAAACTATGGTGATGACTATGGCAAGTGATACTAAATTTGGGCAAATGTGGTGGAAACAGTACTGTAGGCTTATTCAGTGTCTTGAGGTCTAAAACAGGTAACAATATAACAACTGATTTTAACATGCACATACAGTAACAGTGCTTGTCACTATAGGTGGGCAGGGATGGCACAGTGGTGAGAGTACCTGTCAACCACCAATTATGTGGCTCAGGTTCGAATCCTGAACTTCAAGCACCACACGTTGTTTTGAGCTTGTTATTGGTTCTCGTCTTGCTCCAAAGATTTTTCTCTTGGTTTTTCTTTCTCCACAAAAACCACCACTTCTAAAATTCTAATTAGATTTGGAAACAGTGGACAAAGAGCCTCTCTTTGGAATGTGCCAAAGAAAATTCCATGTATGTATTGATTCTGAATATATTATTTATATCTTAATGATACCTGGTGAACTTTCACTTTCTCGTATGAGGAAGGCACCCTCACACCGCACCTGCAAAAGGGCTTCTTCTGCTTGATTTCTTGTTATCTTTCCATGGAACCATCTGTAATTGTAGGGAATAATCAGTTTGCTATTTCCTAAAATTGTTCCTTAATCATTAGGCTGTCGATTTTAACACTTAATAAACATATTGCTGATTCTATTCTGAGGCACGCATCTTGGCACATAAACATGCAGAAAAAGATTAAGGCCATTTATACACTCAGAGTTTTAGTTCAGAGGTTCTGAATAACTAAAATCAGCCACTCAGATTGCTCTGTTGCTAGTCTGATATATTTTCCAATTATGGATCACGCCCCATCTCAAATGATCACATGATCCTGTCTTACACGTTTTTCTTTTCAGGTGTGCAATATTTTTTCCCAAAAACTGCCCATTTTATCACATATAAATCGATAAAACAGAAACTTAACAGAAACAGAGACTAACAGCACGGTATGGATCAAGTTTGGTGATCTTTTACATTAAAAAAATTGGGTTTTGTATACACTATTCGTCAGACAATGATTAACTGGCAGTTGTTGAGAGGTTATTTTGGCAGTTGGGACGACATTGCTGTTGTAGAGAGGTTACAACAACCTCGTTTCCAGGCTCTCTCATCTTACGCCCCCTAGAGCGAGCGAGGAGAAACCCTGGTTGGGTCTGGTCCCGTGCCACTTTGACAATTAAGAACATCAGGGAGGGGTCCTCTGTAATCAGCAATTTGTCATGTTGTATTGAGCTTTGTCAATATCGAATTCAATGTATCGCGCTGCGACTGCCATAACCCGCGGCGTTGAAATTTGGAATAATATCTATTCCAACGTTTACCTAAAGGTTAAGCAAGTCTGTCTGGAGGCAATTTAATGTGGTCGTGATTTTCAGTGTTGTCGTCTTACCCACTGGATTTATGGAAAGTCAGTTATATTTCAACCATGGACGTCGAGCAGTGCAATTTAATGCAATTTCATCCCTTAGTAATTGCTGTTTCTCCTTTGAATGTACTCGATCAAATTGATGCAAGAAACATAATATCTCTAGAAGAACATATAGCTTTCTCAAAGTAAAGCTACAGCAGTCTCTGAAGAAAAGCGGGACGAAGATAAATATGATATTCGTGCAACGCACTGTGCTTGCAAACAGTTCTAATCAAATAGCTGGGCCCGGCGTCACAATATGGAATGCAAGTAAGCAACATGTTCATGGAATATTTTACTCTTTTTTCCTGGAGAGCCAATACTTGCAATAGAAACGAACCTAAACAAAGCATAAGCATGGCAGGACAAATTACAGAGGTGTCAAACTCTACGAAGCAATGCACAGTTAACAGCGGAAACCATGCAGACCTATGACCTCTAAAAATATGCTGTAACACAATCAAACAACTCCGCTCTACTTATAATTTCCATTTCTTCTAATAACACGGCTTATTATATGGCTAGCTCCGTGAGCGGACAAGATGAATCAAATCCTGCACTGTGATTGGCTACCCGAGCAGGTAAGATAGAGCTATCTTGCCCGCTTGGGACTACCGGCTGTGTCCCGCAAGAAAAATTTCCCCTGAAGCCATATAATAAATCCTTTACTGATCAAGCTTGTCTAGGTCAAGATGGCTGGATATTGGCCTCGTTCCTTTTTTGCGAGTTTATGGACCTTGACTCCGTCTCGGTCCATAAACACGCAAAAAAAGAACTTGGCCAATATCCTGCCATCTTGACCTCACACTTGGTCAATAACCCACACATAACAAGAAGATCTGTTAGATCTTAAAACCGCGCTTTTAAAATTTAACTGTTTTCTTAGCACTACAGTCGCAACGCAGTGCACATTCGAAAGTAATCCTTGATGATTCATTGATTACTGTAGACATCACATCACCTGATCAACACAGCTGTGCTATTGCACCATCAGTCGTAGCCGTTGCGAAATCTCCGATGACGTAATAGTGTTAATCTGGAACTTTCTTTGGGATATGTATGGGCATGAAGATACGAACACTATTAACAACAGCTTTCTTTCTTAAAAGTCAAGTTTAAATTTAATTTTTTCCTTGAGTAAAGGGCTAGCAAAGAAGTCACACGAGTCACATAATTCAAGAATTGCGCTATCGACGGCTATCTTTAGTACGGTGGTTATTTCCCTGCCAATGACATAATCATTGCATGTCCTGACATGTTCTTTGCTTGGCTTGCAAATATTTCATTTTCCTTCCGATCTATGAACTCGCTGCGATGAAAGAGCCAAAGAATTTACTTCATTTGCCTAAAACCACAAGAAATACTCGCAAACTTGCAAATAAATTAATGAACGTCGATTCTGGCGAAATAAACTTCCAAAGTAAACACGATCTTATTAGTCACGTAGCGAAAGTGAAACCTGCAACGTCAGCGCATTCCATGGCTGACGTAATACCTTTTTTTAGCGTATTTATTATTCTCTTTGAATCCAACGCTTCGATAAAACCAAAAGAAAATATATTTTACCCACAACAAAGGAAACAATATCCGTAAAATTATCCGTGTATTAGTGTTTTAACAGCTTCTGGCGGAAAAAACATCACACGTTGCGTGACTCGGAATTTGGCCGAGCGGAGGTCTGCGTCTGGTCACCGACAAAATAAAAAATAATAAACCACGGGTAAACCTAGAACCGCGCTCGGCCCATGGCCGCGCGGTTAAAAAGTGCCCTCAGAAACACGTGTGAAGCAAAGAAAGGTCCAGAGATCGAAAATTGTCACAAACCGTTGGAGTCACATACAGTAATTTATTATCGACACAATAAAAATTATATTTTTCTTTTTCTAGCCTCCTTTCACCACCTTCACCTTCACCTGTCCCCTGGCGCCAAGTTGGCGCATAGGGGCTCCACATGTGCTCTCCATCGATTCCTGTCTTGCGCTGCAGTGCGCACCTCTCTCCAGGACTGCCACCCTGCTTTGGACCTCTCCTTCTAGCCTCCTTTCGGTCGAAGATAAATCCAGTTTATCATCAACGACAAATCCAGTTTATCATCAAATACATACCGCGACGAGTTATTGTATCCATCGCGCTCTGCAAAGTTCGGGGCGCTGACGGCGCGGTGACACTTCAAAAAATCTTTTCACCCTTTCGCTCCTTTCAAACTTAGTGACTTTGGCTTTCAGTGATCAAGGCCCTTAATACTCCAAAATTATTTAATTGCTGTTCACAAGACCTACACTTCATTCTGAGGTAAACTGAGATGAGTCAAAGATCTTCCATACACAGCCTCGGCCCCTGTGTGCAATTCTCCATTCACCTTCTTTCAGAGATTTTTACAATAAGCTTATGCAACGTCCTTCACTGAACCACACAACCTTCAGCAACTTGGATTTCTGCTATCAGATGATGGATAAGTTTTCCTCGGCATATGCAGAATATTACCGCCGGACATTGCCGCAGAACATCATATCGTTCCTGGTTTACTTTGGTGACAACACATCCTGCACTCCCGTAGGCTAAGTATAGACAAAATTCCTACTAGGCCACCCATCCCTTCAATAATTTAATTGTTATCTCCCAGATTCTGGGAGACACATGACTAGACCCAGCCAGGGTCTCTCCTCGCTCACTCCAGGGGGCAGTAAGATGAGAGACCCTGGGAATGAGGTTGAGGTTACAGTAAGAGTGAATGTATGGACTGTCTGCAAGGACCAAAAAAAGTGGCCATTCTACAGAGGTGGCTGTTCATGGAGATTAAACTGTAGTTTCAAGGTTTTGTTTAAAAAAAAAATGAACTCAAATGTGAAATGTTTCCTTTCCTAGTGAACACAAAGCCCTCAAGCAGAATTCGTGTTTTAATTTGATGGTGTCTATCCAGTATGTAACAGTGGAAATTTTTTTAAATATTTTCACCCATTTGTAAATTAAATCTCTTATTAACCAGAGGTGCTCAGTGCGATACTAGAAGAGCATCAGCTTGATTTGGACTGATATTTTCCCAATACGGTCCGCACACTTGGTTAATAAGATAATAAAATATTTTAAGCATATGGCAAGGTAGTCTTGAGGTTAATCCGAGCTTCCAATTGGTTCTTCATCAGTCATAAAATGAAAACAGTAAATTATTAATTTATTTATTCATTTTACACAGGACCCATGTTGATGTGTTGATAGCAGTTTTTATAACTGAAATGGTCATGTATTATTATTATAATTATTACTATTATTATTATTATTATTATCATCATCATCAGTATTATTAGCAATGTATTTCTTGCTTTCAAAAGCCAGTCAATTCCATAAACAAGCACAGCCCTAGTGCCGTATGATTAACTACTCACTAACCGAGCTTGCTTGCCGAATATTGACCCTGGGTCGTTTTTGTACAGACCAAGCATAATGACGTCTGTAGTGTAGTGTATAAATAGGTTCCTGTTTAGATATTTGGTATAATGTTATGGACACCGTCGTCTGGCAAATGTAGTGGCCAGTAACAGGTTGAACAACATTTGGTCATTCCATTTTATATGCAATCTAGAAGAAGTTCAGATTTTTTTTCTCGGGGGGCAACAATAGTATTAAGTTCCCAAAGTACGTTGCTTTGTGCAATTTTATAGCAAAGATATCAGTGACGTCACCTTTTGATATTAATATGCCAACCAGAGAACTATTGGCTGGTGAAACAAAGAGTTCTTTTTATAACGTTTTGGACATCCCTATCGATTTTGACAGGGAAGTTACAGCATCTATTTAACATCTATTTAACTGGGATAATATTACGTGCAATGAATTGTTTCCTCTAACTTTGAATCTATTTGATCGACCAATTTGTGCATTGTACTACATTACACAAGCGTTCCTACAAATAAATCATGCATATGTTATTGCTATACTCCAGCGTCAGCAGCGTGTGACATCAAACAA
>NC_138150.1:26117852-26332852 GCF_964199315.1 Orbicella franksi | reverse complement strand
CAAAGTACAGCAAGCCATATCCAGTAGCCTCCGGTCTCAGTAAGCTACCTCCCCAGGTCGTGCCCTTTCCAGTCAGCACACCAGTGAACTCGTTTCGGATCCGCTTGTACTGTCCAAACAAGTACCCTATCTCCCGGCCCCCAACGCCGATGTCACCGGCGGGAACATCCGTGTCTGGACCCACGTGCCTCTGCAGCTCCGTCATGAATGATTGACAGAAACTCATCACTTCGCTGTCGGTTTTTCCCTTGGGATCAAAATCCGAGCCACCTTTACCACCACCCATGGGAAGAGTTGTGAGGCTGTTCTTGAGAATTTGTTCAAATCCTAAGAATTTCAGAATCCCCAGGTTAACAGTGGGATGAAAACGCAGACCGCCCTTGTACGGACCAATAGCAGAGCTGAACTGCACTCGATATCCACGGTTGACTTGGAAGTTACCTTTGTCATCTTTCCAAGGGACTCTGAACATGACCACTCTCTCTGGCTCTACCAACCTTTCCAGGATGTTTTCCTGATCGTATCTGGGATTCTTCTCAAGAAACTCCCAGAGGCTACTGACCACTTCTTCTACTGCTTGGTGAAATTCGTGCTCTCCAGGATTCTTTCTCTTGACGTAATCTAGAAACTCCTCGGGACTGGAATACTTAGAACTCATTTTGCTCTAATGAAAAAAAAAAAAAAAAAATGAAATAATAAATCACATGACACACCTTGCTTTTGCGAAATACTCTTTCTAGTTTCGATTGTTTAGCTCCAAGTAGTTTAGATAACTCAACTTGAGTGTGAGAGGATTTGGTCCGTCTTTTGAACTGCTGACGTACATTTGTATTCCGGTCATCGAGACTGGAGCTCCAAAGTTTTCGTCTCAAAATTGCTAAGGAACTGACGGTGCCTAGCCAACGTGCAGACAACCTTGATCCCAGGCTCCTCTCTTTTCTTGCACAGTAGAGAGAGCTTGGGATCGAGGTTGCGTGCAAACGTCTCACGCGGAAAAAGTCGCCTTTTCAGCGTGAAAAGGATTAATTAGTAGACGTGTGCACGGAGGATAATGGCAACATGATGCCGAAAACTTTCTGGATAATTTCAACTGGTCGCACAATTTTTTAGTTGGATAATAAGCATTGGAAATCTTTCGAGTGTGCCAGGAAATTTTTTCAAAAACTATCCACGCGTTTTCAAGAAGCCGCTTTCATTGGTTTAGAGAATGCTCTGGGAACGAACCGACTGGACGGCGGGAAATAAATGTGTTATTACCATATTGTAATTTTCATCGCCTTCGGGACAAGGAAGTAGTGTGTCATTTTCAATTTCGAGAAGTTATTAATCTTCGAAAAATAAACGACTATTTTGCAATTTCAAGAATCAATAGAACTGATCAGATAAGATTTCTGATGGTACCGTTCATTAGCAGTTGCCAAGAGCATTTCCAAGAGAACTACCCAAATCATTTCGCGGTTATTTCAGTCATTAAAATACTTGCTAATAGAAACTAATAAGGAAGCTTGCCATGTTTTCAATGGGAGATATGGTTTTCTTCAAACTGATTCAAACTATCCCTCAAGTCACCCTTATAGATTTCAAGCAAAAAGCGCCCTAAGAGCGAAATTGATTTAAAACCTCCTTAAAGTGCACCTAACCCCAAAATTTTTTTTTCGCTAAAACAAATCTAGACTTTCTTTGAAGCATTTGGGCGAAGAAATTTTTGAATTTGGTTGAATCCTCGATTTTCTATGCCCTTTCAAAGTCGCGATTAAGTGTTTCACGACCGCGTTTTAGGGAGTCTGGGGCGGCGGTACCTGATGACGTCTACCCAGGAACCAAACACAATAGCGCCTCAGTCAACTCTCTGTATTTGCTCGACAAAATAGAACGCAAAACTAATCGTTCCGATGTATTTTGGGACTAAAACGTCCAAGTTTTGTCTCAGAATCATTTCTTTTTCGTCACTGGAGTCAGAGTTAAGTTTCGATTCGGAAGGCTCCGAAATAAACTTCGATCGAGCACGTTCGACGACTGTGAACTCACTGCTTAGAGCTTTGAGAGCAATTTACAATATTTCAAGCGACGACGGGGAAGACGTTTTTGCGGACGAGCTGCTTGTATATTAGGAATGGAAAGCTAGATACGAAGTGGAGGAGCAGGCAAACGAACAGCAGGAAAGAAAACTCAAGGACTGCTTTGGATGGTAATTTCGTCAACTAAACATAAGATTCCCACGCGTGTTTATAGCCCGTTTACATTTGTCCTTACCGAGAATGTATTTTGTCAAGGTTCTGTTAAATCCAGTATGTGTTTTACTTTCAGTTGAATGCTTCATGTTTATAAGAGCGACGTACGTGTTGCAGTTTTCGAGACTTGATGACCTCCAAAACATTGGCTTCGATCGATTGAAAATCGTATTGTTTGGACCTGTATTTTTGAAGCTGCGGGAAGCAAGGCGGAAGGAAACATTTCATACAATTACCGATTTCACATTGTCACACGTTTTAAGTCGTAACTCCAAATAACCAATGTAAATTGTTCTCAAAGTTTGCAGTGAAATTCGTCGGATAAGCGAAAAGGATGTGTTCCCTAAGCGGTCCGCAGATAATGTTACGCGGTCATATTTTCGACGCTATTGCACAGATTCTTTGTCGCACTGCTGATTTCCAAACCTTCGAAAAACTCTGTGAGTCTAACAATTTTGTTATCATGTAATTCTAGAGGATTAATCTTCGACTTTCATCTAAATCGAAAGAGAAATAAGTGTTGGTTAGCGGCGTACAGTTGCGATCTATTTACATATCAGTATAACGCTTCTTGATCATGACCGGATCACACAACTTTGCCGGTTATGTTATAAATATTGCGGGATTGGAAGATATAGGTTGTAGGTAGTATTTCTACAAATTTCTAGTTAGCTTTAAGCAGAAAATTTATGAAAATAGCGTTCGAAAGTCTGCGGAACAAATTCCAGTGAGAGTTCTTCAATGGTTCTCACAGATTCAGTTCGCTTGTTTCAGTTCGACAAAATCAACCATCGTTTATGTCTTTATTGCACCTAGCCGATCATCGTCAGTAAATTGTACAGTATATCTTTCATTAAATCTGGAATATTGCTGCAACAGCCGATAGCACCTCTGGAAGGCGTTTTCTGCGCACTTTTCGAATGTGTATTGCACCATCCTGAAGGAAATGAGAGGAGATGAGATATCCAACCTTCCTGGGTAGACGTCACAAGAGCCGCTGGACCCATTCTCCTCAAACTCGGTCGTGAAACAAAATGGCGGTGTTTTGGAGCTATTTTCGAGATTTCGTCGTGGCACAGAAAATCGAGGATTTAACGGAATTCAAAAATTTTTTCTCAGAACTATTTCAAATAATAAGTAGATTCGTTCTAGCGAAAAAAATTTTTGGGGTTAGGTGCACTTTAATAGTGGCTTGGTCCATTGAAGAAATCAGCGAATTCCACAGGAGGGCGAATTGCCATAATTAGCCCAAATCATAACAGATTAAAAAATTCATACCTCGCTTTCTCTGTAATCTACTTTAAAAGCCTTATGGCATTTAGTAAAAAGAAAATAAAGTTTGCCGCCGCGGAAATTTGTTTCAACGCTTCCGCATTTCAATGAAACTGTAATATAAATATGTTGCTATTTCGTGGAAATTAGGTCGAATACGTTTTAAGATAATATCAATTTTCCGCTTAGAAATGTTAGACCAAATATTACGCTTAAATTTGATAAAACTTGAAAAACACGTTGATTATTTTCGGAAAACAAACCCGTCGTTACATCTTAACCTGACATAAAAAACGGCTAGGTACGGATTCTACAAGACAAACCCAAGGTTGCAAAAGCTCTTGCGGTAAATTTAACTAGAAAGAGGGCGCAACCTGTAAAGCTTAATCAATTCTTCGTACATTTTATGAATGGGCTCCACTCCATTTCATACCGTGTAATGTATCAGATAGCCTGTGAACTGAAGAAAAACTAGGAAGACCACCGAAAGCAATTTCAATTCCTTCTTAACATTTTTACATTAAAGCGTTTAAGTCCTTTGTATCGCGCATTAATATCTTAAGAAAATTTAAACCGAAAAGGTCATTTCGGCTCTGATCGCGGATCAAGTCCATTTGAGTCCAGTTTAAAGTCTTGCAGTTAAACTTTGGCTGTTCTTTACTTCCACTGATTGCGCGTGGAAAGGTGAAGAATGTGCTCAGGTTTTCCAAAGAAAAGTTTGATTCAGTTCCCTATGAAATTTAACTGGACAGTGGTTTAAAAAGCTTACTTTACTTTTCGTCCCGTGTCTTACCTTACGTTTCTCTCCCTTCTCTTACTCAATGAACTATCTGGTACTGTATCGCTCTTTTGAATGCACAGTGAGCTCCCGCCGGGGTATTTAGAGGCGCACACGAAGACTAAGTGATAAAAATTGATTGCAGATGTTGTTTTTAACTTCTTTAAGGATTTCCTTGTTTTCCGAGAAAGGGAAGTGATTTGACGCAGCTTACAAAAACAACGGGAAGGAATGCTGAAGCATTGAAGCGGCGGCTTAAGTAATTAGCGAAGCTTTTAACTGTAACCGAGACTGGAAAAGGTCAGAAAAGCAATGAAAATGTCATTGAGCGAGAGGACAGGTGTGTTGTACGCTGAGTTATAGCAAAATCTCCGCGTGGCGAATGTACCCACCTTTGCTCGGAGTGTCCGTTTAGAATAAAACTGGTTGTTTCTCAAGACTTGAGAATCAGTACAAAATGATTATATACCGTATTCCTACGAATTTCCTATAGTTACTGAAGGCCCCTTTATTCTTCAACGCTAGTCGATTCCGACCCAAACGCTTTGTTTTGTGACGTCCCCATGGATAATGCATTCTTTGTGATGTATAGCGACCCGTTCAAAGTTCAACGGAAATTTTGTGGACAGATGAATGGACAACTGTCGAGATCTTCTTTAAAGCATTTTAAATTTTAAAATATATAATTACCTGCGATTTTGGTGCTGTGGTATTGGGCTATATACAATCGGCGCGCGGGTGCGATGGAGAGAAATACTTGAATTTGAAAGCCCTGCACCAACATTTCATTACAAAGGGATAGTTTCAAGGCTCGGCGCATATGCAAGCTATGATGTAGCCACCCAATTCCACTGTTTGTAAATCAATCAGATGGGAGTAGATAACCCGCGTGTTCGGTGCAAAATAAAACCGTGGGGCCAACTAACAAAATGCTCAATGCTGAATTCGACATTTTCTGCTCCCTGTACTCTGAAGGCCCCTTTATACTTCAACGCTAATCGATCCAGACCCATCACTTTTTAAAATTCAAATACGCGTTGTTTTGTGACGTCCCCATGGATAATGCATTCTATAATGTAATGCATTGAAAATACATTTGCATTTGTTTTAGTCTTTTTGTGACCAGTTCAAAGTTCACCGGTAATTTCACGAACAGATGAATGGGCAACTGAGATGTCTCAAACTTGATCAGCAAGATCCTTTTGCAGCATTTAAAATATAACCCGCGATTTTGGTGCTGTTTCGGACGCGAATCGCGTGTTAAAATGACGTGATCTGACCGTCGACGCATGCTTGAGCAATCCCCGGGGATCGAAGCAGTCACGTAAATTCTGTCGACTTTTACATCTCGGTAAAGCTCTCACTTGCCGACTGTACCCTCCTTTGCACAGAGCGTGCGTTTTGAATAAAAGTTGCTTTTCAAGACTTGAGAGTCAGTGCAAAATGATTATGTACCGTATTCCTAGGGTATAAAGCCCTCTGAGATGTCAAATGGCTGCAAAAATCCTCGGTAAAAATGAGCATTTTTTCACAAAAAAATGTTGCACTACGTAAAAGAAAAACTTTCATATTACACCCCTAATCCCCCAAAACGGTCACCTTGCTACGACGGCCACTTCTTTCTGTCCCCAGGGATGCCGTTGTGGAGAGGTTCGACTGTAATCTGGCCGCTTATTTACCATAAAGGAAAAATGATATTGTAAGGCCAAGTGAAAACACAATAACTGTAATTCCAAGCTACGTGGCGTGGATTATACTTTACATCATTCCCTTTCATCCTGTCTTGATTAATAAATGACAGTTCTTGCCGACCTAACAACCAAATTTGAATCTAGCCTTGCTTGCCTTACTTCATTTTAAAAAGAACAGCCCGAATCCCCAGGACGGATAACAAAGGGAAATTATTTTCTATAGTGACTGAAGGGTTCTGTCTGCAACGCTAATCGACCACGACCCATCACTATAATTCAAATACGCGTTGTTTTGTGACGTTCATGTGGACAATGCATTCTTTGTAATACATAGCAAATACATTTGCATTTGTTTGAGTCTTTTTGCCGCCCGTTCAAAGTTCACCGGAAATAATGAAAACTGAGATCTCTCAAGCTCGATCAGTAAGATCCTTTTAAGCTTACGTTTACAGCATAAAAAATATCACCCGTGATTTTGGTACGTTTCAGACACAAATCACGTGTTAAAATAACGTGATCTGATGGCAGACGGCTGTTTGACCCTTCACGAAAATGAATTGTAACCCGACCGATGTGTTTTTGCATCACGGTAAAGCATCATGCGGCAAAGCAAATAAGCCTTTTCAGGAGGTGAAATGAATTGAGGATCGAATGAAAAAGCTAGTTGAAACACTCGACGCACGCACAAAGTTGTCACGCGAACAAATTTTGAGCCAATCGTAGTGTGATTACATCGAGGTCAGTACTAATGAAGCATAATTCGGCGAAATAAGCAAGCCATTTTCAGGGAATGAAACGCACTGTTTTATTCGACTAGCCGGTCGTATATAAACAGCTAGTTAAAATTTAAAAGCAAACCTATCGATGTTACATTAATTTCAGTGTGTGAGAAGAGGCCCACGCCTTGGCTCGATATCTCACGCAACTATCGAGCATAAACCGTCGCTGTGCATGTAACATAGTACGTTGTCTAATGTTTGTCAAATATCCTACGATAATAAGTGTTTACAGCTTACCCTAGTGTCTTTCTTACTTGTCTTTTTTGCAGTGCAGCTATGTACTGAGAGTTGCTACTCGTGAATGATGAACGCTCCCCACCGGCAACCGTTGTTATCGTGTACTAGTAATTACTCGAGCCTTATATAGCCCGGTTATACGTTAAGCATGAATTCGTCATCTGTCACGCTATCTATCGTGACGAGCCAAACAAAGTAATTTATCTCACCCTCAAAAACAATTATGACTTGTTTCCCGCGCTGGACCGATAAATAACAAAGGAAAATTGAAGTGGAACACTCGAAAATTGAGTCAGGTGGTCTCACGGACATAAAATATTTCCTCACCTGTCAAGTGTTAGCTTTCACGGAAGTAATAACATGCACTGCACCCTTCTTGAAAACTCCATTTTGATTCGTTCTTGTTAATCTGCACCTCTCTTGTGTTTAGGGCATTGTTTCTGTTCTTTCCCTATTGTTTCGTTTGGCCCATAAAAAAGAACCTTGTGTACGGTGCAGGTCGACCCATAACCCGTAGTGATCTTTTAAAAAAATGTGAATAATTTAGGATAGTCGCGCTAGCTGTTTTTTTTTTCTTGTCTAGCTAGCTAACGCCTAAACTGAACGTGAATGAAATAACCCATTTATGAAGAGGAACTTATCCTGAAGTAATCTTTCTTTTTCGTTTCACTGTTATTGCCTCAAAAAATAAATAAACAAACCATTAACCGTTGATTTCCAAACCTCATTTTATGTGCGTAGTTTCGAGATGAAAAATTAATCCTGGATAAAAACATATACCACAGTTGTCAGTCACATACGCAAACAACATTTTATCAGGAACGCCCGAAGGTCCTTCATGGTCAGCTGGTGTTGTACGCTAAGCCAATTAGATAGTGCCAACTGTAGAGTTTCTCGTGGACTCGGCTTTCAAGATTTCAAGACCTTTCAAGTCTTTGCTTCTAATGTTTACTTTTTTTTTCGACAGGTCTCAATGTGTGCGCTAAAGTCTGAGTTAACAAATGTTCACCCAACACGATATTTGACGAAATTAACTGTATAACCCAGTTATTTTAGGGCGTTACTGGGTAAAGCACGCGACAAACGAGGTGATTTTTTCAGGCGGGAAAAATTGCAGCAAATTTCGTCTCTGCCTCGCTGCGAAATCCTTTGCAAAATTTATAGTCGCCAATAATCATAGACATACGAGCCGTGTCTAATCCTGTTTCCTTCGGGGATTACATTTCCTTAAAGTGTTTCCTTGCTCATGCGGTATCCACGGTGTTGAATTGTCACGCAACATGTATAAAGCAATGAAATGTTCGTAAATCTTTAACCCGAAGTAGAAGCGAAATAAAGGACTTGACGCTTTCAGCGGGGAGCTCCCTTCTTTTGCCCTATCTTCTTAAGAATGTACCCTGCCACTTGCACAATGGGCGTGTTAGGCAAGGTACGTGAGTCTTGAAGGTATCTTAGATGCGCAGTAGGGAGTGAGTGATGTACACATCGATCATCTCTACGCTGGATCAGTTCTGACATGTTTTCAAGAAGTTGACCAAACGCACGCAACATCATGCAGGATGTGACACGCCTGTCGATGTTATATTTGCCCCATCAGACGCCATATCGAAACAGATGTAGAAATTCGCCTTTTCACTGCTGCAACTTCTAGAGGACGATGAGAGAGAAGGCAAGGTCCAAAACTCGGCATAGATTACGCAGATTGAGGAAGACAAGGAAAGAGTTACTTTGCAAATACTGCACAGGAAGTAACGGCACAAGACGTTGTAGGGAGGCACTCCCTTATATGGGCTATGTATATAGGTACGTGCGGCCCCAAAGGGTATGGTTTTTCAGCCGTTTTGGTCATAAATAGGATATCGATTTTAGCTGATTTTGGCCATTTTGATCATATCGCAGATTTTGCTCGTAAATAGGGTAAGGGTTTTGGGAAGCGGGCCACACACCCCTACCCCACTTTTTTGGGAGTACCCCCCGGGGGCAGGGTAAAGAAATGTTAACAACCCGTTGCGCCCCGGGCGCTTTGAAATAGGACGCATGTTGGGCTAGAACAATGCTGCACTCTGCCGCGCGGATTCTGTTGCACAAACGTTCCGTCCGAACGTGACCAAACAAGTACAATCTTATGCAAAGTCACAAACATGTTACCCGACAAATTTGACTATTTTCAAACTTTATCCAACATCTCCAACTTTTTGCAAAATCAGTTGTAACACTGTCAAAACGTGTCTAACAAGTGTTAGCAACATGTGTTGTGTTGTTCAACTATACTGTAACATGTTGTGTTGAAAACTGATCTTTTGCTTTAAGACCTGATGATTGGTTTATTTTCTTTATTTTTGTTTGTTTTGATTGGCCAGTTTGGTTCCCGGTCTCTCCCAGCTTTCTGAGTTCCATCCACGCGCTGCCCACCTTGCAAATGCAGCTTGAGCTATAAATTGTAATATGGCGACATTTGCTTTACAGGATACTCAAGAATTATGAGCACCCTATATATAACTGACACGCAAAATAACTTAAGTCACAAGACCTTGCGCGTGACAATCTGATGGCAGCTCTCTAGACGTTATTTCACCCAAATCATGCACATCACTCAATATAATTGATAGCTCGTTGATCGAAACAATCAATTCTGATAATGTGCAGCAAAGAAACTTGAGACGGTTCATAGACAAGCTATTATGCACCTTTATCTCTCTTTGTTTTGATAGCACACGCCCAATAAAATGGCACGAATCGGAAGTCATTCAATTAACATTCTGTTACCCTCCTGGCCCACCTTCATCACCAATGAAAGTAGCAAACGTGGAACGTTCATTCGGAGACAAATGCAGCGTAAAAGCTGATTGAAAAACCATTGCATGCCATCTAAAGAGGCTCTGTGACCATCGAGCAAAGCTGTTGTTTACACCAGCTTGATAGCACACTCCCTTGGAGGACCCTTAAAGAAGGGGTGTGTCTTAAAAGCTGCTAAGATAGCTTGCTCGCGCTCGAAGGCTAAATTCACTCTAAAATGAACAGCCTCTTTCTGTGTGTATGTTAATAGTGTGACCGTTGTATCTGAACATATTACAAATCAATAAACGCTGTGAAACTACTCAACCTTTAAAGGATTCCTGGGTTCGTGTTCCACCTTTATAATCATGTACACACACACGAACAGTCGACTCAATTTTGCTCAGTCACGATTCCATGTTACCTTGAAGCAACGAGTATTGCAATTGTCGCTTCACTTATCATGCTGTAACTATAACTAGCGCTATAATTCTGCCAATAACCGTAACTAAGGCGCAAAACTAGAAACCTTAGCCGTGGATTTGTAGTAACTCAATGGGAATGGCGATTTCTTTCAAACATCACGGAAGTTGTGCCGAACATCTCACATTTGCATCAGTTACAATCACGAACTTTATACAAAGGTCCTACGCAAAAGGTTTACTCAAAATGACATTATTTACCTTTCTTTGGTAAGCTTGATCGCGAAACTCTCCACAGAAAGCGAGCAGGATTCAAGTGCAAAAAACATATTACAATCGGCCGATCTATTTTCACTGTCAATCAAAATCTGCGTGCGCCGAACTTCACGAACGGACACGTGCAACAGGCGCAACACACAGTGCAACTTTGAATATGGAGTCACGCGATCCGGTCACGCGAGTCACAAAAAATTCCGAGGTTTCAGAGATGAGTCTCGACAGAGGAAGTAGAACACTTGATGTAACTTGTATACAGAGACAGATTCCGTTTCAATTGCTTTGTAAACATTTACCTTTCAATGTAATATCGATGAACTCGAACGCTTGAATGATATCAAAAAAAGAATGATTTCACACTCAAATTTTGACTGCTATCATGGCTATTAAAACGTCTTTCAGCCTTATGGAGAACCAATCACGTATAAAAGTCATTTATACAGTGTTGAAGATAGACTGAGTCTCATGAATTGCAATCTTTGCTTTGCAACATTCAACTTTTGTTTTCGGTAAAATGCTTTGAAAAATGCACACAAAGATGAGAACTACATCGGTACAAAGACTAAAAAAAATTAATTCCATGTCAACGGCCGGAACATCACGTTTCCAATTCTGTCTTGGCCTGCACAAAACACGCTTAGAAGAGCAGTGGGAAATATTTATTACCTCAACAATTCCCTATCAAACAAATAAAAAAATAGCCTTTCGCAGAGGCAAAACTCAGCTTCACCCCAGTTTCTACCAAAGCCAGTCGCGTTTCTACGGAATTATAGTTAAACTCAGAAGCAGCCTGCTCTGTCTTTTTTGTTGTAGATGAATGCATGAGTTGCAAAAAAGGGCAAAAAGAGATGGGGTTGGGAGGAGCTGGCAGGAACATATTTGTAGCTATTCGTGGCCCAATCGAGTTGCGTTACATGTTACGAAAAAGAGTCACGTAACAGGTCACGCCAATTCAGGTATGGATGCGTACGTCACGCGCACGTCTATTCCACGTGCAAGCAGATTGTTCATTTTATCTCCACAATTGCACAGTATCCCACTAATTAAAGACAAAATTGAAAATCTGGCATCCCTCAGTAGCGTAAAAATAACTCAAACGTTCATTATTCATGTGAACCCATTGGCAGTATCCCCTTGCACACCATCTTTCCAAGACGTGTTGCAAAAATGACTTGTTTATGCAATTCTAACAATCACGAAATACCATACAGATAACTGAGGCAGTACCACTTGTATTTATTTCCATTTGTTCTATAACCTTTCAGCTGCAACATTTTCTGAGTCTCTGAACAAAGAATCTTAGGTTTATTAATGGCCATGTAAAATTAGGATTTGCAACTATCTGGATAATAGGAAAGACCTCATTTGAATACTGATAATTTATAAATTTACTCTGTTTGTCAACATCACTAAAGTATAATCATTTAACAACACCTTGATAAGGAAAAACTGCATTCAAATCTTATTTCAACACACAGTTACACTAATATATATGACTAAAAAACTGGTTTCATTCATGACGTCTTCATTTGGTTCCCATAACAGATTTAAATCTAAGATGACCTCATGTAACCATGCATGAAATATAAACCTTGATACCGCATGCTAAACTAATAATTTTCATTTTTATTTCTACTTATTTATTTGTTTACTTGTTTATTTCTATCTTATTTTTATTATTGTTTCTAACTGGTTATTTTATTCTAACTTGTTATTATTCGTTATCAAGTTTTATTTTTCGTGCATGGTTACATGAAGTCATCCCAAATTCAAATCTTTTCTGGTGACCAACTGAAGAGGTCACAGACAAAACAAGTCTTGAAGTCACACGTACTGTGTAACTATGTATCGAAAGACAATTCAAATGAAGCTTTTCCCAATCAAGAAGCCGTTCAACAATCATACTTTCTTGCTTTGACAAGTAGAACTTTCTGAAGGGGGCCTTTTTAAGTGGTTTATATGTTCCCACAACACTACAAAGCTAAGTTAAAGTGGGTGGCTAAAATGTCCATAGAGGGTGAAGCCATATTTTTCCATGTTTTCTTCCATCGACTAGAAGAGTCAAGTACATTTAAGAGACTTCCCGTCCTTCACCATTTTCAGTAACCAGCTCAAAATGTTAATTCTCCTCATTGCTGCTGTCCATCATTTCTTTCAAGATCAGAGTTCTGAGAATTTGTTCATACATCAAGACAATATCTTCCAGTTGATGATTGTCATAATTCTCCTCACTGGTTTGATTGATAAGAGACGGACATTGAAAGGAGATACCAGCAGTTGATCACTTGACCTTCTCGGTCACATTTTTCCAGCTGTATGAATGCCACATACTCAACAATCAGCTTTGAAGAAAGTACATGTTCCTTCGATCACTGATCCTCACTGCTTTCCATTTGTAACAGTTTGGAAGTGATTACATTTACTGCATTTAGCGTTGGTGAGTTAGGAAACAAGTCAATAAAGGCTTGGCCATCTTCTAAGGATTGCGCTAGACTGGGATCCAATGGAATAGAACCTGAGAAGAGCGAAAAAAAAATTTCGAAGATCTGAAAGCAAGATATATGGCTAGAGGACAATACTTTGCTGAAACTGACTAACTTCAATGTCAAATTGAGCAGATCATATCAATGAGGATTTTCTACAATTTGCAATGATCCTCAGTCTAGTTCACAAACAATCTGTTCTTCTATGTGATAGGCTTGAAGCTGCAAGAAGCTTAAGCTTGCCAGTCAACAAGACCTTTGCTTTTCCATAAAACATACTTCGCTGTTTGTTTTTGTTTCTTCTACAAACTAAGATGGACATGTGCAGTAATTGGTGAAACAACATTTTGTTTTCCATCAAAAATGATCTAGATCACCCCTCCCCCTCTATTCTCCTTCCTGTGTTGTTTCCTTTTGATTGCCACATTCAGCAAACCACATTATATAAGTAAGTATTTTTACCTAAAAATGGAACATCGCAGCTCTTTGCCAAGGCTTCACCTCCTCCTTTTGAAAACACATTTGTACATTCCTAAAAGAAAGAAAGTGGAATATTATTACATACCATGAAGATGAAGGTATGCTGTGAAAGTAGATCACGGTACTTATTTTGATATCCTTTTAATATCATATAAAGGAATAGCCTCCTTGAGATGCATTATGAACTTGTCATGCACTTGTTCCTCCAAAGAACATCTGCGTAAGAGACTAATAAAGGACACACACCTAAGGCAAGACACTTACACTGCAATGAGGACAGACAAATCCACTCATGTTCTCCACCACACCCAGGATTGGGATCTTAGTTTTCTTGCAGAATGTTAGTTCTCTTCTGACGTCAGACACTGCCACACCCTGAGGAACAACAAGAATTTTATTAAAAAAGTTATAAAATGCTAAGTATTACAAAGTTCACTCTGGTAAATTTATTGCAAAACTGTTTCTGTTATTAAGCAACTGAAGATGGAGGATCATCCCACACCCAGGAACAAATGCTGATATTTTTCTTTGAAAACAAAGGAAAAGGCTTTGGCTTATTAACTCAATACTAAAATACTCATCTGATACTAAAATAGCATTCTAGATTTTGACAAAAAGATGATTTGAGGCCATTCCACCTAAATTGATTGACTATTAAAATGCTAAATGCCTACAAGAAAGGTCGCCCTTTCTTCAATGCCATTAGGGTAATCAACAATGGATTAGAATACACAAATTAACTAAGAGTAAACTGTTTCTGGAATCCAACTAAGTATTAGAATTAGACCACAATAAAGGTTTAAATACTTTATGCATACCTGAGGAGTAGTGACAAGAATTGCTCCATCGGGATTGTAATGTCGTAGATTTTCTACCACTGTAATGTGCTCATCAGATGTCCCTGGATTTAACAATGAAAACAGATCTTCAAACATTTAGCAATAATATATTAGGATAACAATGCACACTGCAAAATGAATGTGCATTATTGTACTATCAGCAAAGTTCACAATAAATAGTATATCTGCTCAGATTAAGGGGAGGGGAAGGTTAACTCCAGTCTCCTAGTATGGAGTATTGCTACCTCTCCCTTAATGGGGTGTTAGCTTGTTGCTGGATACCCCCTAGTACTCAGTATTGCCCAACAAATTGTTGGTACTCATTTCTCCTTTAGTGTGATCAGATGAGAAGCACTGCAAGTCAAGTCTCTCAACTAAGAACATAGTATAACAACCCATGAACAGGCCTTGAATCCAGACCTCTTGATCTGGAGTGTACAGCATTATCCACTGGGCTACTATACATGGCACATCAGTACATCACAAGCCTCTGAAAAGAACATTTTATATTGTTGTCATACCTGGAGGTGTATCAATAATCAGGTAATCCAGGTCACCCCAACACACGTCCGATAGAAACTGCTTGATCATTGCTAGAAAAAAGAAAATACCAGCAACTGTTACTTGAGAAGGAAGTCTGCAGGAACATCATAATGTTTGTAGCACTCTACAGAATATGCACCATTAAATCCTTAATTAAAAGCACACTGCACACAGTTTGTTGCACTGGAACAAAGTTGTTTTAAAATTAGTAATTAAAAACGTTTTGCCAAAATATCATTTCAAATGTGATTTTTCTTCCTTTTCATTCAAAAGCCCAGTGAAAGTCACAAAGTGTCTAAAAAGAAATTACATAACCTTTGTACAAATTGTTACCCTGTAGATCCAGTCGTAGCCAGTTCATTGTGAATTCACAAAACATTTTGTAATATATATCAACTTGACATAATACTACCCCCAATAAGAAAATTAAACAATGTTCACTTACTGTCAACAAAGCCTAATTGTGGCTTCCTTAGGAAACATTTTTCTGAGACTTTCTACATTTTAAAGATAATTTTGCACATCACAAAAATGACTCACTATGCGCTGGCATAGCTCCTTAAAGTGATTTCAGTAGAGTTTCACTAATGATGAGACACTCGAATCTAGCTTTGATTACAAGCTTGAACAGGTCAAGGTATTAGTGAAAAACAAATATAAATAAAGAGCATAAACTTTAAGGAATAAATACCATTCTTCTTAGGTCCTCTCCACACCACAGCGTCATCTCTGTTATTTAACAAGAAACCAATTGACATAACAGCCAGTTGTTGATCCTTGTCCGTGTAAACTGGAACCCAACTAAAAAGAAAGGTTCAGGTGATCTTAAGAAAATATCAACCCCCTTGGCAAAGAACATAAGCAAGCTTTGACATCAATAAAATGCCAGCTGATCTTGACCATGCAAGTTCACCTTCAAAAGTTGGGAAGTGGGGTGGTGGCCCCTGAAAGACCATTATTTCATGCAGGAGAAGCTGCAATACTCCAAGTCAGTTTCTCGCTAACACACTACAGATGAGGAACTCTCTTGTAATGAGCCACTTAAGTTCATAGACACTCTTGTACTGTTACAAATCAAACACAAGTATGAGTGTTGTAGACGATGAAAATTGAAGTATCTGTATGATTTAATACATGGCGTCACAAGAAGATAGTTTAATGTTATAACTTACCCAGCAGAACACTGGTGTATATCTTTTCCCTCCACATTCATCATCCTTGGAATACTTGGTCCACATAAGTCAACATCCAATATGCCAACCTGTAAGATAAAGAGATAACGCAAAGATTAGCCATTTACTGTGACCAAGGTAGTACTGCTGTAACAATACATTCTTCAAGACACTTTTCCGTCACCAGTGGCAGATCCAGAGATTTCCACAGTGGTGACTTTAGGCGAGAGGGGAGGGGGGAGAAAGACAGACTGTGTTGGGGGAAGGGAGGCAAAGTGAGCATTTTGAATCCAATATGGAATTTTTCCCTTTACAGTATTTCCCTACTGTAAATATTATGGTCACAAGTCTCCCTCCCATTCTTAAAACTGGAAAACAAGAACAATCCAAAACATAGAAAATTGTCCGATGAAGCTCTCCCGCAACCCCTTCCCCTGAATATAAATCAATGACTTATAAATGTGCTGGATAAACGTAGAAATGTAAACCATGCGTAAGTCAACAGAACGACAACATTTCAGCTTACCTTCTTTCCTTTGTTGTAAAGAGTCCATGCAATCTGTGTCGTAACAGTGCTTTTACCAACTCCTCCTTTACCGGACAAAACTAGAATCACGTGCTTGATAGATTTTAACACTTCTTCAAGAGTTTGCTCCGACTGACCTGAAATTTACAAACAAAAACCACATTGTAACTCAGTGAGAATTACAGTCAACGCCGTTGCTGTACTTGCCTACTCGGACTCTAGAGAGAGTGGACTGTCGCAACAATGTCGCTAAGCATGCAAATAAATTAAATCTTTGCCTTTAGCCTGCAGACAAGAAGCTGTAAGAAGGAAGTAGTAACACAGTGACGGGGCACATTTTCCAGCCCTTCTCCGTAGAGGAAGCTGGAATTTTGTTCGAAAAAAAAAAACATAAAAAAGACTTATACTTCGGCCTTAGTTGATCTTTATCTCGTTTTATCATTTATCTTTGTGCAAACAGCAATTTTTAACGCGTTCGTTCGCACGACAGCACTTACCATCCGCCATCTTGAATTTGAGAAGGAAACTGCTGGCCACCTCTCGTACAGTCGGCTCAAGAGGCTTCCCCGCTGCTCGCCCACCCTGAAAGGTGGCCTGAAATATCAGTTATCTCCCGCTTTCAGCCTAATCACCCGGGGATTAAGCTGAGGGCGGGAGATGACTTACATTTCAGGCTACTGAAAAGTATATACAAAACCACAAATGAAATCAGGGACCGCGGAAGGGAAGGGGGAGGGGGAGAACCAAGGGCAGAAGCAGGTACCTTCGCGCCGCCAGTGTAATCAACCTGGCATATACAGTCAACTCTCGTTATATCGGACACGCTCGGAGACGTCGTCTAGTGTCCGTAATAACGAGAGTCCGTAATAGCGGGGTCTGAGATATAAAGTGCCTTAACCTAAAGAGCCGGGAACGAAAAAGCGTAAGCTGAAGTGAAGAGGCAAGGACTATTGTGCATACGAAAAAAGAACTGATGTAAATATAAACATTCAAGAAGTCTTCTGAAGTATATTTTGACAAATGATGAACAGAGACTGTAATTTAACATAGTTATCTTATATGAGAAGTACGTGGTGTCCGCTTTACCGAGAGTCAAAGCAATAAAATTGTCATTTTGGTACCACGAAAGTGTCAGTAATTCCGTAATAGCGAGAGAGTCATTTCCAGGGGATCTGGATTTTGTCCGAAATAGCGAGCGTCCGTAATAGCGGGGTGTCCGCAAGGCGAGAGTTGACTGTAGATACTAGTTATACAACACTTTGGAGTGGTATAGCATGGACTATCCCACGAGTCATTTGCATTTTCGTGGTATATACACAAGCCTTAAGGCGAGTGTGTATACCAAGAGAATACAAGTGTCTTGTGGGCAATTCCGCGGTATACCACTCGAAAGCGACAGACATTGCTCGACTTGCCGAAATAGTCGGATTACCGAAGAAGTTCGAAAAAGTACGATTTTCTTAGAGGTTACCGAAGGCCACCGAAGATGTTGTATTTGCCGAATTAGTCGGATTTCCGAAGATGGTCTTCTTTGGCAGTATATCGATTTTCCGAACCAGTCGGATTTCTGAAGATATTCATCTGCACATACTTCGACAGAGCTCGACTTGCGGAATATTGGATTTCCGAAGATTTTCGACACTGTTCGTTTTATTTGCCGAATTAGTCGAGTCTCGGAAGATTGTCTTCTTTGGGAGTACTCGATTTTCCGAATTACTCGGGTTTTCGCATGGGTTACCGAAGATGTTCTATTTGTCGAATTAGTCGGATTTCCAAAGATTGCCTTCTTCGACAATGTTCGATATTCGATATATGTCGTATTTCCGAAGATATTCTGCGCATGCTTTGACAGTGCTCGATTTGTCGAATTAGTCGAATTTCCGAAGATGTTCAACAGTGTTCGATTTTCCCGGAGGTCATCAAAGATTATCGAAGGTGATGCTCTTTACGCCTAACTAGGCGGATTTCCAAAGGTTAACTTCTCCGACAGTGCTCGATTTACCGAAGGTTACCCAAGACGTCCGAAGTTTTCCGAAGGTCACAAAAGATCGAACGAGTAAATAATTAATGATACCGTGAGTGAGTTTCTGTCTTCATTTCCAGTTCTGCAATGCGTTTAGGCACAGTTCGAAGGATGCAAACACCCATGACAAGGCTTCGTTTGAGTCTGGAATAAACGTGGCCTAAGCCCAACCAAAAGTTAGAAATTGTCATAGAGAGCTATTTTTCACGCATGCCAAGACTCTACAGCCCTAAATTGCTTGACATAGCCACACATAGGCCTATACAGCTCCACATAACAATACATTTTATACAATTGAGCTGATATAGCCCTACCGAGAGCCCTACATCTTCCTGATAGTGACACAAAATCCTTACTAAACTCAAATAACCATATATAACCAAACTTTAAGCTTGATTACATTCCAGATAACTTCAAAGTACAATATCATTCAAAACCTGCTTACAAAGTCCTACAGAACCATACATAGTTAGATATTCCCCATTGTTTTACATGGTCCAACATAGAATTACATATAGGTTATTGACTAAGCGTAAGGTCAAGAGCGCTGGATATTATCCAAGTTCTTTGTTCGTTGAGGCCAGGAAATCGCACAAGCTTCGTCGCATCACAAAGACGCAGCAAGCAACTTTTTTCAGTCTTGTGTAATTTATAAGAAGTCAATAAACTGTTTAGAAACAACAAAAGAAAATAATTAGTAACTTAACTACAACCCCACAAATATTAGCGAAACTTCAGCATTATCCATAAATTTTCTTTTCATGAAGAAGTTCTTCTCATCCTCGATTAACCCAATAACTGATTATTACTTCTTCATGCAGAAAATAGAAAGACAACATGCAAACGCAGCCTAAGCACACTTGTCCACTTTGATGTAAGAAAGACTCCAAACCAGTCTTTATCCATGGCATGCATTGGGTGAAGCATTAATTCAACATACAAACTACTCCTGACCTTATCAGTGCTTCTAGAGGTAAAAAATGTAATATCAGTTCAATAGCCAATGGCATTGTTGTTGTATAGGAACATGAATTGCTTAAAGCTCAAAAAGCTAAACAGGAAATAGATGTTCATCTGCTCCATTCGAGGGTGATCATACAATCGGATATTGTGTCCACATTTCTTCCTTCCTCCAAGTTACTGATAAGTACAACTAGCCCTCGAAAAACCCGGATCAAGTGTTTAATAATTCTTTTAGAATTTTGATTGCAGAAAACAAAAAACAAAAAAACAAAAAACAGAAACGACAGCCTGCAAACCCAGCTTGAAATACAGACACAGCCCTCGGGGGGTCCATATGAGGACATATGAAGCCAGAAGCGCTGAGGCAGTACAGGAACGGTCAGAAATCAACCACCCTATTCCGACACTCCATCCAGACTCATGCTTCCAGTGGATTGTCGCATGGTACTCATGATACCTGCGTGCTGTGTCCAACAGGACAGGTTTCCAACTTGCGAACACGGAATGACTAGTCGACCTCTCGGCTGCTACCACCCCTCTGGACGTGAAAGTAAAACAAGCACTAAGAGGAGCGCACGAAACTCTCCACCCAGCTTAGGAATGCGTGATTGCCGTCCGCGATCATTCCGATTTCAAAATGGACGTTTTATTAGCTCGTTTTAGCACTGATCTCGGATTTTTCTAAGAAACAAGTCGTTACCTGTGTCCTTATTTACTTATTCTATCGTCACCAGAATTGTCTACAAGCGGGTTGCTCTCAGGAAATACTTTTCCGCATTCCATCTTACTGGATTTTTCTAAGAAACAAGTCGATACTGACCTCTGTCCTTATTAACTTATCCTATCGTTATCAGAATTTTCCACAGTCTGGTTGCTCTCAGAAAAGACTTTTCCGCTTTCCATCCCACTGTCCGAGGCATTTCTCCGGCCAGGAATCACTCCAGTTTTTCCACAGTATGGATCCTTATAAGCCACAACTGAACCAGGCTGATGATCAGTAGACTGCCGGGGTTGCGACACCGATATGCATGTCATGTACGCACTGCACAGTAATCAGCGCTTCAAGGACTAATCTAGAGAAAAATAGGTGTTTAGATTAGTAATTCACAAAGGAAAACCACGTTTAAGCATTTTATAATTACATGCTGTCTTCGGTCTCTTCGTGTCTTATCACAAAGAGTTTTTATGAAAATTGAAGCTTATTTACGAAAAGTGTAAGGGTAAATATATCAGTATATATGTGCGAGAGTCACCTTCTTAGATAAAGTAACTGCTTTCCATACACTCGATTTCTAACTCAAGCATTTTAATATAATTTTCAGATCATTGTCCCACGGTACTGGTGTTGAAGCTTTTCTAGGAAAATTAAACATCGAGTTTTTGCTGGTACTCTGAATTGTTGTAGAGCCCGAAAGTCACTGAGAGTTACTTTCTTAAGAGACTGCTTAGTCTTTGAAATATCGTATGACCAAAAAATGTTCAGAAATGTTTTTGGAATAAAGTTCAATCTACTTGCTGATTATATAGAATGAGAAATCCTTACTTACCTTTAACAAGGCTTTTTCCATTGCCCTGCCTCTCTTATCTGTCTCCGCATACTTCAACATAGTGACTGTATCTAAATGCCTCACCGGCGAAGAAGGAATTGAGGCGGATTGCATCGTTAAGCATCAATTATCCTGTTTGTGGGTCGCTAGCTACTAAAGATTTACTACAGTACAGTTCTGAAATGACCCAAGTGGTGAGCACCACAGAGTCCAGCGATGCTTGAATCAAACCGTTAGAAGGAATGTTGCCACCTTGTGAAGCGAACTTTCAGTCTCAAAGCTTCAAGAAACTCAGGTTCACGTGAAATGAAATGCTCAATGTTGAAACAAAACTCGCTGTATCCTTTTAAAGCTTCGCTCGCATTGTTAAAAGTCAGCAAACCTGACGCGAAGTGGATAGAGCTCAAACTGAACTAAACGTCGGTTGAGAAATTTGAAAATGAAATTTGGCTAAGGTGCGCATGGACAAAAGAAACTGCGTCGTTAAGTTTGAATTTCATTATCAAATGTGTGAATTTCTCGCTCATAGCAAGGAATTAATAATAAGTTTTGTAACGTATCAAATAAGCGCGTTTAAGTTTTCATTGCATCATTTACATAACACTCGAGGTATTACTTCAGAGACCACTGATTGCCTCTTAATTCCCTTGGTGTTAGTTTCTAAATACACTGGAGCATTTTTCATCTCGCTTTTGTCCGCATCACATTATCTTGACTTTCCCGCGCTCTTAAAAGAGCAGGAAATCTGGAGATGGGGCCGCGGCATTGCCACAAGTGTTAGACTCACGTGGTACAACAAACGAAGCTAGCCGAGCAAGATCCCACGAAGTACCGAAATCAAATCGTTCGACTTTCGGCCAGAGCGATTTGATCCAAGACAAGTATCCATGATGGTACATGTAGGAGATTTTTACATGACGTACCTATTCACGATGAAAAATACGCGGGCTTTGACGAGAAAATAAAGAGAATGACTCTGTCGACTAGACCGCATGGCTAGGGGTATTTCTTTCAGCAGTTCTTTAGTCCGTTCAAAGGTACGAGAAGCTCTTCTTCTTTCAAGTTAAAAATCAAATTTACGATAAATGAGGGCGGAGACATAAAAAGCAAACTGCATGCCATTTTGAAGCCCAAGTGGCTCAGTTTCACAGCTCTCGACGCTTATCCGGTTTCTGTTGCATGAAGCAGCAAGGAGTTAGGCTACTCAGCCTCCCCTGGATGGGATGCTAGTCCATCACAGGGGTACTACCAATATTCTGTAAGGTTGTTCCATATTTCAGTGGTTCCCATTAATACACTTAGGTGGAGAGGTACTGTGGTAGTAATGCGTCCTCGGCTGCTCAAAAGCACATCACAACGAACGGAGTAAATATCATAAAGGAATCGCAATTATGGTATGATATTCAGAATACAGGTTGCAATTCATTGATGAAACAAAGAACTGAGCTACTTTGTATTCGAAGGGGGAACGCCATGGATTAAGAAACAAGGAGCCAGAGACTTTCTTAACCACGATTAAGCGGTGGAAACCATTAATAATTTGAGAACCCTGACTTCCAAAGGGCTCTCTAAAAACGAATTACTTCATCTAACACCACTTAAGACTCAAGGTACATAAAAATAATTTTTAATACTTGACAAAAAAGTCTATCTACAATGTAGAATGTCATAATCCACACAAAATAGGTTCAATCATAATTAATAGGTGATTTAACACTCCTTAAACACTTGCCTCCTATCCTCGGGAATCGACGGACGTTGCCGACCTGACCGTTCGTTCGGGTGTCGTAAAACCGAAGATCATGGTCCTTTGTTGATTATTCCGTTATTTAAAAGTCGTTATCCTTTGGTTTCCGAGAGTACTACGAAGGCTGGAAACCTCTCAATTTATAATTATCAAATCCACAAAAACTATTTTTTACCTAAAATACAATACTCTATAATATTTCGGAAATATCAAAATGTAAATCTTGCGTATGAATACACGAGTTGCGTTCACTGGGCGCTCACAGATCACGCCTTGATCACTAAGTTTCCTTGTAATTTAAATTAACTCTTTATATTTATTTATTGTCCAAGACAAATTTTCCACGCGGGACAAACCACAATCTCAGTCATAAGGATAGAACCGGAGCCTTCGCTTTCTCAAACTAGCGGTCGAGAAACAAGAACCCATGTCAAAGTATCAAGGTCACAAAGTTAATGTGAACTCATATTAACGCTAAAATTCTTAGATTGAGAGAATTGAAACTTAACTAACTGGAGACAATATAATATCTAGGCTAGAATGCGTTTAGTTTTTTTTTTCTACAATCCCTACACCTTTAGAACCCCGAAAAGCAAAAGAGCGTGAAATCCCCGAAATTCGCTATTCGGGGTGTAGAGGCAGCACATCCGTGATGCGCTGTTAACTTTCTCCCTAGCAATGTAGCTGCTACAAGCTTGAAAGTTTTACAGTTCCACACAGCCCCAGGCTGAAAGTGTTATTTCCGGAGCAACTTGAAACATGGGTCGTCGTCTGCCATCGATTTAACTCCTGGCCAAAAGACGCCAGAGCGCGGGAAATGAATGATATTTGAGGATACTACGGAATCAACAATCTTTTAGTCAGCACTAGTTAGTTCATTAAATCCAGTAGATTCCCATTGTTGGCTTCAAGTAATCAACACTCCATTAGTTTGTATCCACAAATCGGGCCGTAAGACTTCAACTATGTCCATAATCTTACGGGAAAAGCGCCTGATTCATAGTCGCCGACTTGTAGAGAGTGCTTTCATGCAAGTCCAAAACATGCCAGTAACAGAGCCGAGCGTTAACGCGCTCGAAGTTTGAGTTGAGCAATATAACTACACATCTTTAACGTCGGCCCCAGTTTCATGCGAGTGAACTGCATCAGCGAGTCACGTGATAAGAGCATCAGTGCTTGGCCGTCAATCTCCTGTCAAGAACATATCAAATGTTAAAAGCCGCGTCCAGTGTGTCTGAGCTATCACACAAATACAAGAGTCGTTAAAAATAGTGTAATAACGATGTGTATGAAGGAGCAAAGGACTACAAAATGAAAGAAATGATAGCGCCAAGCCTTTTATACGAGTCATTTTATGTTTTTATTTCTTAGACTTCCTATCTAGGACGAGGTGAAGTAATTTTTTTTCCTTTCCTTGCCACGTAGCAAACCTTTGGCATGGGGGAAAGTCTTCAAAACGTAAGCAAACTGCCATATGATACGTCAATCAAGTATCTTTTTAAACATGCTCTACTATACGAAAATTGTGCACCGCAAGAAACGAAATAGGCCACTTTGCCTCTGTGTCAAAACGAGTCTTCGAGCGAAGCCATTCATATGAAAATGCGTTTCGACTGCAGGTTCGTTTTCATGCAAACCAAACTCATTTTCATATGAAAAGTTTTGCACGAAGACTCGTTTTGAAGCAGAGGCACAAGGTAACTCGGAAATCGCCTATTGAATGACGGAACGATTGATGAATGGGCATATTTACCTGATCCAAGAATATATTAGCATAATTAATGCAGTCGGTCGAGCGCACGTATCTCACCACTTGCTCCACTGACCACGTGACAGGGTTGGCGGGAAGGTCAGGTGACCGGCCATTCACGCAGCCTGGAAGTGACGTGTTAGTACCGACATCGACACAGAACGGCTTTGGGCGTATGGGTCGATGCCCCATGGGGGAGTAGGGTGCCTTTGATGTCGGGGAGGGGTAAGGCGAGTATCTTGATGCAGAATGAGAGTGGTGACCTAGGATAAGAGCAAACGTTTTAGTTCATGAAAAGCCTTCTTAGAGCATTGCACTACACAAAAAAATTAACCTAACATACTGAAAGGATCAAGAAAGGAAAGGCTAAGAGGCGCTTATCTCCATTTCCCGCAGCACGAGGAGACTGCTAAGAGTATCTCCCGCCTCTAGATAGTAAGTAAGATCCTTAATTTAAACACGATAAGAATAAAAGCATGGGATGCTAGTCTATCGCAGGGCTACCCCCAAGTATTTTATTCGCTGTCATCTATTTATACTCGCGGTTGAAGAGAAGCACTACGAGAATACAGCGTCTTACCCAAGAACACAATAACACTACCCTGCCAGGTCTCAACCCCTGACCACTCCACACGAAGTAGAGCGCACATCACAAGTTGGTTCACAGACGGCTCTTAGTTATTTTGACAACTTCCCAAATTCCTTGTGTAACCAGCTGTAAACAAATTTCAAAAACCTGCAAGTTTCGACCTCTCAATGAAGGTAAAGGTCAGCAGTTCTCAGATAGACATAGACACAGATATAGTTTATTTTACTTGGTTGCATTCTTAGCTATGGTAACAGTGCATCCAATAGACTTAATAAGGAGAATCTTCAGGACGCACCAGCCAGTTTACAGGTGCACCAAGATACATCGTTGTTTTCCGGTGAAAGGTAAATAGCTCGCTGTTGCATATTATTTCTTCGTCTTACCTCTTGCATCCGACCCAGAGCTCATCCGCATCATTTTAGAACCCTTGGGTGACGTCATACGTTTATCACCAGCCATTCCTGGTCCGTGGTGAGCATGTCCACGCTGCATGGATCGTGGCGAAACTGGGGGCGAGCGCCCCATTGGTGACGTAGAACTGGATGGCATCGAGGCAGCGTGTTTGGGCCCAGCCTCTCGCATTATAGGCATGCCAGGAATCATTGGGATCTGTGATGGCCCGGCCAAAGGGGACTTGAGCTTCGGTGACGTCACTTCGTTAGAATCTGAGACCAAAAACAAAGATCCATTTTCAAGAAACTGCCCTCACTAGCAATCAATATTATAGTCAATACATTTATGAGTTGGGGCGAGACAACAGCTGTAGTAGCGAGAAACTGTCCTTACACTTTCCTTACACACACAAATCTGCCACTATCACCTACAAAGTTTACCAAGCGATTTCCTTTTCAGTATTTTTTAACTAAACAATGCCTGTCGGGCTGCCATCAGTCACACGTTCATACTCTGTACCACAGACACGCTCGCTTGGAATGAACTTGACGAGGAGATAACCTAGTTACTAGTAGTCGCAACTGGCACTTAAGACAACCTCAGTAACAAAGTACCTTTCTTGACTCTTCCCTTTCTCTTCTTCACCACTGGTTTAACTCGCCTTCTCTCTTCGGTTTCGTCCCAGTCTGGGTCACTATTAGAGAAGCTCTCTGTTTTGAATCGAAATCCTACGCCCTTCGGTGGTCGGCCTCGCTTTGGCCTTTCGTCCAAAGACGTCTTCTGAAGATCGTCGAGTTCAGCTTCTTCCTCCATCGGAGCGACCTCGGAAGTGCTCGGTGCCGCTTCGTCCTCCTTCCGACGGTATTTCGATTTGATGTATGTCAGCCGTGTGCGTTTTCGCCGCCTCTTTTTTAACCACCACAGATTTCTCTTCGGAGGTGATACGGATTTCTCTTCGTTGCCCTCCTGTCCTTCTCCTTCTTCTTCTTCCTCTTCCGTCATCTTTCGTTCTTCCTCTTTGATCTTCAACTCCTCGTTCATCTTCGCGTCTTTGTCGGTCGCATTCGTCAGGGCCTGTAGATGTTCGATGGAGCTCTTGGGTTGGATCGGAGTCGGTGAGATGTGCGATTTGGTAATCGATGCAGAATCAACGAAAGTGACGGCAGGCGGATTGGATCCAAGACTTCTCTGCACAGTCCCTGAGACGGTAGGAACTGTGAAGCGCAATTTGAAGCTCTACAAAATAGTAAAGCAAGAGTTATTACAAATTTCACTCAATTACACTTGTACACCCTACTTGTCTCTTAGCCCGAGTGACAGGCTTTCCTAAGGGGAGGGGTGAAAAGCCCGATACTTAGCCTGCTTGACATTCCCGAGTTGGCTCTGCCTCTGTCTCAAAACGAGTCTTCGTGCGAAACTTTCCATTATGAAAATGTGTTTCGCGTAAATCAAACTCGTCTTCACATGAAAGATTTTGCACAAGGACTTGCTTTAAAACAGAGGCATACGGTACCTCGGAAATGACCCATTGCAGTTACTGTCTTCCGCCATTTTTTTTTCTGAGTAATCTTTTCTTTGTTTCTCTTCAGGACGGTCCATGATGGGCGACTAGTCGTTATCTGTTCGACCTATGAAGGAAAGTTCCCCCTCTCAACAAATTACCACTTCAACCTTTTGATTCCTAACACTGACCTGTACTTTACTTCACATTTTTTATGGATTACAATGGAAGACCTTGTTGATAAACTCTCGAAATGGTTTTTGTTTCTCGAAGAAATAGCTCTGACGTGAATCCAAATCAGGCTCCCAATACGAATGTATGGTAAACCTTGATTTTAAAGCACCTTACCTGTTGATGGGAAGACATCTGCCCTGGATTAACTCCCTGCGGACGCATGGGTGGGGGATGCCGTGCATATCCACTTCCCAGGGGAGCTCTTACACTGGAAAACCTCAGAGGGGTACTTCGAGGAGGCATGCCAGGGTTCATCGATCGAGGGATTCCTTGGTAGTTAGGCATAATGGGCCTTTGTGAAATGGGTGCGGATCCAGGCTGGGTAACTCCCCTATCTCCTGCGCCAGGCTGAAGAGGTCCGCTTGGAGCCCCGGGGGAACTACTCAGGGGAGGCGGAGTGTTGGCTTGAGGGTGGTGGTTAACTACTCCACCTCTAGCTGCTATGGGGTTGTAGGATGGCGGGTGGGAATGCATTCCTGGGCGTGGCTGTGGCATGGAGCTGCTGTTCGTCTGAGCTTGAACGTACATCCCCTGGGGCCTTACTCCTTGAGGTCCCACGCGAGCGTTGGGGACCAGTGGAGGAGGGGGAGGGGGTGTTCCACTGCTCGGTTTGATTTGAACCGCAGAGGAAGTACCCGGAGGATTCGGGTGGACCCCAGGATGTCGGATCACTCCTCCAGCGTTTGCACCTAATACTTGTCGAGGAAACACCGGTGGACTGGTAGCTGGTCTGTATCCAGCCCCCATGGGCATCTGTCCAGCGGGAGTCGTGCCAAACGAGTTCCTGGAAACGGGAGGCACGTGCACAGAACCGGAAGAAAAAGGTGGCGGCACTGAAGTGCTGCTGGCCGTTTGCACCGCGGACACAGCATGAATTGCAAGTTGATTTGGAGGTTCGACAGCCATGTTGGTGGTAGTAGTCACGTGACTGCTGCTGGCCTCAGTCGCTATCTTAGTCAGTGGTGGGGGAATGCAGTTTGATATGGTGACATTGGGTGGGGCCCGACCAAATGTGATGGTTGTACCGGAGCTTGTGGCGCTTGTAGCGAATCTTTGGCCTGATACGTTAGTGACGATGCGACTTGAGCCGTCAGATAACGACACGGTGATAGGACCACCGGATGGATTGTGTGCTTGCACTCCCTGCAAATGGAAAAACAAAACAAACATTTTTTATTGTTTATAGTAAAGCTAATTACCTCTTGGCGCTCGTAGATACCGCAGTGACCATCTGGTCAATGGTTTCCTGTGTTTCGTTTCTGGTCAAGACGGTAAGGGAGAACTGTTAGGGCAGTGAAACACCACCAAAGCAACGATTCACAACTTCAGGTTGGACAATGTTTCATGTGTTTCAAAGGCTTAGCAAATCAAAGAAAAGGACAAATGTTTTTCAAATTAAGGCACAAGACGTTGATAGGAATGGAAGATTGCCGGAACAACTTGATAAACATGCGCAAAATCAGGTATACTGTTATCGAAAGCCGAAAGTCCTTCGAAAGTCAACAAGTATCTTTCATTTTCGGTTGGGAATAAAATAAGAAGTAAAGAGACAATATTTACCTCCTTCATGACAGGTTTTCCTCCTGGTAAAGCGTTAATCGGCACAGGTGCCCTATGGGGGTGAGCCATGGGAAGTTTCCCCTGGGGTGCGAGCATTGGTACGCTTTTTACTGAGTTGGGCGGATGAGGCACTGTTACATTTCCAGGAACCTGGTAGCCAACGTTTCCAACGGAGGCTGGTGGTGCGGCAATCCCAGGGGAAACCCCCTGGGGTATCACAATGGGAGCCCCGGGGGTTTGAGTAACGACGGTACCATTCTGAACGGGAGCAATGGTTGATGTTGTTGTTGACGGCGAGATCTTCTGCCCCTGCACCACACTGAAAGACGTCCCTACGATGGGTATGCCGTTTTCTACCAGGGGCCTGGTAACAGCGTTGCTTGGATCGCCCGGAAGTAGGTATTCCGACTTCCGTTTCCGGCCGCGCTTCTTTTTCTCAACTCCTAGATGCTTGACTTCAAAGTATTCACGAGAACGCTTGGCTTTGAGCCCCTTCGGACCTTGCAGATTCCCTTGATCTAAAACACAACAGCAGTTGTTAAGCTAAACAGTCAGAAACACGTCTATTCATTGCCAGTGGACTCTTAACAAAACAACTCCTATTACTTAAAGTACACGGCAGCATCTCGCGTGACTCAGTGTTCAAAAACTGTTTGTCATAATCATCAGCGTTTTGTGGGTGTCTTCCATCACAATCTGATCCAACATTCGAATTAGATGCCGGGATATCTAGCTAAATTCAAAGTTGTAAAATGTGATATCATCATCACTGTTTCATGAATATTTTATGATAACTCTTTTACACAGATCACATGGTGGCAGGTGGCAAACGTCTAAGTTTTTCTGTTTGAAAATTTCCTTTTTTCATAAAAAAATGCAACAGTCATCCAGATATTATTAAACACCGAGAGCTGCTACTTATGAAACACACGCATATCTCCTTCACCTCCTACTTGAACAACTTTTCGTCAACAGTACGAAAATGAAGTGGTGCCGGTTAGTTTTAGAAACAAAACTTAAAAGTGAAAGAAATGTTGCGTTGTTTAGCTTTTGTTTGATTCAGCAGGTGAAATATTTTGTTTCGGATTCAAGACAGCGCCCTGGATGTTACCCAGCAAGAGGTAAATGTTAATCAAACAAGGCGCCACATTAAAATAGTGGTCAGACAATAAAACTACATGTAATGGTTGCAATACTATTGCGGTTATTCAAACGATATTGCTGGTGTAAAATTCCATTCAAGCAACTAATCAATTATTTTGCAATGGTTCTGCTAACAGGTAATGCGACTTCAATTTGGGAAGTAATGAGATTCAAAAAGTTTCTCCAGCTATCAACCGTCCTTGTTCAGTTTGGTAGCCGGTCCAACACATTTTCATCAAACAATGATTTCCCGGTTGGTAGGAACGCTGTTCTCTAACATAGAGCAAAAAGATTCAGTAAACGTTTTTACGCGACCAAGCGATTTTAACTACGCTGCAAATAGTTAGCATATTTAGCGATCTACTTTTTCTAACCCTTCGGTGCCGCACATACCTATATAGCCCATGGAACGGAATACCCCCCTCTGGGGGGGTTACAGACTACACTATTTTTAGTTGTACAGTCTAACCGTGCGTGCGTATTGCTAACTCAGTAAGTATAAAGTACTGATATACCCACCATCAGCCTGGCACTGATCAGGACAGGGTGTTGGCACGGGCTTCAAACTCAAGAAGAATTCGCAACAGATGAGTCGCCGGCAAAACCTCTTAAGGTAACGCTCCAACTTCGGCCGCGAATCTACTCGAGAGATCGCCTGTTGATAGAATGCATGCGTGAAAACAGAACGAGGTGAACTCTCAAAAAGGTCTTCAAAGTGCGTGAATCAGTTATACATACAGAAGAACCTGGGTTCAGGTTCCTCATACAGGCTCTTTTTCAAGTTTACAAGATCGCAAACAACTAAAGGAGCAAACAAGATGGAGATGAAATTTTCGAAATAAACGCATTGCGACATTATGACGTGGGTTAAAGCATCTGTTGTATTCCAAAGCACAGCGCGAGTTCACAGTAACCAGCGAAATACGAATGGGTGCATACAGGGCTTCCTCTTGTGCCCTTGTATTCCTTGTACTGGATAAGTTCAATAGGCCAATTCCGAGTTGCCTTATGCCTCTATGTCAACGCCAATCTTCGTGCGAAACTATTCTTAAGAAAGTGTGTTCCCCCAACGGGTTGATTTTCATGCGAATCAAACTCATTTTCATGACACGTTTTGCACGGGGACTCGTTTTAAAACAAAGGCACAACCGAACTCGGAAATGACCTATTAAAAAACATGTACCATTGAATGTGAAATCTTACCTTTTTCAGAATCTTGCCCTTGTGTTTGACAACCACTCGTACTCCGCACCCCTCCTGCATGAGGTCGATCACCTTTTCAGGGTCAAACGCGGCCTTGGCTACCATCTCCAGTCCCGTGCGTATCACACTGCTGACCTTCCCAGGAGGGGTGGCCTCGGGCAGCTGTGACACCTTGTCTGGGTCCAACAAGGGTCCATAACAGCAGCTCTTGTTGAAGAAGATCTGATTCTTGTTGTGGTAAAAACGTTCCGAACCTGGCCGAAACATAATCATGATATTGCTCTTCTAAGATCAAGGCTTGAGAACTGGTCACCTTTAGTATCTCACAGACCCTCTGTTTTGTTTTGAGTTCGTCGAGATCGTAAGGTTACTTAACTACAAACCCAGTGCGTGGGATGCACGCGCTAAAACGCAAGGGGGTGGGGCTGGGAAAGATCAAAATAGCCCGCTTCACGGCCGCTCGCGCGCTCGAAGAAAAATAACTCGTAGCCAAAAAAAATACATGTCTCGGGACAGACTACAAGTTATAATGCTGCTTGAAGAACAATAACCTTGGATACACGTTGTCCGTATTAAAACTGGCTGATGTGTTCTCTTAGATAAGTTTAACAGAACGCAAAGTATTTGTTTTGGTTTCGCACTTTTCGCGGCTCTGTTATTAGCTATAAAATGTGCGCGATGTACTCTAACCAATCAGAACAACGATATATTTGTATCGACCGATTGCATCGAATCTTGCCAACGTGTTTTTCCTGCGCTTTGCATCGATTGTGGCTTTGCTACGAATCCTGATTGGCTGACTGAGTTTTTGAGCCGCGTAGTGATTGGCTGCAGTGGACCAGATGTTCTTCAGTTACTTTTACTGTAACCGAAGTCATTGAAAAGCTCTCTTACGCGTATTGACGGATTTAAAGTACATTCAAGATGAAAAAAAAAAGATAATAAAATAACAGACCTGTATCATCATCACTAATGTCACTTTCCTCCCCCGGTGACTTGTCATCCTTTTCAATTTTGCTGGAATTATGAAAGTACAAAAAGATAAGTCGCCAAACGACGCACACCATAGGTAGTGTAACTCCGGATTTCTATAGCATTAATACAAGACTGTAGCTTCGCACTGTGGACGGTTTGCCCCGACGTTTGGTGTCCGGTTGCCCTGTCATTTCAATATCACATATTTACCCACCAAGGTAACCAGCTCGAAAGCCAATGGTTTCTCTGGTTACGCACATATTTTTCTAGTCTTTCCGTAGCCATATGTAACATCTATTTCTCTTTTTAGATTTATTTTAGAATACTGACGTAAATTAACTCTGAAAATAGTGCGTGACAATAAAAAAGTAAAATAAAGGAAGTAATTTAAGGCCCATGATGAAACGTTCGAAACGTTCGTGTGCCTGGATTTGAAGTTCAATGCATCAACTTTGAGACCACTGCAGCTTACAGAAGCAAGAATTACACTAACAGGTGTAACAGGTAACTACACTGTCAGTTTAAACTAATTCTTGTCAAAGTTTCTAAGTCCCTGTTTAGTTTAGCAAAGACAAAATAGAATCCGAAATAAAATGTCATAACATCCCTGAGGAAATTCTTAAATGTGTGGCTGAAAACTAGGAAATCTGAAATAAATTAAAAAGAAAACTAAGTCTACCTTGCTGTAGGAAGCTTTCTTGGCAGTATTCCTAAAGGAAAAACACCGACTTATAGTCATAAAAACATTCACGGCATAACTAATAATAAACTTACATTCTTACATTTTACTTGTCACGCAATCTCCTATCAACCATAACAGGCGTGACAAACAATCAGCAGGAAAAAATGTTACATCAGGCTGGGCAAAACTAGACTGTTGGGAAAGGAAGGGGCGAGACAACACAGGAGAGGGGGCAGACCTCCAGACCTCCAGACCTCCTCCTGGCATGACCGCCCGGGGGCAGGGGAGGAGAGATGATGACGGGAGAAGAGGGAATCTTCTCGACTAAATTTCAAGCATAACAATGCTAGTGAGGTTATGCCTAATCACACTGAAATAATTTAACACTGAAATAATACAGCTTGGGCTACCTGATATGATATAATCCTATCTTCTTATGACCTGCTTCATTAAATATGACTACAGAATGGTTAAGAGAAGTGAGAAATTGATCACCCTTACCTACTGCTGTCTGTCCTGTCTGGGCTTGGTTCTGTCTTCCCATGACCTCCAGAAATGATGGTAAGTCTAAACTGTCTTCATCATCAGCTGAGCTGTAAACAACAACAACAACAACAACAACAAAAACAGTTCATGGTTACTTTTAATGACTATTACAACAAAAGAGTTGCATTTGGACAAGTCTTAAAATATAAACCTTGTGGGGATCATTTAACAGATCATTAATTTTTCTTTTAAAAAAATGAAAGACTTTGATGACGAGCAGATAGCATGTTTGAGAAAAGTCTTTTCATACCCGATGGTTAGGCTTGAAAAATTCTATTAAACACATGATTGGCTATAGTAACAGGCAATTTATATTGACCTAGGCAACAATTTGTCATATTTAGCACTAAAAGGCTTACCTGGTCGCATCAGAAGGAACTGAAATGAGAAAAGCGTACAGAACATTAACAACAAAGTATTTGCCTCCTGGGAGAGGTCCCATATAAAAAAGACAGGGGTGCTTGTCGCAAATTTTGAAAAGAACCCCTAAGAGGTAGAGAAATACTGTTTTGTGGGCGTGGCTTGAAAGTTTTTCTCCTCTAAGGGGTACCAATTCTAACATAACACATTATCTCCTGTCATATATTTTTTCTGCTCAATACCCTAAAAGGTACTGCAAAAGCTAGCCTGCTGTGGACTTTTTGAGGCTTAACACCCTACAAGGAATACTGAAAGCGCATTTTTGAGTCCAAAAAGGAATGAGGAGCACCCCTGTTATTTATATATGGGGTCCCCCCCCCCTCCCTCGTGATTTGTCTACTTGAGATAAGGAGGAATTTACGTTATTGGTTTGGACTAAGCAACTAAATGGCTCATTAAAACCGAGTATACACTAGCAGAAATATTATCCTCCACCTAATCTCCTTACAACTAACCCTTCAGGCCTATATTTCCTACTTTTTGCATAAACTTAACATTTCTATGAGGTTTAGTCAACGTGGCCCTCAAAACTCCACTACTCGGTCATCAGCCATTTCTCAACAGTTAACTTGAGGACTTATAAATGTGTTTCTATTTTTGAGTCCCGACTGATTAAAATTATGTCGTATGCAGGATGACCATTCAGATGAAAGCTATTGACTACCAAGATTATATAATTAACTTTACACCTATACATAATAATTACACCTATTCAAGAAAGAAAACCATTCCTCTTTTTTAACAACTTGGGTATACCCAGTGATAGGGAGGCACGGTGGCCTCACGGTTAGTGGGCTTGTCTCCGGATTGAGCAGTCTGGGTTTGAGCCCTGGCCGGGATATTGCATTGTGCAAGACACTTTACTCTCACAGTGCCTCTCTCCACCCAGGTGTATAAATGGGTACTAGCAAACTTAATGCTGGAGGTAATCCTGCGATGGACTGGCATCCCATCCAGGCGGGAGTAGAAATACTCCTAGTTGCTTCATGCTAAAGAGAACGGGATTTGCTTCAGCCTGATGGGCCACTTGGCCCATGTGCAGACTTAATACCCAGTGATAAGGCACAGAAAACACCACATACAGACACTTACTTGGACCAAACGGCGAGTGGAGTGTGTGCCCTGTTCTTTTACACCAACCAATGGGATAGATGTCCGGTGATTCAAAATCCACAAACTGAAACTTTGACTGGCCGTCAAAGAACAGCTGCAGCATGCGGCCCATGATGTTAGTTATGGTGGCTACACGGATGATCTGAGGCTGTTCCAAGTCTGCCACTTCTAGTTTCATGCCGGGCTTGAATTTATGGGCCTTTGTTTTCTGGGTGAGAACACATCAAAGTATTATTTCAAAAACGTTGAAAATCAAGGTACAATTACTCAGCTGATCATATATAGGAAAACTTAGTCTGGAAAGCTGATTACTGTAGGTGGGATAATGGATAAATGGAGTGTGTTATTAAGTCAACAGAAAAGGCAGTTTCATGAACCACCCCTGTCTCCCACCACTTTTGCATTGACTTTGCCAGGTTGCAGATTCTGTACCCATTATGCACCTAAATAGACATGGGAAGCTTTGTGAAAATGACTTGCACAAGATCACAACACATTGACCCTTTGCTAGGTTCAAACTCTTCTAGAACTCACCCCCCGCCCCTTCCCAGTCCCACTGTACCCTCTACCCCACAGCCACTTGTAAGTGCACTGTACCTCTAGTGCTAAAGGGATACATGCCAGGACCTCAAAATCCCATCTTTGTATCATAGAATTATACACCCCTCAACAGGCTACATGATTCAAGGAAAATAAAGGGAAATTTAAATTGTGACATTTTTAAACCAGTTTAAAAATGATGATTGCATTTAGTTCAAAATGGAAAAGAATATCAAATTGACATGCGCAACTCTGCTAATAAGGTCAGATGAAAACTGTAAAACAATGCTGCAGCACTTGCATTTGTGATATTGATGACTACAATGATATTAATGATGATGATTGAAACAATTTATGTGTCTAACTTTGCACATACCCTAAACAAATGAGCAGGAGCAAATGGTGCTCTACACAGAGCTAAGTACTTGTCCCATGCAAAAGTCTTTTTAGTGTAGTCTGAAATTCAAAATGCCATTAATACATGGTCAATCAAGTGGTCACTGTACGGTCGAGTAGCAGTATTTCACCAGCTAAACAATAGTGTAAGATAACAATGGGAAAAATATGATCCACAAAGGTGAAGTCTAAATAATATTGTTCAGCATTCCTTAACAGTCGCATTGTGTGGGTGCCTGGAATGATGGAGGGCCTCCACTGTGACCCACTAGTCCCTAGAAGGTTTTACAGGCAATCCCAACAATCCACCTACAAGCAGGGCTGTGGCTAGTGACTGGCAAGTGTGAATCCTTAGGGCTGACGGGCTCATAGCTGCCAGAGCTTATCCCGGTTTCTGTAGCATGAAGCGGCTTGGAGTATTTCTACTCCCCCAGGATGGGATGCTAGTCCATCACAGGTCACTCCCCCACAATTTGTTAGGTTTCCCCAACAATTTGCTGGTACCCATTTATACTCCTGGGTGGCGAGAGGTACTATGAGAGTGAAGTGTCTTGCCCAAGAACACAACACAGTGTCCCTGCCCAGGGTTCGAACCCGGACCACTTGATCTGGGGACGAGAGCACTAACCATGAGGTCACTGCGCTATAATAGGCAAGCCAGGGCACTAATGCCTCACTCACTTTTTTCCTTTTTTGTTGTTTATATTCTCCCTAAAAACCTAGGAGGAGAATTTTACCATGGACATTGCCTCAGTAATAATTTTTTCAGGGACATTGCCTCAGTCATAATTTTTTCAGGGACATTGCCTCAGTCACAATTTTTTCACGGACATTGCCTCAGTCATTTTCATTTTTTTTTCTGGCTATGGCCCTTGCAAGCCCCTAAGTACAGTCATCTGGGCACCCATCACAAAGAACATGCAACAACGATGAATGAGAGTTCTCAACCTGTGCTAACATTAAGATAATGATGACTGAGAAGTAGCCTGTGAACGTGGCCAGATTTTCAGCTTTTGTTTCATGCTGCCAAAAAATAGCGGTATTTTTGGCTGGCGTAAAACAAAAGCCGGAAATCCATCTGTGTTTGCAGGCTAACTGACCAATAAATACAAGCTTCTTTCATTTGTTAACTTAGTTACATTTCACAACACTGCAAACAATACAATGTCCACTCATTTAAAAATAATAAAAAAAAAAAATCTTACACAGAATCACAGTTAATTATGACACAAATTGTCAGGCATCACTTACTTTGAGGAACAGACAAATCCACTTGATGCCTGGAACACCATCCCGCTGGGAAGATTCCTGGGGAGTCGCTATGGCAGCAAAATGTGACTGAGGGCACATTCTCTTGGTAGTCTGTAGTGATGGCAAAGTAGTATGGACCCAGGCTCTTAGTGACTGTGGCCGGGCAAATGATCGATGGCTTCATCGGGTGAACAGCTTCCAACTTCATGCCAATTTCAAATCCATGAACTCTAGGCTGGAAATGCTCTTGAGTCTGAATGCAAAGGAAATTAATAAGTGAATTAAAAAACAAATCTACTACCAGTATCACATGAATTAGCAAACCTGAAACCTCAAGAGGTGCAGAAAGACATTCCATACCGATGACTCTTTAGACAATAGTATGGTGTCTGAGGCATATACAGATTTTTAACACTTTCAAATGGATCACAGTACACACAGGTTAAGTATAAATCCAAAAGCAAACTTTTTAAGGTTACCATCATAGATACTGGCACTGTAAGTTATCTCTCTTTTAAGTGTATTAACTACTATAGGAACAGTAATCAAAATACTTTCACTATAAAGCTAGTCCTGAAGAAGTAGGTACTTGCACAAGAGGAAAAGCATTCTACATATTAATTTAAATTTGTGAATTCAAACCACGGAGGTGGGAATCTTGTTGCAGTACTATATTGTTGCTAAATTTCCAGTGAAAAGAAAATTAGGTGAACATGATTTTGAATAACTAACAAATGAAGATTTCAATTGATATTCTTCAGTAACATTATTTTCCTTAAACAAATCCAAAAACAAGTACATGCATATTGTAGACTTTCTGTTTTCACCTTTCTAAACAGATCATGAGGTGCGGCAAGTGCGCCGGTCAGAGTCTGGGTTAAAAATGTTCTCCAGTCCTCAAGAGTGCTATTTATACCTGCAGATATATCACGTCATAAATGAAGTTACACAAACATTAAAATCTGCTGACTGGAAAGCAATATGGAAGAAAAACCCAATATAACAAATTAATGTAAATACATTAAAGGTATTGAACAATATAATTATAATTAACACAAAAATCAAGGGTTTTTTTTCTCAGGCACGAGGGACAAAACTCAGACCAGACCAACCTGGATCACTGATTGAATGAATGGTAACTAGTCAAAAACGAGACATAAACAATATAACTTTGCCATTCTTATTCAAATCAGCAATCTGAGTTGATCCAGTCCACGTTTTGTACAGTAACTGTCTGTTTTTTTCTTTTTCAGTGGATGCCCTCAGTTTAAAGTGTATGAAGTGTTTGAAGCATAAGTTTGGAAATTTTAAATCTTTAATTTCTTACTGTTGACATAAAAGTCAGTGCAAGTCAAAACAAGAAATTACATCATGGAAGATAATTCTGTTCAGGCCTAGTCCTATTAAGGGATTGTTTAATTTCCACATACCTTTAGGTGGCTGCAGAGGGTAGCCATTCTGTGCACACCATCCTATAGGATGGAGCTCCTCTGCTTGGAAGTTACACCAGCAGTCATTGCCGCTGTCCTTTCCAAAGCCATCATAACGTATACGCACCCTCTGCCCAACCTGTTGTATTACCGTGGCAACACAGAATGAAGGAGGATTGTTCCTGTCGACAGCTTCTAGTTTCATTCCTGGTTTTAAGCCTGGCACTTCCACAGTTGTCTGTTGGGTAAATGAGTGGACAACGTTTAATAAAGAAAGCATGGCATATGGATAAAGAGCACAACACATTGACAGATTGCAGCCTGCAACCTATGAAGAACTAGACAAAAAGTGGCTGAAACCAAATACTGCAAATAAATTGACTGTAAAAACAACAATTGGAAAACATGACATAGCACTACCAGCTGGAACATTATTGACAGTTAACAGAGTAACTTTAAAAAACTCAAATCACAAGACATATTTTATTGATGGAAACCCAGAAATAATGGTCAAGATTTTTTAACAATTATAACTGCAGTGAAGCTCCAAAGGTAAAGGTTTAGTCTGCATCTGGCCAGAAGCCTATAGAGCCAGAGCTTATCCTGGTTTCCGTAGCATGAAGCAACAGGGAGTATTTCTACTCTTCCCTGGATGGGATGCTAGTCCCTCACAGAGTTACCCTTTAAATTTGCTGGTACCCATTTATACACCTGGGTGGAGAGAGGCAATGTGAGAGTAGTGTCTTGCTCAACAACACAATGCAATGACCCTGGCCAGGTCTTGAACCAGGACTGCTCAATCCCCAGTCCAGTGCGCTAACCACTAGGCCATCACGCCTCCACTTGAGGCTTTTAAAGGGGTTTATAACGAGTTGCAACCCACGCTTAATTTTCACGCACTTCTATTGGTTACTTTACATCAAGTGGTGCAAAATTACTGGGCAGTTATCAAGCAATAACCTCTGCCTGTGTCGATAATTGCCCTGCGACTGTTTCTGTCGAAAAGAAACAGAGCTAAAAGGAATAAATCCAGCTCCAGAATTTCACCTTTTCATCTTTATTATTTTTCATGGAAGAAAAATAAACTCTTTTCGTGGAATCCGCTGATAATGACATAAAAAAAAACGGGTCCCCATTGCTGTTCTGATAAGTACAAAAGAGTCAACAAAATATGCAGAAAATTAATGGGAGGGTTAGAAAATAAATAAACCCCTTTCTGGCTCGCTGGTATGGTGGCTGATACTGTCCTTGGCTGAGAGGTTGTCCTCAAAATTTAACATTTGAAGAAACTAGTCATAAAGGGGATAAGTGACGATTTTGGTTGCTTTTCTTTTTTTTTGCTCCAAATTAGCCGAATTTTTGCATGTGGTCTTCAGTGTAATAGAAAAACGTGGTTCTGTATTTTTGTCGCTGGTTTTTGCTTTGTTTTCGAGTTAAAACGTAGGCAAAAAACTTGGCTTTTCCTAGCCATGTCTTTAGGAGTTTATTTGTTGAACAGCAAACAGGCAGACTGTTTATAGTGTATGAAGTCAAAACCAAATCCCACAGCACATAGAGCGGAAATCTGGGAACGGATTGTTTACATCGGCTATTGTGACGTGAACACAACACGTGAATCGATCGAGCGTCAAACGAAATGTCATCAAACAAAAAAGAGATGTGCCGCATTAGAGCTCTGTCAACTAATATCTTAAGCATTGTTTTAAAGTACCTTGTATGCCTGCCTGGTGGTTGAGAGGCATCATAAAGCCTCGATAAACCCGTAAGTCATCAGCACGTTTTAAAGAATCAAAATGTGCTCTGAAACTTCGAAGGCAGCTGATATAACGTAATCGTGTTATAGGCATTCGAAGTCAGGTCGAGCCAGGTAGCAAAGTCCAAGAGCAGTTCTTGCCCAAGAAAAATACCCTCTGGTGAGTTGTGGCCCATTTGCCAAGCGTTGCTAGCGTCAAAGTTTGGAAAGCGAGAACTGGTTTTAGACTTATAAAATTTGTCTTGTATTGACCACCATGTTTTCCCCCACACGAGGTGTAAAGACCCTTCCCGGCATTGCAATTACGTTCTGCAGATGTTTCTCGAACTGGTAACTAGATTTAAACATAATAATGGCCAGCAAGTGGCGATCGATTGTAACAGATCTGTGATCCAGTTTGCGTTGATTTTATTTCAAATCAGCATGATTAATTGTAGTGTTTTGAGCTTCTGGGATCAGGGGACATGCAGATGTATGGAGACCCGTACGTTGCGCAGAAGGGTTTATCTGTTAATCTGTCAGCCCTATTTATAGAGCGTTTTCACGTGCAGTCATCAAATTCTTAAATCCAAAACTAAACAGCCACTAAAGTTGTTATCCTCATCAGGCATAAGAGGTACCAGCGCATTTTGAACTTGGAAGTTATGGCGGTGCGTGACATAAAGCTACGATCACGTTTGTCGAAAACTATGTTTTATCTCGTGATTTTTTAGCCATTTAAGACATTGCTGTATTTGGAAAAGTGCTTATTGAAATGTTTATTTGTTTTATTTTATTTTTATTTACACCTTTTTTGACCTGAAATCAACATTTTTGAGCTTACACGTTACGTGAAATTACCATTTTCAGGAGCCCATCATGGGCTCCTACCATTTTGCTGTTTTCTAAGTGAAACCAACATCCTTGCCGTCATGCGTTAACGCCAAATCAACATTTTAACCTATTTAGACTTGAAATCAACATCATTGAGCTTATGCGCAGCGTGAAATTACCATTTTGCTGTTTTCTAAGTGAAATTAACATCCTCGCCGTCAAGCGTTAACGTGAAATCAACATTTTAACCTATTTAGACCTAGAATCAACATCATTGAGCTTGTGCGCTGCATGAAATTGACATTTTGCTGGTTTCTAAGTGAAACCAACATCCTTGCCGTCACGCGTTAACGTGAAATCAACATTTTGACCTATTTAGACCTGAAATCAACATCATTGAGCTTATGTGCTGCGTGAAATTACCATTTTGCTGTTTTCTAAGTGAAATTAACATCCTTGCCATCAAGCGTTAACGTGAAATCAACATTCTAACCTATTTAGACCTGAAATCAACATCACTGAGCTTATGCGCTGCATGAAATTACCATTTTGCTGGTTTCTAAGTGAAACCAACATCCTTGCCATCATGCGTTAACCTGAAGTCAACATTTTAACCTATTCAGACCTGAAATCAACATCACTGAGCTTATGCGTTGCGTGAAATTGACATTTTGCTGGTTTCTAAGTGAAATCAACCTCCTTGTCGTCACGCGTTAACGTGAAATCAACATTTAAACCTTTTTTGACCTAAAATTAACATTTTTGAGCTTATACGTTGCGTGAAATTGACATTTTGCTGCTTTCTAAGTGAAATCAAAGTCCTTGCGGTCGTGGCGGGCCGAGCCTTTGTTATGATAAACTGAGACGAGACTTCGACTTATAACAAAGGCTTGGCTTGGCTATTATAATAAAGGATCGGCTCTGTTTATCATAACAAAGGCCCGGCTTCGTTTATTTGCAGCCTCGGCGGGAAAAGGGCATTAGGTATTTTAATTAAAAGTGAACTTTGTCAAAAATGCTCCAAATTTCGCATGCAGTTTTGTTTAGGTATGTTTAGCAATGTCCCGTAGTTTTTCTGCTAAACTTTGCTTCGCTTTCGGGATATTGCATACGCAAAAAACCACTCGGTTTTCCTAGCGGCGTCTTTATAAAGCGAAGCAAAAACCAGCAGCAAAAATACAGGGACACGTTTTTCTATTACATTGAGGACCACATGCAAAAATTCAGCTAATTTGGAGCAAAAAAAGAAAAGCAACCAAAATCGTCACTTATCCCCTTTTATGACTAGCTTCTTCATTTGCCCTCAAAGCTTCGCTTCTCGGCCAAATATTCATTTTTCAGACAATATCTCAGCCGCAGACATTATCAGCCAACATACCAGGCGCCAGAAGGGGTTTATTTACCAATTATGTATGTACAAGGCTATGATATCAGACTGAAAAGATCTGGCAGACTTTCCCAATTTCATCATCATATCATTGGTAAAATGGCTACAAACAAATAATTACATTACAACTTGCACTCCCTTTAACAATAAATTATTATTCACTCAATATTGTCACCTTGGGGTTGAGCAGTTGATGTACAAATGAGATACTAAGTCATAATTTACGCACTGCTTTCACAAAAAAATGCAGCAAAATCACTGTCAGTGATATTACCCTTTACTGCATAAAAACTCAAATTTTCACTCACATGTTTGAAACAGCAATCAGGAGCAGCTTTGCTTAATGCAGCTTCCATGTAATCGCTCCATGTAAATTTATGAGGGGTTTCACCTTCAGCAACTGAAAAAAGGAAATGGTATAAAATTATTTAATAGCCAAAATTAGATCTCGATCACTGTGTGTTGATTAGCTCATTGAGGTTAAAAACTGTCCTGCATGGGTTGGAAATGGATCTTTTTTGGAGCTGTATATTAACAGAGTAAAGGCCCAGACACCTGTGCAACATTGCGTGTTTTACTACTCGCAATGGTTAAATTGAATCACGTAATTGCTGCATGCAGTATTACATGTCATATATTGCAGAGGTAGAATCCTGTAGTGCATCTGGCCTTTTACTGTGATCCTGAATATGGCAAGTTGAAGGGTATGACTGGCCACAAAAAGAAAGTTATTTGTTTCAAGACCATGTGATTTACAAGCAGGTGTGGTGAGATGTCAACTGAAAATGATATATCAAGCTTTCTAAGTGTTTCTGTGACTAACCTCCTGCAGTACTCCCTTCATCAGAGTCCTGTCCATTGTCCTCGCTTTCTTTCTTCTGAAAATTAGATGAATTCACAGATATCAATGTTAGTTTTGAAACGCTGATCATTTATCAATTTCCTTTGCAACTTCCTACTGATTTATTATCAGTTATTATGCAAGCCAAGTACGTGATTTCAAAATCAAAGCTTTCATAAAATCGTGATTTTCACACGTATGTAATAGTTCTAGAAATTTTGCTGCTAGGAAATTGTCTTTATTGTGGGTGCCACGTTTCTCACAACGTCCTAGTTTTTCACGTAGCATAGGCAATATAAGACGACGTGCAACTTCTTTTAGTCAGACATTGGTAGTGAAGTTACACTGCTACCGTGCTACGATCAAAGGATCCAAGTTGCCGCTATTTCAAGTGTATTTCGATCGCTGTCTCTCTCCTACCTTTTGGTGCGAGTCGGCAACCAAAGTACGTAAGTTCTTATTGTTGTAGTTATTTACTAAGTCGCGAATTGTTTGTCTTTTCTTTATCACGAATAGGTTTCATTTAGTTTATCTAGGTTTTGTTGAAATCGCTTTCACAGCTCTACTATTGCTAAGGCTTATTGTCAAGTTGCTTTATTAGTCCAATAGTCATATGATTACCACATTGTGATTCTTTCATGCTATATTTAGCTATTTTGCAAGATAGCCATTGATATCTTCATTTGTTACGACAAGAATTGTTATCGTCTCAGTTTTATTACTTTCAAGTATCAATTGCCACGTCTATTTGTTTCACGCTGTGATCTTGTTAGTTTTGTTATGATTTTTCTATCCTGTTAGATTTTTATTTTATGCCTTATCTAAGTAGGATGTATTCTTAACTAGCGCTTCTCAGTTCGAACCTACTACATCTACTTGTACGACTACTACTCCTATTCGTATCTGCTACCACTAGCGATTTACTGATTTTCGCTATTTCTTCAGTCGCTATGTATTGTGAACTAGATCTATAGACTTGATCTGTCATTAAATCAGTTTGAATCTATCAAGTGGAGTTCGAATATCTCGCACCGCGCTACCCTGTAGTTGTTTAAGACTTGAGTAAAGGCAACCTCTAGAATCTTTACAATTACAATCAATATATGTGGCTCCGGAAAAAAACCTTCCACAGAATTTTCAATGACCTTCATTGAGACAGGTCTGGGTATTTCCTTGAGTGACTTCTAAGGTTTACAGTCTGCTGCAATTCTCAAAGATTTCAAGACACTTGATGGTTCATTATTGCCTGTGCTACACTCCAGTTTCATCCTATTGTTATTAAATGACTGGAAGTACTGTACCTCCCGACCTCCCTTTCACTGGGATGCTTACTACTCCATCACAGTGCAGGTTAACTCCTAACCGTCTTCCGAATTCAATCTAAGTTACAAATGTACAGCTTTTAAAAGTCTAGCTGCTGTAATGCCATGAAGATGAAATTTGATTATTACCTAAAAACTTCTTAAACCACCTGGCTTAACCTGTTTGGTTTGCCTATGATCATTGACTTTTACCCAGCTGTGTATCTCAGTATAATGTCGTAATAGTATCCCCTGCACCAAGTACCAAATTTCACATGGAAGCCACTGTACTACCCAAGTCAGACCAAAAAACACTCTAACTAATACCACTGGTTTCAATATGTATTTTCTCAAAATATATAGTACTAAATAATTAACACCAGAAATGAAGGAAAAACATTAATTGCTAGCAAGACATAACTTGAGAGTACTCCATCAAGGATTGTGAACAACAAGTTAGTGGCATAAACAACTTCATTATGTGTCGCAGGTGTTGCCTAAGGGCCAATTAAATACTGGCAGTTATGATACATTATGGTGGCTCAAAGCATGATAAGATGCAACTTTTGGCAAAGTTTAGAAACATTCTGTATATAGGGTTCAGAGCTACCTTAAATTTTCAAATCTTTAATGTGGCTCTGAACCCTACGTACAGATTTTTTTAAAATGTTGCCAAACAATGCGTCTTATCATGCTCATAAAAATTTCATAATATAAAAAAAATTCACTGTGGGCACCGTTTTTGAGTTATAAGCCCCTAAAGCTGTAATTAATGGTGTTTTTAGAAGGTCATACCATTGCTATGGTAACCTTTTGAGTCACAGAAATGATAACAACGTGTTCACCAATGATTGGGCAGTTTTTGGATACCATGATTGTAGCATAAAACGATAACGTGTGGTTATAATGATCCATCAAAAACTAACCGCTGCACGGAAACTGTTTTGAGCCACCTTAATTAAGTGATCTCCACCACTCTAAGAGGCATTTAGAGTCACATACCTTTAAGTTAGCTCTCCTAGAACTTCGAGAACAACCTTTAGAGCAGAATCTCTTGAGAGGGGAGCAAAACCGCCGCCTCTTGACTGGACCACCACAGAACTCACAGCATCCCAAAACATGAGGATCTACAATTTTCCCAAATTTGACAGGCTTCTCATCTTCATCCTGCAGGTAATTATCTTCGGCTTTATCTTCAACAGAAACTGAAGGAGTTGAATCTGTGACAGCTGCAGCTGTGGGGGTAATGATGTCTGTTGCTGTTCCAGTTTCTGTTGCCAGGGGTTCAACATTTGTTGCATTGGTATTAAGGGGTGCATCTTCAGTTGCTGCTTCACTGGTTTCAGGATGAAATCCCTGAAAAAGAATGATTAATTGAAAGTTAACATACCTGAAATAAATTGTAACATTGTGCATTTTGAAAAAAAAGACCTGTTTATTTTTACAGGGCTGTCACAAAGTTTGTCGCAAAGTTTTAAGTAGGTAGTATTAATCATTGTGGTTGATATTTCCATCTCTTTCTAAAGAATCAGATATATACCCTTGCAGGGTAGCAGGCCAAAATTATGAAAAAGTGACGCTATTCACAACAATTACACTAGACAATACACATATACAACAAAAATGAAAAGGAGGCTGAAGTCTCCACCCTGTCAAAATCGCCTACATGTACATATACCACTGAGCAGAACTTATCCAGACCTTTTTCCCTCAGCATACCTATCCCTCTTGAAAGGGAATGGTAACTCCCAGAATTTTTCCTAGTTGCCCTATAGCTTTAAGCCATAGGCTAACAGATTGATAGTAAAAAAAACTGTAGTTACTGACTATATAGGTGAAGAGATGCATTGGGAGTCTGACAAGACTTTCCCAATAACACAACACTGCAATCAGACCAAGGCTTAAATGTAATCCCAGACTACTTCATCTGAAGTCTATTAAGTCATGAATGTCACCCATATTACATGTAATTAGGCCACTCATTTTGAACATTTCTCATACCACACATAAATAAAGGAAAACGTAATGTACAGTACAAAATAACATTTGTAAGTAATGTATAATATACAATATCATAAAACAAAAAGTATAAACTTCTAACACTTAAGTATATAACACTCAAGTGATATTAAGTTTAATCCATAAAACATTACATTTCACAAGATCAGGCTCATGACTCATAAATTACACTCATCTGAAAGACTGCCAGAATTGAAATTGACATATAAATAATTATTTTTATTTAATAAACCTATTTTGAGTCTTACATTTGCATCTTCTAGAACTGATTCCATGTTGTCATCAGCTTTATTGCCAGAATCCATACTATCCTCATGCGTGACATCAGAAATTGATTGACAGTTCTCCTGCACAGTTGTATTCTCTACTGATGCTAACACCTCTGCAGCTTCATCACCAATGCCAGGGTTGAGCATCTCAGATTTTTGCTGATCATCTGTGTCCATCAGTGTTGCATCATTTACACCAGAAGGATCCTGCTCTGGTGTAGGGTCTGCATCCATCTCCCTAAAACCCAAATGAAATATTTGTTTAAAATGAAATACAAATCTCCAAAGAAAATGAAAATTGATTTGAGAAATCAGGAGTTTGAAATAACCATGATAAAATTAAACTAAAGTGAAAAAAAATCTGAAGCAAAATTATGACTTATGGTCTGAGTTATTAGGGACGTTTGGAAATCAAGCGTTTAAGAATTCAGGATTCTACTGAACATGCAGGGGACTTAATTGTGCAGCAGCCAGTTTCTATACACTGCTGGCACAAAGCAGCTACTTGCTAGGAGGGTGTGTTTGAAACATGAAATAGCGAAATGACAAAATGGCACTACAGGTAAGAGTGTGGGATATGGGTGTACAGTGTCTGTAAGGGTAAACCCTTACAAAAACTGAGAGCTAACAGCTGTTGAGTCAGTGCCATTTAGGCTAACCCAAGTGCTATATAGGCTAACTGGGATGCTATTTAGGCTAACTGGAGCGCTATTTAGGCTAACCAGAGTGCTATATAGGCTTAACCAGAGTACTATATAGGCTTAACCAGAGTGCTATAAAGGCTTAACCAGAGTGCTATATAGGCCAACTGGAACACTATTTAGGCTAACCAGAGTGCTATATAGGCTAACTAGAGTGCTATACAGGCTAACTGGAGTGCTATTTAGGCTAACTGCAGTGCCATTTTGTCATTTCACCATTTTTGCCTTTTAAACTCGCTCCTGCTAGGAGTACACAGCTAGTCCCCCTGGGTGCATACAAAAGCTCCTTCCCAGGTTCCTCTGTACCATTTGCAAATAACATATTAAATTTTTCTTGTATACTGCTTAGATCATGGTCAAGAAACTTATGGTAAATCAAGTAACAATGTGATTATTCAAGATTTCTTCTGTGTTTTCCAGATCCGTACAGGTTGTTCTACAAGAAGGGATGTTTAACTAAAAGTACCTCTTTGAACAATCTTCACAAACAAAATAATTAATGTGGAGCTGTAGCAGATAGAATTGTGCATGCATGTACTGTTTTCCATAACCATATGTCTCAGCCGTTGAAATGCACATTGCTAAGCCTACTGAAAATAAGTGTTTACAGGTGAGTAAATGTGAATACTGTACATTTCTTGATTTGTAATGATGCAAGTTAAAATTTGACACAAGACTAAATTTAAATAAAATGGTTCAAAAAAAATTCATTCCATAAAATTCACTCTTTTAACAAAACACAGATTATAAAATTATGATAAATACTTACGGTTCTGTAATATTTCTGCCACTAAGCAAAACATAGTTGTGATCTCAGAGGGAAAAATTATGAACATTCAAAACTTTGTCAGGCATGAAAAGCACAATACAATAGTAGCCTATCAGGAACAGTTTGCTCAAACTGGTCACTAAACACGTGGTCCTTTTCATAAGTGATAACAATGATTGTGCAATGCATAATTTGTTTTGTTATTTTTAGAGTCAGAATACAGTTTCTAGCCATGCATATAGAAATAAGTCTCATGTTTCTCTTTAATACTATTTAGTGCTTTTTCTTCACAATGGGATCACACTTATGTCCCTTGAACAATTTTACTCGAAAAAATGATCAATCACTCGGACAAGGGTTAACCAACCATGATATTTCAGCCACAAAACATCCATAGTTTATCTAATTTATATCATGGTCTACTGAGTGTGCAAATTTTCTGAAGAAAAGATCTTTTGTATTGGATCACCAATTAAGGGTTGATATTGATAAAGCTGCAACAAGTCACGTTTACAGGGTTGTCATACACTATGCAGCACTTTCAGTTTCATTATAAAGCACTGCACGTCTAAAGAATAACTGACTGTGATATCTTTTTTTTTTTTTAAAAAAAGGCTGCTAATAAAGGCAAGATTTAATTTTAGAAACTTTTCTTCTTTTGAATTATTTTGGCTAGGAAATGATTCATTAACTGGTCAGTAATATTGTTAAAAAGGTCAAGTATGACAGAAAACTGACAGAGATAACTAGATAACAATGCAAGGCCTCTTACACACAGATGAAATTCTACAAATATTTAACAGAGTGTAGTTTAGCCAAATATTTAACATATAAAAATAGCAAGGGTACTTCAAGGGTAGGTCACAAAATTCCAAGTTTCCATGTGTGGTTCTGACTTGGGAGAGACTTGTTTCTTTCTGAAGGACTGATCACAACCACTTTAATTATCATAAACCAATATTTTTCTTTTTTTAGCTGGATATCAATACAACACCATCCCCTCTCCTTCTTACAACTATAAAATAAATTAGGAGAAAGGTGCCAAAACTGTATCAACAAGAAAACATAATGAAAAGAGTGTCAGAATTCTTCACCACAATCATCCAATATTAGCAAAATGGCTTAGTCGTGTGAAAAGACAGGTTAAAATTGATCGGAGAATAGATTGCAAGCATATGAAACCTAAATTAACTGTAAAAAACTGTCTGTATTTTTTTTTTTACCTTTTGAGAGCTGCCTGAAGTTTAAAACTAAACAAGGGAAGAATTAATCAATCAGTAGATTGTTATGAGACTGATTTCTGCTTGAACATATTACATGTATGTGTTTTAATTGTTGGTACTAATTTCAGTCAACTTAGTGGACAAAACTTATTTTCAAACCTCAGAGCATTCAAATCTCACACCATTTGCCAAAGACATTGCTTTCATGGTGTATTCCAAGATAGTTTATTGTTATGTGATACAAGATCACTCTTCAGAAATCTCCCACTTTACAAATTACTGTAACAAAAACAATACTGACATAAAAAATCTCAAATACAAAGTACTTTAAGTGTCAGGAGCATTTTGCTGCTTGAACAATTTTGGTGTACATCATTTTTCTCTTCAGTATAATTATAAAGTTTTTCGGAATGTAAAATACGACTGTTTTTGTTTGCTTATAAGTTTTTAAATTTATTTTATTTTAAATACAACATAAATGTCAGTCAATTAATCATCTGTGATCACCTGCAAACACCTGTCCATCACTACAAACAGGATACAATTAGATCAAAGATGTTATCTGAAATATTACAAACTTTCTTTTGCAATTCCATTATTGTCTACATTTTAAGACAAAATATTTCCTTTTAGTGCAATAATAATAATAATTATGTGTTACTTTGTCATATTCCATATATTTACATTTATTTCGATACTATAGCAAAAAATTAGGCGAACTAGTGGTGATTTACAGAAGAATTCTGCATTAAAAGACAAAAATTTGGAGTAAGATTCTGTTGGACAAATATATATGACAATGTCTTGGATGAAAAATTACTAAAATTCCAGTCATACAAAATGCTTTTTTCCGGGTTGTTAACTAAGCCTATTGTCAAAAACATTTTTTTTCACATGCAGTAATTATATTTTAAAATATTCAACTGTATAATTATACCTTTGGTTTTATCTTAACTTTAATTTGAAACATTAAATACTTCAGTTTGGAACAGAACTCTTGAGAAAATGCTTGAGAAGCATTCAACTGTACTTGGCAGGCTACAAACATACGATTATCTTTGAAATCTCTAACTAAAAGGAGTAGATTATAGATGAATATTCAGTGGTCAAAAAATGACAACTGTGAGTTACTTCATTGCAGTTACAAGTACATACTAGACAAAACTAATATCTAACCTGCCTCTGGTCAATATGACCAGTGTATATACATAAAAAAAATATAATATACTAAAAAAACATCATACCCTATAACAATGATTATATGCAGCCTTAAAAGCTACAAATGATATGGGCTCAATTTTCCTGATTCTTCAATCACATGGAAAATACTGAATCACTCATTTTAGTAGAAACACTTAGCAGACAAGGTAGGATTCATAGTTATAAAAATAATTCTTTGATCAGACTTACTTATCACACAGAAAGAAAATATTACATCTGGCATGCCACAAAAATGATTCACAACAGAAGTTATAAATTGGAACTTAATATTTCGTGTTTTTCCAATAAAAAATTGTATGGTAGGCTGTCTCAGCTGTCTCCATGGTAGGCTGTCTTAGTTTATCTTGCCAAATAACTGTCATTAAAAAATATTAACTGTGCAAAGTACAATAAAAAACCCATCATTTTAATTGTATGGGAAAAAGGTGTTTTACAAAACAGCGGCTGCAGAGGATAAAAATGAATATGGTAACATAACAAGGAAATACACCAGTCAGCATACAGAATATAATTCATTGGTTCAGCAGTAAAACAAACTGTTCCTGCTAACATTATCTACTCTTACAACTTCTTATGGGCACAAAATTATATATTTATTCAACTCATCAAGTTTTGTTTTAAATAAAAATTACTGTCCAAATTAAGGTTCACTTTACTTTATAACTCAACAGAGCAAAATTAATGGCATCTACATTGTATTCCAAATAACTATTCACAAGAAACGAACTCAAATGCTTTGAAAATTGTATTGGAAATTGTTAGGTCTTCTAACTTTAGCTTTTAGAAACAGATTGTTCCAGCATGTAAATTTGAGCAATAAAATTTGGCACATGTTTCTGAAAAATAGTTAACTTAATTTTTTTCAATATTTTTGCATTAAATATCTAATCCAAAATTTCATTGAAAATAGCCTTCATATCACAAAACATGAACATTGTTTCAGTTTTCTACAAGATTATTACATAGGAAGATTAAATCTTTCAGGTCGTGCTCTCCATGTACTTTATCCTCCTAACCTCTTTGACAAGAAAAATAACGATTTTTATAAAAAAAATACACCGAAATGGTTTTCATCCGCAGAGATCCCAAGTTAAATTACGCAAAATCCACACGATAAAACACTGCCTTCAATGATGAATTGAAGACAAACAATCTGCTTGGAACAACCCTATGAATATTAATTAATTCTGACAATCTTTATAAGAAGAAGCCTATATCCCTTTCGAAACGTGGTAGCGTGATCTGAAACAAAACAAGCGTCTCGCGGAAAGATAAAACCTTTCAAAATCGAAAGTCCGAAGTCAGTGATGTTTGAAATAAGCGAGAGAAAAGGTAGGCGGTAAAACAAATCGCTTCGGCGAGTTGCAAATTTATTCACTCTTACATGCCCAGTCGAGCGTGGACTTCGAAAACACGCGTTGAAAATGTGCCACTTACGGAGTCAAATGAGAAGCCGAGCGGTGTTTGTTTCGGCGAAACTTACAACCTTGAGCAGACGAACACGCACAAACGTCTGCATCAACAATCTGTACTTTTGTACGACTTCCCGATCCAAACGTATTTTATTCTTTTGAAGCTAATACAAGTAAATTTGTTCTCGCAAGACAAGCCAGGAAATACAATACGATGTGCAAATAAGCTGATGGGCGCACATGAATTTATAGTCGGTGACATGTTGCAGGGATACAATAACGCCGTTAGCGTTTTGCTAAATTTCAGTGATTCAGTTGCAGTTTGTAATTTTTAGGTCGGAATAGTATAATCCTCGGCTTTGGTCTTCCCAGTTTTGACGATTCCCTTCATATTTAATGTAATCGTTCGTTTTCGATTTTAGCAATGCATGCGCGCCCGGATTATGTCTCTGAATCGACATAAAACGCTGTGTTAAATTGTCGTTATTTTGCTCCACCTTCACAAATAACTCTCGCTCCTGAATCAATGAGAACTACTAGCTACCTTGAATAACAGGCGAAACGACCGAGAGACAACTTATTGTTAAATCTAGGGTTCAATATGATGGAATTCGCAAGGACGTTTCGTCACGTTTCCATTTCAGTTAACTCAAAAATGGGCGATTAAATCTGCGTATGAAAAGATGTCCTTAAAGGCTCTAATAACAGTGGTAATCATTCCATTGAATCACTAGAAATCTTCAAATAATGAAGATGCTAAAGTTGCGTGTTTGTTTGCCAGTTCGACGCGCTGAGGTTCGGTGGCGAATGACTTAGTCGTCACGTTGTCTTCAACTCGCATCTCGGGTGACACACCAGCCAACCAGCCATCTTTGCAAACTCCTCAGCAGAGTTTCAGAAATTATGAGTGAGGCATCGCGCGGAGCACTTTACGTACATACACATTACTCTAACCGAAAAATAAAGAAGACAACTACAGAGCAATATTTACCTGTACGGAGCTTGTTCCGCGAAAGCGGGCCAACTTATAGTGGACAAAAAACACTCCGTCTTATTTTGCTTTCGCAGTAGGAAATCAGCCCAGTACGCGTGCGCACACAATAATCGACGATATTGAAGAAAGATTCATACGATCGCGTCGCGTCTGACGCAGATTTACATTACAAAACAAACGACAAAAGCGACAGATCTCAGCTGATTACCTCCCAGTCAATAAGTCTGGAAAAATTCCATGCTTAAATCTAATGCTGAGACCACTTTCCACAAGGGAAAGCAAAAATTCCGCTCTGCTGTGATGTTTGGCACAAAGCTTCAGAAGCAGACAAATAATTATCTAACCGCGACAAGGAAATTCGATACAACAATACCCAGGCTAGTTTTCATTTGGGAATTTAAGCGGAAATGCCTAGTCAAATCCGTCGTAGTTGCTGGAGGGCGTAACACTGTGTTGTCGATTCCAAAAGATTATTTTTTAACATATTCGGCTTCTTTCGAGCACTGTTTTTCATTTCGCAGATTGAATTATCGCTGAACTTTGTTTGGAACATAGCCATTGGAAGACCTGGTTTAACTCTGTGAGATATTGTGAAAGAACCCTAATTAAACGTGGATCAATTTAAAATCAGTATGTTAACCTTTGAGAAGTTGGAGAAGACAGTTCAAGACAGCTTTTATGGTCCAATTTTTCGATCGAATGAGTTCGAAAGCGACAACAAAAACACTGCTTCGAAATGAATTCTGTAACTATGTTTTCCCTAACTTTTCCAATTATTTTTCTCTTTCACATGTCATCACGGGCGAGATGGGTCGAAAATGCTAAGCAACCTTAGTTTATCATTGGAATTATATACCGCGACCGGAAGTATACGCGCGATATTTCACACTAGCGTTTCTCGGATCTGCTTGTCTAATTTTCGTGCTGAAGTGTAACTCTAAACACGGTTGTACTCAGTATTTGCTCGCGATTTCTTCCAACTGACGTTTTCGTGATCATTCGCTGCAAGTATTTTAATAGAAATAATCCATTTTAAACGTTTATTTTTTTTCCGAGTGTTAATTCCGTGTTGACGGTAAAAAAATTAAGCCGAGAAAAGAATTACTAGCATAATTTATTTTTCAACTAGAGAAGTTTTTAAGCCTCGCGATAGGGCAGCGGCGAAAACACTGGCGAGTACCTGGTCGGTCTCCGCCAGTCACAATTCGCTAAAAACTCTCCTCGTAAATTATTAAACATAAAAGACAACATGTCTACATCTAAAAGTACCTGAAATCCACATGAATAGATGAACACAAGCCATAGCTTGTGGCCATGGTAAGTGCGCTGGAGTTCCGGCTAACGTTTCTAAATACACGAAACAGAATGTCTTTTTTTAAAAAAACGGACAACACTCTACTACAACGTTCTTTTCTCCACGAATACGTAGTCAAAACAAACACCTATTTATTCGCTTTTGTTAGTTGTTCAACACACACCAAATTCTTGCGTCGCGCCATTTTATCCTAAGATCTCTCAACCCGTATTCTTAAGAAAGGTCAGTTTCTCAGCCAATCAGAATGCAGCTTAGCGCACGTGAGGAACATCTGTCAAGTGTCATTCTTCGGTTTGTTCTTCTAGACCGCACGCAAAATGAGGTTAGAACTGCAGTAAAAATACACCTAAAAAAGACGAGCTTAAATAAAAACTTCCAACCTGAAACAAAATTAACGACATAAATGTGGACAAAAACGTAAATTACACGGAAAAATGCTCCCATGAATATATTACCAAATAAACTTTCATAATTTGCTTCGTTTGTTTACATTTTCCTTCGATGTAGATCGCGAGCAGTGTTGCTTTTTCTTCGGCCATCAAAATAGACCCTTCCGCTTCGATTTCTAAACTGCGTAAATGATATTACGAAGTACGGTTAAATTTGATGTACAACGAGATGAGGAATTGAATCACAAAAAAGTAAACCTAATTGGCGAACAAGCTTTCCAAAAGTGCTCAATATTACGAAGTGCTTTTTTGGTCACGAGCGCGGTGAATTTTTTAAAAGATGTGTTCCACGTAAAATTTTATTTTAATATTGCAGTTTCGACGTTCTTCCTTTTCAAACTGATATTATAACTCATAACAGAGCAAGTTTCCGCTTTCGATAAAAGAACGTTGTTTATGTGATTCGTTGACCACCGTGACACAAAAATAAGAAAATTTCAGCGAATTTATTGGTCACTTAGCTGTTAAAAACATCGGCTCATCAGCAATTTTAGCAAACTTTACATTCAACAGAAAAACCTAAATTTTCTTTGTCTTTCTTAGCTTAGCAGCGTTAAGATCGAAAACGGTCAAAAGTGGCATCATATTTTCATTTTCTTCACAGTGAAATATTTACAAATTTCAAATAATTTCTATTTTCAAAATGCAATGCCCGTGGAAACTCATTCATTTTAGTAACTGTCAGGAGAGCTCATTTGCATCAAGATCACACATGTTTTTATAGCGAACCAACTAAACACTTCCTGAATCGGTAAAAATTCGTGAAATATCGTACATCATTCCTTTCAATCGCCTCCTTCACTGACATCAAGTTATTGCAATACGACATCCTCACCCCAGATTGATGCCGTACTCGAGATGTTCCCTCCATGCATATTTTTTAGAATTCTATAGCAAAACGGATAAACAGTTCCCTAGCATTAACAGTGATAAATGATATATTTTTTAAATGTTTACGCACAGCGTGGGCGGAGCCAAGCTGTTGGCTGTCAATAAATGTCACAAGAGTTGTGAAATCGACCATCAATCGTACAGCGCTAGGTAAGGGGGTGTCGACACTTTGACATGTCGACGGTCCCTAAGACCAAAGAAATGAAAATGACCGAGAAGAGACCTCTAATTTTTTATATATATATATATATAACGTTCAGCTTCCCACAGATGAAGAAGTGGTTTTCAAAGTAGTACATGTAACAAATTTCCCGCCGGAATCAGTCAAACCGGACAAAGTCTACATTTCCCCCAAACAGAACAAAACAAAAACAACAAAACAGTTAGGCTGTGTTACAGCCGCCCTCCCGGGCTCCCGGCCGGGTGGCTTTGTTGTTTTATTTTGTTCAGAACAACTGTACAGCAACAGACTCCTGTTTCTTAGCTGGCGCCGCACATTTATTAGACATTTGTTTTTGAGTCATGTCGATCTGTCTTCGACCTCTCTTGTTTAATATTACATTTTATCCTGGTAGCGTTATCGGCCAATAAGGTACAATTATATTATTCTATGGCTTATTAGGGACCGTTCATTTTTTATAAGGTAGGGGGGGCTGGTGGGATTTGGGGGGGGGCCATGCGAAAAAAAATGGCTTCCGAGGGGGGGCCATCCCAAAAAAATAAGGGGAAAAGGGGGGGTCACGTGAAATATTTTAGTAGAACTTTAAAATGGCATAATGTTTGAATATCAAAAAAATTGCTATAGAATAAACATAGAAGGCAGGATACAAATTTATTACAAATTTTCCTTCTGCTTTAAAAAAACGTTTGGCGACAAAAAGCATTTGTAGCTACTGAAAAGAAGTATTTAACACTGTTATTTTCGAATGCAACTTTCACTGGCACTCATCTTCATCTCCGCTGTCGTCGAGTTCTTCGTCGCCGCTTGCGCTGCTATGGGAGTCTCTTTCACCAATGCTGCAAGAAGCAGCAATGCTTTCCGTCAGAGTGTACTCTTCAGGGTATATGAAGGTGTAAACATAATCTCTGACTTCCCGCTCAAGGTTGGTGGTGATTCTGCTTCTTGCAGCATTGGTGAAGTAATTCCCTTCCAAGAGCTGTGCGATGTATGGCCCATCTCTTCTAAATATCGACGTGGCAACATCCTCAACTTTAAGACACTCTTCCGGGACGGCCGTTCTAGGAGGGTAAACAAGAAGATCATTTCCTAGCGGGTTTCCAACACAGATTCCATAAACTCGTTGGACGTTGTTTTCAGTCCGCTTCCTCTTTTCTTCATTTGACTTTCTGCGGTTTTCTTTTTTCCTTCTCCTTTTGTTGACGTGCTGTTTGAGTATGCCCTTGAATATGCTGTTATGATTGCTCTTCTTATTTTCTAGTGCTTCCATGTCCTACGTGACCTTCCTCAACTTAGCTTCTGTACATTTGATCTGTTTTACATTAAAACTGTGGGCAAATTCTTCGCCCTGCTTTAAAGCAAGCCCATTGGACTGAAAGAGTGTGGAATCGCGTTCCTTTACATCTTTCAATATGACATTCAACTTTTCCACCATTGCTCTGTGCTCTTTGATGGAGAAGTTCAGTTTTCTTCCATCACTGGGCTTCAACTGGTACCCTTACATGGAAAACTCACTCGCCCTTTCTGAACAGCCATCCGCACCTAGAAAAACTGCTTCTTTTGCTTGTAAGATGTCAAACTGCCTGGATCGTTCAGCTGTAAACCTTTTCTTACACGACTCGTCGCTTTCGCCATTATTGCGCATTTTGGAATGAGCCTCTTTCATGATGTTCATGTAGTAATGCGCTCTTTCCCCGATTGGATTAACAATATAAAGAAGAAAGAGCATGGAAGTGGCAGGCTGGTTTTATCTGATCCAGAGAGCGTTGCTCTATTTGCAGATAAGTTTATTGTCAAATCGAAGTTTGTGGTGGATTATCTTCAGCATCTTGAAGTGCTGGAATTTAAAAGGAAAAAGAGAGCAGAAGAAAAGGCAAAGTTAAGTAGGGAGGAGGATTATCCTTGGACTGAGTTGTGCGAAGATCTAACCAAGCTTAAAAAGCTACATGTTCCAGAACTAAACAAGTGCTCAAACCACCACGGGCTGAAGCAGCATTTGAAAAGCAGCAAGAGTGAGAAAGTGAAGGCAATTGTAAGACATTCATGCTTGCAGCAGAAGAGTCCTCTCAGAGCTGGCCAACCAACACTGAGAAATGCCAGGACATTGACACAAAATGACAACAGGGCAAGTGCTGACAGCAGTGAAACGGATGAAAGTGACAATGATGAGTATGACAGTGATGCCATTGACTCTGGGGGAGAAGATGACTCAAGTGACGTCATTCTTGCATTCATCAATTCAGATGAGGAAGATGCCAATGAGAAGCCAAATGCCACACGCTCAGGGCGAGCCATAACTAGGAGATCCGAAATTGACTTCTCTTTCTTTTGATTTGTTTTTTAAACAACAGCTCTCTTTCGTATAAGATTGTAAATATTGTCTTCATAGTGAGCACAATAACGTGAAGTAGGGGGATAATAGAGAAATATTAAAAAAGTTGAAATCTAAATATTGTTTGTTCAATTTTTTTTTGGGGGGGGTCATCCCAAAAAATGACCGCTATAAGGGGGGGCCATGTGAAAAAATTGGCAAGCTGAGGGGGGGTCATGCGATTTTTAAATGGTGCTTCTCAAATCCCACCGGCCCCCCCTCCCTCATAAAAAATGAACGGTCCCTTATATGGCTAGATTTTGCGGTGAAAAATTGCATTCCACATTGATATTCAAGAAATTTCTTATGCCATAGGTGTCATAGGTTGCTGTAAGGATAAATCCCTTGCATATGGTTGATGTGCCCGCAGTACGAGCGGCAGTCAAAACTGAGCTGTCCATCCGAAACGACTCGATAAGAATATGAAAATTCTCAGGTTGATCTGGCCTCTCCTAATAGGCGAATCTTCGCTGACGTCATTGTTTACATTTTTCCTCATTAACATACGACTTCGCGCATAGAAGGCATCATGCTAGACACGATTTTACCAGAAAAACTTAAAGAGCTTGTGAAACTTAGTAAGTGGTGAAATTTTTGGCTCTTTGGGTGTAATTTTCGAGGTGAAATTGGCTTTCAAAAACATCAAAATTTCTGTGTGGAAAAAGCGCTGAGCTCATACATTCTTTGTAAACTTTTGAGCTTTTAAACCCTCGTCGCACAAAAAGTATTCAATACGTCGAGCTCAAATTCCTTGGGACAGTTAATCGTGCTGTGCCCTTTCAATATTCACTATTAATCTCTTTGTAGCTCCATCAGAAACTGTACCTCTTATGGTAATGAGGCGGCAAATATTGTAAACAAAGATTCTCCTATACCAGGGATGGCGGAGCGTATTTTGAATTGGGGAGGGGGGGGGGGGGGACTTACAAGCGAGCGCCAGAGGCCCTAACTTGTAGGGAGTCTGGAGATGTTTGTAAAATTATTTTTTTTATGTATTTTTTGCTTGAAATTGGGGGCGAGGGGAAGGGGGACCGCCTTCGCCGTCCCTGAATACTTAAGTCGAGAACTATGGGTTTAATTTACGAGACACAACATATTTTGTTCAAAAAAGCACAACCATTTTCCTACCTAGCAATACTCGACGACTCAGCGACGAGCGAGTTGCCGGAAACCGGGACCCAGTTTTGGCGCCAAATTAGAGGTCGGCACACACGAGCGGACTAGTCCCAGTAACTAGTCCCCTGAAGAGTTTACACGAAGGGACTGGTCGCAAGGACTTGTCCCACGTACAGTTCACACGAAGCGTTTTGAGAAACAAGTCGCAGGGACTTGTCCCAAGAATTCAAACTGGTTTGAATTCGTGGGACTAGTCGCAGGGACCAAAGTTGGTCCCTGTGACTAGATTTTGAAGCAAAAATGGCCAGTTCACACGATGGGACTTGTCCCCGCGACTTGTTGCAGGGACTAGTCGTCTGTACCGACCTTAAAACCTTGGAGAACAAAATAATTTCTATTTTCTACCTTCTACCATCTGCTACCGTTGTCGGCATTATAAATCCTCCTCGCGAACATTCAATGCCGTCTTCAGTGAGAAAAGTTGCCCGACTGATTTACATGTAGACATTAATTGACTTAAGTCTTCGTCATAACAGTAGAGTTTTTCCCGCCTGCTGAGTCCTGGTTGGTCAATTCAAATTTCAGGTGCGCCAGCCGTTTGCAAAGAGCTGTCAGACTTGAAATTTAACGAACTCCAAATGTGATGACTTAACTCTGTCTGGGAAGAGTGTGGTACGACCTTCTATGACATGCGGATGTCATTTGTAAAGAAAGTTGATGTTTTCAGGGAATTGTATCGTGAATGTTTTTTTTTTTTTATCCGAATACTGTTGAATCCGCAATGTTTAGTAATTTTCAATTTTGGTGTAGTCAACTAGGAAATACTGTTCGCAGTCCGTCATTGGAAATTTTCGGAGATTAAACTGAAATTTTTGGTTGAGTAGAAATCGCCCTTGTTTTTTTCTCGTTCGCGTGTACGTGATAACTTCATAGTCAAGTGTTGTGTTGGTTTACGTTTCAATCTGCACTTGGTTTTACGACACTCAAATGAAAAGCGCTCGGCTAAGCCGCTCTGACATGGAGGGGTAAATTACAGACCGGTCTTTAAATCACGCTTGTTGTTCCGAAGGTCCCCCGGAGGCCACCGAAGATTCCGAAGGTGAGCCGAACCCTTCTAAAGAGTTTCGTTCGCTTTTAAAAGGCAGACAAATATTTCTGATAGTCTTTTAGAAATTTGAAGAAGTCATAGATTGATATCACGTTTGTGTTTTCATATTTCACACGACATAGTGCCGGAACTTGTAAACTCATTTGTGCTCCGCATGTGTTATTATTACCGTCGTAGCAGTTGTTTTTCTAAACATCTTCTTGTCTGTTTTATCTTTCATCTTTTGTTGAGACTGATTATCATTTTGTCAATAGCAAAGTTAGGTACGATTACTTCATTGTTCGATTTCTGAAGCTCGAGTAAGTCCACTCAGTTCACTTCCCTCGCTTTTCAGGAGCACATTAAAGGTGCCAACCTCAACTACCTTCCCCTCCCTGAAAACAAAGATCTTGTCACAGTCTCTGATGGTGTTCAAACGATGAGCTATAGTGATAACTGTTGAGTTCCTCAGTTTCTCTCGCACCGTGTTCCAGATTGTTTGTTCCGTGTCTGGATCCACGTGCGCAGTAGGCTCATCCAAGATGATGATCTTGTTTTGCTGTAACAGCACGCGAGCCAAACAGATTAATTGCCGTTCTCCTACGCTGACATTTGTACCGCGTTCCAACAACTCGTAGTCCAGTTGTCCTTCAAGATTTTCCACCATCTGCTTCAGTCGCACTTCGTCTAATGCCCGCCACAAATCTGCATCCTGAAACTGTTCCATAAGGTCAAGATTTCTCCTCAGTGATCCACTAAAAAGAACAGGACTTTGGCCAAGAACAGATACACATCGTCTCGCCTCTTGGAGGTTGATCTCCTTTAATCGAACACCGTCAATGATTACATCACCAACAGCGTCAGGCATGCATAACAGAGCTGCTACAAAAGATGATTTCCCAGCACCCGTGCGCCCTGCAACACCAATCTTTTCTCCTCCTTTGATTTCGAGATTTATATTCTTCAGTACTTGAGGTCCCCCCGGATAGTATGTCAGTGATACGTCTTGGAATGCGATTCTTCCTTTGCTTGGCCAGTGTTTTGGGGGAAGTCGTTTAAGCTTATATCCGGGCTCGGAATCAAGCTTGGTGTACGTTATAACCCGTTCAACGGATGTCATTAAATTCTCTACATTCGAAGACATTCTGACGGTGTACTGGATGTAATCCACTGTCTCAATGACGTAAACCAAAGCAAGGCCGGCAAAAGCTGGGTGAAAAATTAAAAAGAAACTAATAATTAATCAGAGGGAACCATTATAATCTAGGGAAAATAAAGAGACAAACCTTTACCTGAAGAAAAGAAGAAACAAAGAAAGTTTTCTATTTAATGCCCGAGTCAACTATCACGCGATAGAAATCTCGAGTTCATAATCTAATTGTTAAATAGTGTAAATTTACTAGTCGGTCAAAAATTTATCTAAATCTCTTCAAAACCACGCCAAATTGTGCATTGAAAATCTGTGCCACGAAATGCCATCGCAAGGAATGTGATTGAGTCATATTCGTCTTTAACCAATCAAATTAGCGATTAAAACGGATTTTACCAGAGTTTCACTCAAGTGAGAGAAGAGATCACCCTGCAGCAAATTCTTACCAGCATTCTGAGAAAAAATGATGGCCATCAGAGACACGGCACAAATGAAAAGCTCACTGAGAAAATCCAACGAACGCCGAGCCATCGAGCACTTGCCACCACCATAATAAATGACTTGCTGTGAATGTCTTGATGTCTAGAAGAAATCAAAATCGTTATTTAAGTCGCTGCTCTCTTCCTCCGCTTCCAAAACTTGGAAATTAAGCTAGGAAACAAAACTGTATAACTGAATGATCAAATCTTTGGAAAGAACATTCCAAGACAAAAGTCTAGGAAAACATTCTTATTTTTTGCCAGGATCGAGATTCATCCCCGTGAAAGAAAATGTGGAAACAAGAAAACAAAAACAAAACAAAACAACAAAGACATGCGAGAATCTTTTGCCTTCAAATTTTGACTTCAAATTTACATAGCGCTGACCAATAACAGCGTTCCAATGACTTTTTAGCCAGATTGAACCCTTGCTACAAATGCCGGAAAAAAGAAAGCGTGCAGTTTGATCAAAATTTAATCAAATTTAATTTTTTTTACGTCAGCTCAGCTAGCTGTAGTACACAGATTACAATAAAGATAGATCATCACATTAAAAACTAAGTATAAAAATAACAATGACTTTATAGTGAGTTAGGATTATCGAAATAGTAAGCCAATCTAGTGGATGATCATAATAGAATACTATTATACAGTTACCCCGCGGAAGTACTCCCCAAAGTATTTGGTGGGGGTGTGCGGCCCAAACTTTGAAACCTGTACCCTATTTCAGACCAAAAGTCTGCGAGTTTTCCATATCCTACTTCAGACCTAAGCGAAAAACAAATACCCCATTTCAGACCTCTAAAATTAGTACACTGCTCTTATATCAGTGACCACAGCTAACCAAAAATGGTTTCCATTTGCGTAAACATTTGAGAAGGGTTACAAATGTGCCAATGCTGATGTGGAGAAAAAGTTCCTTGAAAACAGAAGACCCAACGCCAAGCTAGAGTGAAAAACATACCCAACATACCATATTTCACACCAAAGTGATCAAAATCGATACCCTTTTCAGACCAAAACCGCTTAAAAACCATACCCTTTGGAGCTGCACACATCCTTACCCTTTGGAGCCTATATAGCACCCTTTGGAGACGATGTAAAGGAGTTCCCCGGCCGGAACAGTTACACAGAGTTTTGCTGTTTACAAAAACTGTATTTTGTTTTGGCCAACATTTTGTTGCAGGAAAGCCTTAAAAAAATGAAACAAAACTAGCAGTTACTGAAGACTTGCAAGTGATGAAAACAGCGTTAGTTTAAACATCTCTTTTATCAGGAACACATTAGTAATGCTGAAATATACATGCACAGATACCATCACTGAATAGTGACACCACATTCAAGATACTCTTTTACCTGTAAAGTTGACTGATAAAATCGTTCTGTCTTCCTCTTGTTCGAATGGTATCCAATCCATTCAGGGTTTCGGAAATGTGAGAGAAGACGGGACTCCGGCATATGGACTGTAACCTCTTCAGCTCGCGAGAGCTCTTTAAGTATTGTCTTACGATGTAAACGCCCAACAGAGTCAATGGTACAATAATTAATATCACCCAGAAATTCGCTACGGCGGGAACAAGAACTGCTGCCGACACAAACAGAACATGTTGCAGTGAAGTTAGAAACACCTTCGGTAACAGTTCATCCATGCAGCCCACGTCTTTGGAGAAACGATTCAAAATTCTTCCAACAGGATTTGTGTCGAAGAACAGAAGTGGTGCTTGGACTATTGCCACAACCATTTTGTCGTGGAGACGTTCTGAACATCTTAAAGAGGCCAGGAGAAAGGCATAAGCTTTGATGAAAGTGAGTAAGAAAGCCGCGCCTACAAGAGAGCCATAGACGCCAAGGTCCGTGGAGTGATCTTGATCTGCCTGTTGTTTCTTGGTTACATATGCGAGCCACACAGCAGGAGAGACCACGATTGCTATAATCAGACGGGATATACAATCAACATAACGCCTCGTGTTTTCATCAGTCTGTCAGTCAGTCAGTCCCGTCGGTCACTACACACGGTAAGTGTCAAACGAGCCAGAATCTTTTGAACTCACTGACTGACTGACTGACTTCCTGCCTGGCTGCATGTTTGCCTTACTGCTTGGTCGCTGCCTGACTGCCCAATCGTTCCCTGACTGCCTGACTGCCTAACTGCTTGCCCGACTGCCCGACCGCTCTACTACCTGACTGCCTGACAGCCTACCAGACTGCCGGACTGCCGGACTGCCTGACTACCTGACTGACTGACTGCCCGACTGCCCGACTGCCCGACTGCCCGACTGCCCGACTGCCTGCTTGACTGCCTGACTGCCTGACTGCCTGACTGCCTGACTGCCTGACTGCCTGACTGCCTGACTGCCTGACTGCCTGACTGCCTGACTGCCTGACTGCCTGACCGCCCGACTACCTGACAGCCTGACTACCTGACTGACTGCCTGACAGTCCGACTGCCTGATGCCTGTCCGACTGCCTGACTGAATAACAGTCCGACTGCCTGACTGCCTGACTACCTGACTGAGTGACTGTCTGACTGCCCGACTGCCTAACAGACTGATTCACAGACTGATTGACTGACTAACTACCTAACTATCTGACTGACTGACTGCTTGCCAGACTGCCTGACCGAGTGCCCTGTCCTGCAAAGGGCAAGGGCAGGCGGGATTCAGGACCATACAGGAGGTGAAGGGGAATATTAACATTCCTATTCACCTTTCCTTTCCGCGGTGGCTCCCACCCCTGCTCTCTGTCTATTAAAAACTATAACAAATGTTGATTTGTTTTCTTAATTCTCCTACCCGCCCTCTGTTGTCCAGCCTCCCGTGGAACTCTCAACCCTTACGCCCCTGTCCCCACCCCATCATTTTCGTTGTGCAGACGATGGCTTACCTTGCGTAATGAAGCAAAAACAAATTCCTGCGCAGATCACCAACAAAGATACCCCGCTTCTGAAGTAGTCCCAGTATAGTTTAGCTGACACCACTCCAGTTGTGCGGTCCTCTCGAGGTATTGTGAGACCCCTGGCTCGGTTGTCGAATGCCACTTCTGTATCAACACTTACTGGTGATTGTTCATCTTGACAGTCTGCTACCAAGCTTTCTTCTAGTTTACATTCTGTTGTTGGAATTTTCTTCAGAAGGGGGTCAATAGTTTCGTTTAAAATACCTTTCTGTTGTAGGTCGGTAAAAATTCCCTTTTCAAGGACACGGCCTTTGTATAACACGATCACTTCATCAGCTTTTCTCATGTGTTCCTCTTGGTGTGAAGTTAACACTCGGGTTTTATCACTTAATACACCATTGATGCAACTCTCAAAAATTTGTCGGCCAACTTTGAAATCCACAGCACTCAGAGGGTCGTCCAACAAGTAAACATCTGCATCGGCGTACACTGCGCGTGCTAAACTTACTCTTGCCCGCTGGCCTCCACTTAGAACTGCACCGCATTCACCAACAACCGTCTGGTCATACTCAGGGAATTGTTGGATGTCTTCCACGAGAGAGCAGGCTTCGAGGATTCGATTATACCAGTCTTTATCATATGGTTGACCAAACAAAATGTTTTCTCTTATTGTTCCAGAGAACACCCAGGCTATCTGAGGTACATAGACAAGAGTCCCTTGGTAGGTGACTGTTCCACTGATGTCTAAGACCTCACCAGCGATCGCGGAGAGTAGAGTCGATTTTCCACTGCCCACTGGTCCAGTAATAATTGCCAAACTTCTTGGTCTTGCAAACAGTTCTATGTCTTGCAGAATGTAATCATCTCTGTTAATCTGTTTGCATGAAAGATTTGCCACTTTTAGAATCGGCGTTGGTGTCGTGAAAATAGAATCCTTTTCAAAAGCGTCCTCGTTAGAATCTTTCCATTCTTCTCCTTGCGTATTTACATCTTCACTGACCTCTCCTCGTGATTCTGCCACCTTCTCACCAATACCCTTTGTACAAAGTTCACCTAAATCTAAAGTCAGATCGTCCAAGAGAAGGAAATTCTCTATCCGGTTGAACGAAGTATAAGCTTCGGCTATTTGCAACAATCCACCAGATACGAAGTAACAAATGCAGAGTTGGAGAGCATTGTTGAAAGACAGTAGCATAAAAACATTAACAGGTGTAACAGACTGTCTAGTTAGTACAAGAGTGATGACAGACACTAGAGTCGCCATAGCTCCGGAAGTAAACTCCAAAGCAGGTAGAGCTGCTAGGAGCATGCTTTTTGTGCGTAGAACACTGATCTCTTCTCTGAAACAGCAAAATTAATGTCTAAACTTTAGCTTCATTCTCATCATGATCACACTTTTTTTTTAGCAGCAATTCAATTTTAGCGGCTTCTTGATCGCACTTTAATTTACTTACTTACGAAATCTAAAAAGCTGAGAAATCTTAGGCAAAAATCACCAAAATCTTTAAAAGTGAATCAAACTGCTAAGTTAAGAAGTGGATAAAATAAATAAAGAAGTTTTAAGAAGTACAAAACAAGCTAAAAAAGTACCGTTAAGGTACACAAGAAACAAAAAAGGAATCATTCAACAAAATCAGAAAATGAAAACATTAGGCGCTAACAAGGAAAAAATTCATTATTTTTTGTTGGCTGAGGTTTGAAAACGTGAGATTGTTTTCCAGCTGAGAACCTAGGAATTGTCCTTACGGTGAATATTGAAGTCGCTTACTCGTCGGGTATTCTTGCATTGACTGTGGTTAACTTAGAGCGGTATTCATTTCAGTGTCGAAAAGTAAGTTTTGCATCAACTTCACTGCACCATTTGTTTAAATAGAGCGGTTTCCAATAGAGTGTCGTAAAACCAGAACCAAAGTAATCAGTCGGACTAATCACAAAGGACACAGACAATACAGTGAACCAATCAAAACTCCAAGTGATTACATGTAGCTGGCGCAAAGTGCAGATTTTGGGTTTACCCCTGATTGGATGAAAAATTGGCGCGAGTTCTTTAAGCCAATTGTGTAGCGTAGTAAGTGCAAAACCAATTATTTTTCGACACTCAAATAAAAACCACTCTACCTCGCGCCACGTTTTCATCCAATCAGAAGCAAAACTAAAACCCGTTGTATCACATCTCACTCGCACTTGTTTTCCCTCGCTTTGCGTCAGCTACGTGTTATTACTTCGTGTTCTTCGAGTTTTGATTGGTTCACGGTATTGTCTGTGTTCTTTGCGAATGGATAGAGTGATTACTTTGGTTTTGGTTTCACTACACCTCATTGAAAACAGTACTAGTCCGTGCGTCTTAAGTTTATTTGTAAACCAGTCAGAGACTATCAACGATTATGGGCAGGATAAATCAATCAATACTTCCATTTACCTCCGTGCTGCTTTTATCTTTCTGCGGTACTCATCCTCCCACGCGTTCGTTTTGATAGCACGGATGCCAGACAGGATCTCGTTCATCAGGGAGATTCGGCGATCGGACACGGTGGCAGTGCGCAGGCGCAATAGGCCCGCAGCAAAAGATAGGAGACCAAAGTATGGGACGAGAAAGATCAGAAAAGCCACGCCCATAAGCGTTTGCCAGCCAATCAAGTACCAGAGTAAAGCTGTCACAACTGTCACGTCAATTGTTGATATGACTAGGCGGAAAGGCCACTTGGCTTCTTCCACTCTTTGTACGTCATTGGACACCATGTCGACGACGCGTCCTGTGGTATACGTCATCAATGTTTGCTTGCTGAGGAGAAGGATCTGGGGCGAAGCAACGTTCAAGTCTTTATCAAATCACATGGAACCCATGTTCTAAAATAGGTTGGCTTAACAGTTGTACTTGAGCTAAATGGTTAACAAAAATTATACCTTTTATTTTTTTAGGGTTGACGGGGGTTGTGGGTGATTTGGCACAGGCACGATTTCTTTTAACCCTTTCATGTACTAGGAATTTTTTTTTCTCGGGACGCCTGTATGCATGTAATTTTTTCTCCGTATGACATGCTAGCTTTAGGCTCACTGAACGTGCTTGAATTTTTTTCTTTGGCAGTGGCCAGGTGCATGAATTTTTTGGTACAATTATGCCTCCAGGATATATTTTTAGAATATCCTGCAGGCATAATTTTACCATCCCTTACTGACGTTCAGCCAGACGATATGTCTCAGCATCTCTATTATGGAAAAGGGAATTGTTTCCTGAGACAGCAATATACCCCTTGCACTAAGAGTGCCAACGTTCAAAATTGAAAGATTGAGGAAGAATTATGGAATAACAAACAGAACCTTATGTTCTGTTCTTGGACAGCTTCTGTTTGAATGGTCACATAGTCTAGGGTTTCATTCAGACTAAAAAACAATTAACCACCTTGTACAGAATAATAGCTAGAAACCTTAAATCCGACGACGAACGTGGGGGGAGTGCCGCAAAGGTCGCTGTCGTAAGGTGCGAAAAGTACACACTGGAGATGCAGTGTCCATATGGAAAGGTCGTTCAACCTCAGATCGCAACCCAATCTCGTTCCTAAGACCCTGGGAACGAGGTTGATCGCAACCATGGTATGTGCGCTAGCGGGGATCACAGTGTGATTATACTGCTTCTCTCCACTACCCTGCCAGTAAATACAGCCGATTATCGCTCGGGGAGGGGGGGGGGACTCCCATATAAAAAGGAGGGGGATGCTCGTCGGTAATTTTGAAAAGAACCCCTAATAAGAGGTACCAATTCTAAAACAAAACTATTATCTCCCGTCATGGTTTTTCGGCTCAATATCCTAAAAAGTACCGCCAAAGCGCCCCCTGTGGTCCTTTTGAGGCTGAACGTGAACACCCTAAGATGTACTAAAACCATTTTTTAACCCCCAGGGGCGGGGGAGAACACTTTCAGGAGTCTTCTGCCCCGCCCCTGTAACCCCCAAAAGGTACGCCAGGAATCCCCGTCATTTTCATATATGAATACCCTCGGTATCGCTTCCGGTCAGCGTCGCTTTCGCCACAAAAAGTGCTTTCTCTTGCAAACGCCTGACCAATCAAGAGGGATTAGAGGCGGTTAGTATTCACAGATTACTCCTTCACCCAGGATCACAAATGGAACTGTTAGGGGCCTGGGGCCCGTTTCTCGAAAGCCCCGGAAACCTTTCGGGGCCGTAAAGCCATTTTTAGTTCATCGGTATCTAAAAACGGAGACGTGTATACGCTTGAAAATTCTTGTATGAAGAGAACCTCTGTTCGTATTAAGAATACGTGAATAAAACAGCTTTGTAATCATAAGGTTTGAGATTTTGCTATGGCTTTCCGGGTGCGAAAACTTTTCGGGACCTTCGAGAAACCGGCCCCTGGTGTTAAAATAAACCATTTTCGATATCTTAAAATTCTATCTTGGCTCTGAGGCTCGGGGGAATAAAACAAAAGAAATCACATCGAGGTTGAGTGATGAATAATTAATTTCTTTTGTTTTATCCCCCCAAGCCTCGGAGCCATGTTAGAATTTTAATGAAAAGTCTCACGCGAGTAGGAAAACTTGTTATTGTGATATGCCCCGGCAATGTGGACCCGTTGAGTGGCTTGAGAACGATTTTACCTTTTATATGGGATAAACACTAGCCCATGAAAGTACACTACTGCTCAACAGCTTTCATTTGAGTGTTCACACACCAGAGCCCTAAAACAGAGCTAAGAATTGATTCACAGAATGTGGGGGACAACTAAAGACGTACATACCTTTCGATAGATTACGCCTTTAATTGCGCTAGTGAGTCTGACACCCAGCACTTCAGTTCTGAAGCAGAAGTGCTGCACACAGAGGCTTTTAATCAAAGCATTGACACCCATAGCTACTGCGCAGGCGTAAAGAAGAAGATCATTCCTCGATTCTGTGGTTGCCATCAGAGAAGAAATCAAATAGCCGAGAAATAGCGGTTGGAAGATCCGACAGCACGACTCTAAAATTCCTGTGAACATGATGATTAAGACATCTTTAACTGAAATCAACTTTAAAACGCTTTTCCAGAATTTCGGCCTCTTTCCATTTTGTTCGCCTTTCGCTTTTTCTTCCTTCCATCTAGTCTGCAGCTTTTCGGTCAATGAAGATGCTGAGTTTTCTTGGGTAAGCGGCAAAAAGTCACTTTGCTCTAAAGCTCGTTTACTGCCTGTCTTGATAACATGGTTCATCCACCGAAAGAAAAGGAAGGATAAAATGCCGACGTGATTTGCTTCACCTTCCTCGGTGGAGATCTTTTGGTAGTCATTCCTTTGCATAGCGTCGAATCTGTAACTGGACAAAAAATGGTTCGTTGATTGGTAAATTGAACGTTTTCCACACAAATCTTTTAACAACTTTATGCATATTTTTTCTCTACCTTTTTTTGTCTTTAGTCTGGTATTATTTATTACAGTGTGTCATTTTCCTCAGGTTCTACGTAACCTTTTCACATATTGTTTGCAATAGACCAATTTCGATATATTAAAATTCAGCCTAAGACAATAGACCTCAGCACGAGGAATAACTACAGAGTTTGTGGGGTTTATTCCCCGGAGCCTCGTGCTGAGGTCTGTTGTTTTAGGCTGAATCTTAATATATCGAAATTGTGCTATAAGCTACGTTTTACTAGTATTGCAATTTTCTATCACCTTTTGTATAGAGTCTTTGTCACGTGATAACATCCTCAAACTGATGATGGATACGGGGTATCCGAAGCATGTCTTCAAAATTTTAAGAGTGTGCGTATTTTCTTCAAATGTGTAGTCTCGTTCATATTCCTGAGAAATTTTGGCAACAAATCTATTCATTCTTTAGCTTTTAAGGTGGCTCAAAACAGTTTCCAGCACTTTCGGATTCTGATGGGTCATTATAACCACTCTTTATCAGTTGATGCTACAATCATGTTATCAAAAATCTGCCCAAGCATTGGTGAATGCATTATTACCATTTTCGTGACACAATAGGTTACAGTAGCAACAGTATGGCCTGCTAAAACACCCTTAATTTAGTGGCTATAATAGGCCACGTTCGATATACTCAATATTCTGACATGGATCCGAGGCTTTCAGGTTAAACTTCCATATTTGGTGTTGCTTCCTTTGTATCCAAGTCTCTTTTAGGAATTGAGTGAGGGACCAAAGAAAATTGAAAAATTTGCAATTTAGACCCGAAAGCCTCGGAGCCATGTTAGAATATTGATATATCGAGCGTGGCCTATTCAGACGCAACTTTTGGCGAAGTTTTTCAAAATTCTGAGCATGGGGTTCAGAGCCACCTCAGATTTTCGAAAGTTCAAGGTGGCTCTGAACCCAATTACCGTATTATTTGTTTTATTCAAAAGAAAGTAACATTGTGTTTCGTTGTGCGTTTTTATCCCTCGTTACTTTTAATTCCATGCAATGTCTTATGGAGCGCTTATATACCGTATTAAGACAAACAATAGACTGCAAGACTGATACTACGTGAAAAACGTTTCAAGACACCAACATGACAAGAACCGATAAAGTAGGATCGCAACAGAGGACAGCTGTTTCGCCCTTCTTGGGGCTCGTCAGCACTGTGTAGCGAAGATATGTAACGCCAGCCCAACAGCTAATGCATATAAATTGCAAATTTATGTGCGTTAAAATTGCAAAAGCATGTTACTGGCCATGCGGTTGAATGTTTAAATGTTTAGGCTGGCCTTGTCCAGCCACATTTATTCTTTTGCTTTTCGAGACACCAATCTTGAAACTTTGGGTGCTTACCATTTACAAAAACCATCCGGTTGGAAATTTCAGGCATAAACATTAAACAATTAAATTGAACATTGCGGGAGAGGGAATTGCTATAAAGTATATCCACATCAGCTAGAGAGACTTAAAAGAGCAGAAAAATAGCATCAACCCAAATCACAGCCCATATTTTCTGAAGCTTCCCACACGGAATGGCGCGAACCATTTGATTTTCCAACTGGAATTTCCGTTTTCCCATGTAAATGGTAAGTACCCTTTGTCTCCTTGCGCCCCGAAACACGTGATGTGGCAACGCGTGTTTCGGGGTGAAAGTGAGTTCAAAGTACAGAACTTGATATATTGAACGGGTCATTTTGCAATTTATGTGCGTTAGCTGTTGGGCTGCTCGATTCTCAAAATAATGCTACTTTGGTTCCAGAAAATGCTCTGTTTTATTTCAAGCAAAACGTACAAACTCAGGCATCATGTGTGCTTATCATTAACTGAATAGAGTGAAAAGTGCTTAAATGTCTGTTTATAAACTTCTGATACAGCCACAACTTGTCCAATGATAAACAGTTAATTAATGTTCGAAGTCCTTGGCGCTTGTTGCACTGTGACATGACGCTGGCCTGGAGGTAGTCAACAAGACCACAATTCTGTTGCTCGTTGAAGGACGATCTCAATATTGAAAATAGTCTTAGGGTTAGCAGGAACAGCCTCTGAAAGTTAACCGCTGACCAGCTAGGTCCGGACTTATCGAGTCAGTTCAGATGCACTCAGTTCGTAGTTACAGTTACAGAAATCCTTCTCTCAAACACAAAAGCAAATCATCACAATGCTTTTGAATTCTAAAACTGATTTAGCATTTAAAATCTTTTGAGTGCTGAAATCGTGATCAAAGTTGTAAAAAATGCTAAATAATGCTAGCAATTCTTTAAGCCCTGGTCAAACGGACTCGCAAGTAGTCGCAAGTAGCCACAAGTTGAACTTGCGCAGAGACTTGCTTTGGGTGGCTAAACGGACTCGCAAGTTTCCTCGCAAGTACCCGCAAGTCGCAATAAAATCCATTTAAAGGCAGAAATATCCTGTATTTCATTGGCTAATAATAGCTTAATGGACGTCACTCGACTTGCGTTGACTTGGGTTGTGTGGCCAAACGGTGAAAAACTTTCGTCGACTTGTGTGCAAATTTGATCTCGACCAAAGTGAGCGCAAGTCATCGCAAGTGAACGCAAGTGTACGCAAGCCCTGGCCAAACGGAGTCGCAAGTAGACGCAAGTTGAAAATTTGCGTCTACTTGCGACTCCGTTTGGCCAGGGCTTTACATAGAAAAAGTGCGAAAACAATGCTTGTTTAACCAAATAATGCCAAAAAAAGAATGTTAGCATAATCAGGAAAGAGCTAACCGTATTGGCACTTATTAAAATTTTCGGCGTCGACAAAACCGGATCGGACCGGACCGGATCACGGATCGGATCACGGACCGGATCACGGATCGGATCACGGATCGGATCACAGAAAAAAACAACAACAAAGTTTTAAAGAAAAAAATCCAAAAAAAAAAAAAATCAAATCGTTTATAAGATAATAATAAATAAAAAATAAAAGTGGAAAACTAAAGTGTGTTAAATGAAAATAAGAATCCCGAATTTAACGCAATGACATGTTAATTACAGAGAATGACAAGAGGTCATTTAAAAAGCCACATAAGCGCCTAATTTACGACGAATTTAAATTGTAATGAACAGGCAGATGTAGTTATATTTTAAGGTTAGTTGGCTCGAAGCTTGCGTGAACCTCCCATTCTCGTTTTTGAAATTGTTGTTAGTATCAGTGGCTAATTCTCGGCTACATTTTCGTGTCAGATGTGAGCGTTACAGTTGGCGTTACAGTTAATGAGAAAACTTACGTACGAAAGCTTAAGGACATGACTTGCTTTAAAGGAGCTACGTCACGATTTGCGCACCTTCAAAGAACTAGCCTAGTTTTTCAAGTTCGTCATTTGCAGTCCTCGTTAATCTTTGCCATCGTTAACGATCCTCATTCCGTTTTGATAGCGTTCTTGACTCTTAAGTGTTTTCTATCCTAGAACACGATCATTTTAACGTTTTATTCTATTCAAAGGCAACTCTTTACGACCCTAAAAATCACTCTAAAAATCGTGACGTAACTCCTAAAATGTTTCAGTTATTCTCGGGTTGCGCTATCGTTCACACTATCGATGTTATTCCCATAATTTTTTGTAAAACAGCTATATTTCCTTGAAATACAAATGGTTTGTTTCGTTTTACTCCAGTGCGAAATATCGTATTCCAAACTCACATCTTGTAAAAGTATAGACTTGTCTCAAAATCGGAAATTGTTTGAAATCATCAGTTGTTTAATTTTTTAGTGTTTCTAGTTTTTGCGTTTCTGTTCAGTCACACGTTCGTCCTATTATTACCATGCTGACTCGTTTTATGACAGTCTACCTTTGATGCAAGTGGATATACGGAATATCATTTATCTGAACTGCGGAGAAAGATATGAAGACATAATTGATCATCGCAATTACACACACAACTTGAGCAGTTGTGAAATTAAAGCCTGAAAAACAATTCAGGCCTGAACGGGATTCGAACCCACGACCTCTGCGATACCGGTGCAGTGCTCTACCAACTGAGCTATTAAGCCAACTTGGAGCTGGTCACATTGTGAGTTCGTAATATACCTGTAGATGGTGAAGAGTGCAAGTGAATATACGAAATATCATATAGTTGAACTGCGGAGAAAGATATGAAGACATGATTGATCATCGCAATCAAAACCCAACAGCCTGAAAAAAATTAATCTGTGCCGAGTTCCCAGTTGCCTTGATATTATAAAAGAATAAAGGAATATCACAACTGAATTAAATAAAACGTTCTACTCACAGTAGTCACTCTAGTGTAATTTGCTCAACAAAATTTTGATTTTTTTTTCCTTGATCCGATCCATGATCCGATCCGTGATCCGATCCGTGATCTGGTCCGTGATCCGGTCCGATCCAGATTTTGTCGACGCCATTAAAATTTTTGACCTTCAGAATGGGCGCTTACTCGATGCCGTACGTTTATTAAATTTTCATCATTTTCAGCAAGTAGCAGTTTATTTTGCAGCAAAACAATGAATAAAATAATAACAAAAAGGAAGATGTGAGAAAACTCGGTCTTCGGGAAGAACTTTGCGCCCACATGGACATTGTGTTCGAAACTTCGAGGAAAATTCTCATAGACTCTCAAACAATGAATTTAGAGATTGTAAGCCAGTAAAGAAGCCTAGTGGTGGATCCAGACCTTGAGCTAAAGGGGAGGGGGTGGGAGGGTGGGAGGCGGTTTTGTTTTGCTTACCCTGCCGGCTTTTCTTCCTTCTGTGATTTTTTCTTTTTTGACCCAAAATAAGGGCGAGGGGTGGGGGGGGGGGGGGGGGGGTCGGGGCGGACCGCGAATCCCTCTCCTAGATCCGTCACTGAGCTACGTTCGATAAATCAATATTCCAACATGGCTCCAGGCCCTTTACTGCCCTCTTTCACAAGACCCCTTTATGATACCAGTCGTATACCCGAGGGGGGGGGGGTACTCCCAAAATTAGTTCCCTAGTTCAGACCAATGTTAAATTACCGTAAACATAATTTGTGAAGGGCTTTTGTTGATTTTCTTTTCGATAATGATGAAAAAGTGGCTTCTTTTTATAAACATACCCATATCAAGGCTAGAGTGCAAAAAATCATACCTCATATATGACCAAAATGGCCAATCAGCTAAAATCGATACCCTACTTATGACCAAAACAGCTGAAAAACCATACCCTTTTGGGCCGCACATACCTGTGTAGCCCATATAAGGGAGTACCCCCCCGGGGTCTTATACCGGGTTATGCATTTGTGATGACCCAAGGGATTCGTTTATTTGCTTAAAACTTAAAACTCCGGATTAACACAAAACACAAGTAACTTTATTTAGCTGTTCAGATATGTTTTACGCCTGGGTGGACTTCATTTTCGGCGGAGAAAGGAAGTCAAAGGACGTTGACATACGTGACCTCTATGGCCAATTCTGTGAACGCTAGCCTTTTAATTTATAAGTGATCCTGATAAACAATGTTTTGGAAAGAACACATGATACCAAACAAACCTTCAAAAGCGGACCAACGACTCACGCATACAAAATGCCGATCTATATCGCAAATGGCATAATTTGGACAAAGCGGGCATAATTAAGAGTTCCCGCCATGTTAACTATTTTGCATAATTATTTTGCTGGTGTATGGAAAATACACCGAAATGCAATAAACTGGCTCTGTTGCAAATAAAAATAAAGTTTTAAGACGGGAAATTCTAACTGAGACTAGACAAGTGAAGAGAGGTGGATTATTGCAGACCAACATTGAGAGTTCTTGCGAGCATTAAGCACTATCTCTGTTACTCACAGTTTGTATTATAACATAGCGCGCGCTAGTCCGGCCTATCTGATTCTTATTGAGCCATCATGAACGAAATCTCTTCTATATACGCACGGCCGTGCGTATATAACATGACGTGTGCAGTTGCAATTTAGCTGCAAAATTTCTGTCGAGTTTAGTGCAAGTTCCTTTTGTTTAAGTTTCGACAATGACAGTGAAGATTACTCTAAACAATCCAAACCCAACTTCGAGCCTTTGACTTTTGCCAAGCTAAGATGTTTACTTAAACTTGAGTACTTTGACTTTGTTTGTTTACATTTTCACTGAGTATTTTTGACTTTGCTTGCGTACATTTTCATCATAATTAATTTGAAGAAGCAAATTTTTCATTGACAATTTTAGAAACCAGGTTACGCGTTTTCGCTCAACCGTTGCTCAACTGATGGTGGCGTGTTAGGATCCTAATGACCTTTGTTTTCCTTCACCATGCATTGTGAGAACTTTGTAGTCAATCACAAGAATTGGCTCATGCTTTTAGCCGTGCGTATATCGAGTTATGGATGCTCTTGGGAAGTTTGGAAAGAACACAAGGAGCTAGAGTCAGGATTTCGGCTAATATCGCCTCGAGCAACTCTTACGCCTCTTTCGTGTTCTCTAAACTTCCCGCGTGCATCCATAACTCGATAGCATGAACCAATTCTTTATTTCCAGGCGCTGCCATTTCGATCGTTAATTAATCCTTTAGCAAAGAATTCATGCACGGTGAAACTGATGCGACAAACTGAACTAACATTTCTCCGTGTGATCATTTGGGTGCCTTGCGTGGTTCACAAATACAATGAGGTAACTATTTCAAGTTTCCGAGAAGATCACTCATATGTATCTAAAACTAAAAATTAATAAAAGCAAAAACAGACAGAGGTTAACAAACTGAAGATGGATTCCACTGTTGAATTTTTTCGCGCGTAGAATTTGCGAGCAAAATATGGACCTCTTCGGATGCATGCCAATGAAAATAGCAAAACTAGGCTCAATATTTTTTTTCGCACAAACTAGCCATCCATATCCTCTCTATTTGAGCGCGTAAACTTGATTTGCACGGTGAGATTTGTTAACGCGATTTTCCTTTCATTGGTATGTACCACAAAGATGAAAATCAGCCTGATTCATTGAATCCGTTGCATTGCAAAATTGAGTTATTTTTTTTTTATCCGCTCACTAGTTATCGTGCAGTCAATATCAACTGAGGACTGGCCTTTGCAAACATGAACAGTCAGAATCTACCTGGTGGAATCCTGAAGTAAAAACTCACCTTAAATGGCAATCGCGAGTTCTCAAATTCACATTGCTGAATAAAGGTGAGCAACCGACTAGGTTTGATTGTATCTCATGAAATATCGAATTCAGTGATATCTCACGGCACTGCCAATCTTGATTTCTCCCCTGGATTGATTTGTGCGCGCATATCAATGAGTTATTAGGGCGGATGAGTATGAACAATAGTTTGTCCTGACTAACGATCGAGTTGAAAACTGCAGTCAAACAAGCGGTCCTCTGTTAAACGAGCTACGTCATGAAGTACAAACTGTGACGTAGCCCCTTTAGGTTTACTGTAGACCTTCAATGACCAATTTTGTCCCAAATATTTTTTTCACGCCAAGTTCAAGACTACTACTTTATCTGAATTTTCTTAGCGCGCTCAAATTGCTTAAAAACCGCCAAGCCAAGCAGGCGGAGCCAAATGACAGCCGGAAATACGTCTGCGTTCGCAGGCTAGCGGTTTAGGCTTTTGTACATTATGGTTTTAATTCCCCACTAAGGGACCGTTCATTTTTTACGAGATAGGGGGGCTGGTGGGACTTGGGGGGGGGGGGCATGCAAAAAAAAGTGGCTTTCAAGGAGGGCCATCCCAAAAAAATAAGGGAAAAAGGGGGGGTCACGTGAAATATTTTAGTAAAACTTTGAAATGGCACAATGTTCTAATATTAAAAGAATTGCTATAGAACAAACATAGCAGACGGGATACAAATTCATTTAAAATTCTCCTTCTGTTTTAAAATAACGTTGAACGCTGTTTTCAGTCCGCTTCCTCTTTCTTTCATTTGACTTTCTGCGGTTTTCTTTTTTCCTTCTCCTTTTGTTGATGTGCTGTTTTTGTATGCCCTTGAATATGCTGTCATAACTTCTCTTCATAAGCTATAACTTCGAGATCCGAAATTGACTTCTCTTTCTTTTGATTTGTGTTTTTTAGTAAACAGCTCTCTGTAGTATAGGGATTGTAAATTTAACAAATCGACGTCAGTTTTTTATGCGTTTGTCCTCTTGTTGATGATAAATTACGTCCTAACATTGTCAAAGTGGCTGTGGAACCACGAGCCCCAAGTGGTCAGATGCCGGGAATAAATGAGGGGAAAAAAAAGCTGTAAACTTGCCTTAAACAAAGCTAAGTGAATTTTATTCAAAATGACGTGAACATTTTTAATAGCTTTTCTCGCTTTTTGATCGGTTACTTAAGAAAGTCAATAAAATTCCATTGGTTAAAAAGTTGACAATTTGACAGCTGAACGTTAAACTGTTGAAAGCTTGCATAAATTAAAATTTTATCCGTTTGTACTCTTATGGATGATAAAAATGAGCCAATTAGCGCCCGAGAAATTAGACAGTTATGGTAAAAATTGTCTTCATAGTGAGCACAATAACGTGAAGTAGTGGAATAAATAAACAATAGTTTCCATTTGGCGGGAAAATATGCTAGGATATTTGTCCGCGGACATTATCTGTTCCAAGAAGCGAACAGACAATGAACTTTGAGGAACAGAAAAAAAAAATTTTGACGAAAATGCCACTAAAATGCTCGAATAATGCTTAATGCTTTTGCCCCACTAAAGTGCTCGAAAGGGTTCGTTATATGAGTTTTATCGAAAACCTCGATATAACGAATTTGCGGAAAAACAACCAAAATGTTCGTTATATCAAGATATGGTTAAAAATTGCTTTTTTGTTTTCGTAACCCAGCATTTCTCTATCCGGAACGATTACTGTAAATAATATTTGCGCTTTTATGTCTCTGTGAAGCTACAATTACACTGTACAGATCTCTACATAGCAACGGCACCGAAAAACTAAATAGGTCAGCAGAATTTTAATAATTGCAACTGACGTTTACTACAAGAAGCCTTCAAAAACAAATGTGTCGATAGTGTCAGTGAGACTGTCTGCATTTATAATGAGCTTTTAACTGTCTTAACTTAGCCTGCAGGACAGGCGGATTAGCGGGGCAGAAAGCGAAACGCGCTAATCCGCCTGTTCTGCTGGCAGAAATTCATCTATTGCTAGTCACGCGCGCGGGAGGCGAAGAGCAGAGCGATCCGGCGGGAAGGAGTGGGAAGGAGTCTGGTGAAGAGGCGTGCGTGAGCTCCAGTTCAGTGCCGTAAATAGCAGGGTAAAATTTATTGAGGTGGGGGGGGGGGGGGGCACCCGACTGAGTGCCGAAAGCGCGAACTTTTAGGGTGGTCCGGGGGCATGCTCCCCTGGAGATTTTGAAATCTGGGCTCTCTAAAATAGCCTTTCCAGTCTTCTGAGAGCAGTTTACAGCAATTTTTAACTGACTAAAATCATTGATCTGATCATTCTCGTCCCCAGTGCTACTCGTCTTAAAATGTCGTTGACGAGTAGCTCCGTTTCTCCGACCACGTGACCAAAAGAAACGGAGGCTCTGGGGACGAGAATGTGATCTGATATGTTACTTGAACGTTGTACTCCCCTAATTGAACAGGTTTATTATACAAATTGATAGTGTTGTGTAATAAATACTTACCTATTACATAGACCCCACGAACCATTTGGACCTTTGTTGTAAAACGTTATAAAGAAAAATTAGAGTTAACTAGAGTGTTAATTATGCTAAAAGAATCCAACAGTATCCCAACATTATTACTTTTCTACTTTTGAATATTTTTGTATGCTAGTCAAATTTTTTTTTGGGGGGGGGGGGACCGGGCTCCCCCGGCCCCTCCCCGTGCTACGGCACTGAATCGTAAGCCTTCTCGCAGGCTAATCTACTGTTACAGGATGAAAATCTTTTTATAATCCTTGTTGGTCTGTTTCTTATTTATCTTTTGTCACGTGTTGACATTTCTTCGTTATATCGGGGGATATTATATGTTTGGGCGTCTGGATTGTACCCGTTATAACGAGGATTTCGTGATATCTGAAAGATTTCTTAACTGCCAATGGTGTTCGCGTGTGTTTGTCTTCACCCTATCATCCTGCATCCAATGGTGAAGCGGAACGTGCAGTTCGGACATTTAAAGAAGCCATGAGAGTCATGAAGAATGAACCGAGTACCCAAACTGAGAAATTGGTTCGATTTCTTTTAAGCTATATCGTGCATCCATACATTTTACTGTAACTTGGTCGGGCTGAAGAATATCGTTCGTTATACAATAGTTAATAGCCATGGTTATACCAAGGCCCCACTAGCTTCCGCCGTTCCTTTTTTTCCAAACGCTGTGATGTCCCCTGGGGTGACCGCTGGGGCATGGCTGTAAGACCTATGCCACCGCGCCTTGTTAAGAACCAGGATCTCACGGTCGATCCATCTGTGATTTGATTGGTTGATAGAATAACAAACCAAAACCGTAGGCAGCGCTTCGCGTTCGCCTCTCGAAAACGAATTTATCTTTTGCACTTATTTGAACGTTTGCTTTCCTTGCTTTCTGGTTCGATAAGAACTCTAGCGAATGGCATCGGTAAGTAGTGTTGTTTCAGCTTGCCGATCATGGATTTTTGAATTCACTGATTTTTGCTTCTTTCACGTGGATTTCAGTCAAGTTCGAACGTCGAGAATCTTCACCCACAAATCATCAAAAAAGTTGTTAAAGAACTAACGAGTTTATCAAGCGATCCACCCGAAGGTATTAAAGTTTTTACCAACGAGCAGGATGTAACAGACATTCAAGCAACAATAGAAGGGCCAGGTATGTTTTTCCACTGTTTTGGAGTTTTGAAATACACATAGATCCATAGATCATAAAGGTTTGAATTCAGTTCTGTTGTAGCTTAATACATTGTCTTCTCATTTCGCGTGAATCGAAAATTTTTACTTTGAGTGCCGTTTTCTTCCATCCTTGACAGCTGGAACGCCTTATGAAGGGGGACTCTTTCGTGTAAAACTAGTACTTGGGAAAGATTTTCCTGCTGCGCCTCCTAAAGGTAAAATTTTCTTTGTGTCTAGGGTTCAATTCTGTACAATCGGTATCGTTTACAGTTCAAGTTCTATTGTGTCTGTTTATAGCAATCTTCTAAGAAATCATCCTTTCTCCTTTACATGTATCGATAGCTTGCTCATCATTTGATCGCTGAGTAAAGTTTTATGGTTTGAGTTTTGAGCTTTCAAGTTTATGTTCAGGGCAACAGTTAACAACGTCCAAAACATCTTGCTTGGAAGAGAGTAGCCTGGAAACAATAACGACATTTTTAAGGCAGATAGAAGTGTCTGCTTTCTTCTAGATAATTGTAGAGGTCCAATATAAAATGTTCATCATAAGGCAGTATTTATCATACATTGTTTGGATTTTCTTTTCAAGAATAAATTTTGTATGAATCATACTAGACAACATTATGACACAGTTTGGATTCTGTGCATGCTCTGATTGCTTAAGTGGAGTTTTATTTTCTACAGTATGAGACAGAAAGCATTTTTTTCCTGCATGTGAAATTTATATCACAATTTCAATTCTAACCTGCTTATTCCCCCATCCCCGCCTGCAGCATTTGTCACGCATTTGTCCTGTTTTGAGAAATAAAGCTTGTCAATGCACCACAATATATTTGTACAAATTAATCTCCTTGGTGGAACTTTAGGAAGACTGTAAATACCTGACCCATGTAACAAGGTCAAAATGTTGTTCTAAAACGATCAAAGAAAGATGCACTAAACTGAAAGATAACATTGGCAACACCACACCGCCAGGCTGACCTGTAATAGCAAATGCCCTACCCTGGGGCAGGACAAGTTATCAAATGCCTTACAAATGCCGGGAGGGGTGGTGGTGGGAGGGGGGGGGGGGGGGGAGTAGGCTTGGAGTTGATGGAACCATAAGGGTTTGGACCTCTGAGTTTGTGTGCTATTGAAATATGCAGTAACCAAGCAGCTTGCTGCTGTTTGGTTGCTCAGAGAGCAGTGCAAAAAAAAAAAAAGAGGAAATAAGAAAAAAGCAAGAGGAAATAAAGGAGTGGTCTAGGGTGAAGAGGAAAAGAATGCCTGTGAACATTTTCTGTGTACACTGTGATTGGTCAATTTTGACTGTTTTTGTTACACAAGCCACACTCCTCTATTTCTTCTGTCACCATTTATTGCACTGGTCCCTAACTAACAGAACTTCTGGAACAAGTTAATGCTGTCAAAAATGTATTGTCAATGAAAGATTAAACTAATAAGAGCAGGCTATGTGTAGCAAACATTGTTTTGCTCTGATGAAGGTGGATAGAGGCCTCCAAACAGAAATTAGGGGAATAATTAATTACATTAAATAGCTAAATTGTATTATAATCATTTTGTTTCTTCAGGATTTTTCTTAACAAAAATCTTCCACCCAAATGTAGCTAGCAATGGAGAAATCTGTGTAAACACACTAAAAAAGGATTGGAAACCAGAGCTTGGAGTAAAACATATCTTATTGGTAAGCCAGATGATACGGGGCTTATGATCTCTGGAGGATCAAGTTTAATGTAGAATTATATAAAGTTTATATTTCTGGGAATGGTTTTTATGCACAAAAGTATGTCATTCGATGATATACTTGACTGTGCTTGACTTTCAATCTTACGATGCCTTCTTTCTAGTTAATGTGATTGTGCTACGGTAGAACTTTAACTAATTGTGTTGATGCTCGGTGATTTATTTTTCCTCCCCGTCAGACAAAGATGTATAGTGTCAAATCCCAAACCCTTGATTTTTGGAACCTTCCATTAACTTGAACCAAAGTTGTTTTCCTCCTTGCAGTCAAATGGAGTAATTTTACCCCTGATTTCTCAAACTACTCTTATTTTTAAGCCAATTTTTGTTTTCTTTGGATGTTTGAAAATTTGGGATTCCTCTACATACAGCATTGATGGTAACAAATACCAAGTTTTCTTTGTAAAAGTGTTGTCACAGCTATGGTCAATACATCTTGAACAGATGACAGGAATGATGTCATACAATCATGTGTGGCTGTGGTCTAAGAAAAATTACGAGGAGCCCAAAGGTTCCTAACCATGAAATCCTGAGTGCCCAGCACTTAAGCTTATGCGAAAAAAGAAAGTTTTTCCAGTTGCGCAAAGGCAAGAGTTAGTTGTCTGTGGTCCCTGGGCGCTCAAAAACTCAATCGAGAACACGTGCTGTAGGCAAGAACAATTTAAAAGCCTTATTTTGTTATGTCCTACTCATGTTGCTTTTTGCAGACTGTGAAATGTCTTCTGATAGTCCCAAATCCTGAGTCAGCGTTGAATGAAGAAGCCGGTAAGCTGTTATTAGAGAAATATGATGACTATTCAAAGCGAGCACAGTGGTGGACGGATATCCATGCCAAGCACAACCTTGCCAGTAAGGTGGAAAGTATGGAAAAGGCTGAAACTGTAGAAGCTACACAAGGAATAAAAAGGGCTAGCGACAAAGCCCTGGATAAAAAGAAAAAAGACAAGAAGAGGGCTTTGAAAAGACTCTGACAGACCTCTTAGCATCTATTAAAATGGCTGCATATATCAATATTACAACAGATTGAGTGTACAGTGTAAATTTATCTTAAGCTGCTAACAAATTTATATCAAAGATCACTCCATGCCAAAGTAAAAGTACTGGTATGTAAAGTGAAATAAATTGCTCTTTATTGCCACTGACAAAAGAATAGGAAATGCTGCAAAAAATTTTTTTATGTGTAACTAAGATATATTGCTGTTATAGTAATAATAATTATTATTTTGCATGTAGTTATTTTTTCCACCCTCCTCTGTCAATAGAAGTACTTTAATATCTCAATGCAAGGAATGTTTCACGTTCACCGACTACCAACTAAACTGATGTAATGTTAATTTGATGTATAAATATTAGTGAAAACACATTCAAATGGCTGTGATGAGGAAGGTTACAATCTTGTCATAATTATGAGTAAATGGCTCATGAATTTCTGTCACAGAGACTTTGTCATGCTTGTTCATACAGATTGCTTCTTTGATCAATTTACAATTTATTAAATAATGTTATTTGCTTATGGTTCAAGTTGATCCACATAACTCGTCAGTGGCAAGTTTGTAGCTTTCCATCTATTAATGGCTTTTGATGTACATGTAGGCTGGTTCTACATAATTAAGGACCATTAAGATTGTAACTCTGATGAAGGTGGACAGAAGCCACTGAAAATTCTGAACAGAAGACAACAGATCGGATAACAAAAACCCTAGAGAAGTTTCTGCCATTTTTTTTAACCCTTTCACTTCCAATAATGCCCAGATTTAAGTAACATAGATGTCATTTGATTTTCAGCAACTTCCAAAAACAAAAAAAGAAACTCAGTTTGTTTTATGTCCTTACAAGGGTTCGACCCTTAGGTAGAAAAGAGTGTTCTGCTGAAAAAAAAAAAAGATTATTAATCAATTTTTTAGTGTTCAACTGAGTAGTGCAAACCAAGGTCACACAAATTTGCAGTTTTCTTCTTTGCTGTACTTTAACATTTCTCGATTTGTAGCCTTTGTCAGAAGTTGCACAACAGTCGTTCCTATTGCAAATGCAGGGGTTTCACCTACGTTTTTGAGGAGGACGGCAACTGGTTTTCACTCTGGGGGGACTCTCATATAAAAAGGAGGGGGTGCTCGTCATACCTTTTAGGGTTTAAACAAAAGTGGATTTGGTTCATCTTGAGATGTTCAGCCTCAAAAGGTCCCACAGCAAGAGCTTTAATTTGCAGTATCCGTAAGTGAGATTATTATATGGCAAGCTCCGCAAGCGGGCAAGATGAATCAAATCCTACGCTGTGATTGGCTACCTGAGCAGGCAAGATGGAGCTATCTTGCCCGCTTGGGACTACCTGCCGTGTCCCGCAAGAAAAATTTCCCCGAAAGCCATATAATAAATCCTTTATTGACCAAGCTTGTTCAGTCAAGATGGCTGGATATTGGCTTCGTTCTTTTTTTGCGAGTTTATGGACCTCGACTCCGTCTTGGTCCATAAACACGCAAAAAAAGAACTTAGCCAATATGCAACCATCTTGACCTCACACTTGGTCAATAACCCATATGTATTGAGCCCAACAAAGCCTGTCAGTTAAATTGGTACCTCTTAGGGGTGAAATAAATTTCAAGCCACGCCCACCAAACAGGGTCTTGGTACCTCTTAGGGGTTCTTTTGAAAATGTCAGACAAGCACCCCTGTCCTTTTCGTATAGGAGTTCCCCCCCCCCTCCCCGCCGCATTTTCGCCTGTGGGGAAAACTTTCAACTAAACTCTTTATTAGAAAAACTTTCCTCCATATGGTCAAACCAAGCGGGCAAAATCATCCTTGCAGCTGGTCAATATGACCTGTGCCTGGCCCTTACTGAAACCCCTACAAATGGTGGTTATATTATAATACTGCTTAAAATCTCTGAATTGACCTGAAACATGTTTTTTGGATGTCGATGTCGGACATGGAGGCTACAGTTCAATGATTAGATTATCAATTTCAATTTCCAAATTTCAATCAGTGATTTATAAAACCTGCTCTTGCGTAAATTGATAAATTTTCCAGCAGAATTCTTCAAACTCTCTGACTAAGTTCATAATAGACTGTGCTGTGATGTGCTGCCTGACGAGATATGGTATAAATTTATTCTGTTACATGTAAGTACTAACAATATCTCGGATACTTTTAGTAATTATTTATGTCAACTTACTCCTTTAAAAGGTGATAAGTTGGAATATGTGCAAGGCATTTCATGAATTTACTGAGCTTTGTTAAGTAGATATTACAAGATTACCTGAAAAAATGCAACAGTTGTTCTAAAGTGAGTCTTATAAACAAAATGTGGTTCCAGTGATTGAGTACCAACTGCTCACTCATTACTAAGCACTTAATGACTGGCCCCAAGAGAACAGTGAGTTTTGTTTTCCTGAGACCTTCAATGTTCCCCAAAGCGAAGTCGAGGGGAAACAAAACTCACTGTTTCTTGGGGGGGGCGGGGTGGGGTGGGGGTGAGGGTGCAGTCATTAAGTGTTTTGTTATACCGCCCAACCCAAAAATAGAAATAATACTGTGAAATATAATTTGCTTGATGCTAGCTGGCACACAAATTAGCTGCAACCTCAAGGAGCACGACCTGATCAAGTGTAAGTTGAAATTTCAAGTTATTGTTTCCCTAGGGAGTTAGTGAGTTTTGTTCATCCTAGGGAGTCGGTGAGATTTGACCCATGACATATGATGCGTTCTCCCCCAATCGGAAACATATTTGAGTTGGGAGGTATAAAAAGTAGTATATTTGGCTAGGTCAAACAGATCAAGATACCAAACAGACAGACTGGGACATTAGAAAGTTTAACAGGAACACTGAAATAGCTTTGACTAACAATAACCTGGAGATGTTCCTTTGAAACAATGTACTTGACTCTTATTGATGAGTAGCAGCAGAAGCACTGGCCAGCCAAATTAAAAGCCATGCACCAGACAAAAACAATTTGTTTGACCTAATTAAGATCTTAACTGCGACAACTTGAAATGGAACACCCTCAAAACCAAAACACTATTCTCAATCCCTGTGGAGAAGTGACAAACATCACTGTCTGATGCATGCCAAAGTGGCCTTCATCACTGGCGTGCGCTTATTCAGATTACATGAAGTCAGGGGGTACTTCCTTTTTGGGCTATATAATCTTGAATTGGGTATGGTTTTTAGAAGAAGTCACTTTTTTGATGAGACCATCAACAAAATCTCTTCATAAAATAATGATCTTTAGGGCAACTGTGCCAGCTGCAATGGTCATAAATAGGGTATTGAAGTTTTGGTCAGGACATAAATAGGGTAAGAGAAATCGCTGATTTTGGCCATAAATAGAGCCCACTCCCACCCAATTTTTCTGGGAGTATCCCCTCCCCTGGGACGTGAAGTAACTGAGTATTGCATGCCACCCCTCATCACCCCTTAGCTTGAGACTCTTAGTTCATGTGGGCTGCCCTTGCAGTTTGGTAGTATCTTTATGCTCTCTTTTATTTGACTTGCACCTAATCTTCTCTTAAGAGTCAGGCATGTAGGTGGTATGAGGCAAATCGAGGCACTTGCCTCAGTTTTATTTAGTACCTATTTATTTAGTTTTTGTCGAAGGGGGAAATTGAATGGCTGCCAAATATCTAGGAATAGAATTAAACCATGGGCTTTGCCTCAGTCAAAATTTTGCAAATTTGTCAGAACTGGGAATCTAATAGGCTATATCTCAAAGGGAGTCTTGGTGTCCATCCTTTCATATGAAAATGAGAGTTCATTCACATGCAAATTGAACTCATTTTCATATGAATGGCTGTGCACCAGGCCTCACTTTGATAGAGAGGCTTTGGGCAACTCAAAAAACCTGTAAATGCCAAAAATACTAGCAAATTATGCCACAACTATTTTAGCTAGAAAAAAAAAAAAAGGTGCAATTACAATAAAGTGCCTGTCCAAAGTATTTGCTTTTTTCCACAATATTCACACACTTTATTCTTCATTTTTTGCTTCTCCAGTGGGGAGTGGCTAGCCACTCAATCCAGCCCCCATTCCCCACTAAATCTCCCCCTGAAATAGGTAATCGTATAAAAAACTCGAGCATTTGAAGATTTACACTACTCTTAATATACTCATATTTTAAATTTCCTTTAAATTGCACTCGGCCAAAGGCTCGTGAAATTTTGCGGGGATTTTCAAATATCCTATGCTTACACAGATAAAGCTGACCGTGTAGTTGAGATTTAGGCCTGGGAACCAAGAATGTCACGAACCGGAAATAGATGAAACTTTCCGGACGACGATCTCCAAATAAGGCAAACGAAAAAGAATGTCTGACTTCGTGCTCATTCCCGCTCGGATCGGAACAGTCAGTCATATTTGTTTTCCAGGGTTCTTCATGTTGTTATCAGTCTGTCTATTTGGGAGAAGAGTGTAAGATGGAAGCTGTAACGAAGCACGAATTTCATGCTACCGCAGATGACGAGCTTTCATTCAAAAAGGGATCGGTCATAAAGGTAAACGAAAGCCACAAAGCTTACCATGTAGGATCTCCATTTCTCAACATCTCTACGTAAAATACCGGAATTTGCACTGCTGTTGGTCGCTTTCACCGATAATCGAAGCTTATTAAGTTCACATTGTTGTGCGATTGTTGATGTTTTAGGTTTTAAGCAAAGAGGAGGATAATAACTGGTTCCGAGCTGAACAGGATGGCCGCACCGGACTCGTTCCAGCGAACTACATCACTCTTAAACCACACCAGTTAGTAGAGAGGTTTACAGATAATGAGGAAGAGTGTGTAATGTGTGAAATTCTAGAACGATGCTATGCTTAAACAACGATGAGCTAAGTTTGTGTGCACTGTTGCTTTAGACTATTTCTTCCTTTACTGATATAAGCTTATGGGTCCCTATGATATTAACTGTTAATCAATATATAAGCTTACGTTGATACATAGCCGACAGCAAAATATCGCAGAATTTCACATAATTTTTGTTGACGTAGGGACGTTTTAAAATTAGGCTACTATTATTTCCAATGACTTTTCAAGTCTTGATCTGGTGCAACAAAATAATAATATTAACATTAAGAAGGGACACAGAATTGGATTCCTTTTACGAGAATTCTATTTGATCGGATCATGGGATGATTGCATATCATGAATGACATCAAAAATGTATTATCTAAAAATATGGTATGGCAATTATTTAGAACTGAAACTTATTTGCTGACAACTAAATGTGAAATGAAGAAATATTATTTAGTACTATGTGTTATTTTGGTTTCTAAGTAACCAAAAATGATATGTAGTTGTTGCAATGGACTGTGCGGGGAAGTTTTGCTTACAGCATGCATTTCACAGCCACCATTAACAACTGACCAAAGTACCACTTCTAACAGTGCACTGTATATCAGAAGATTTGCTTCTGATTTGAGAAGAGCCGCCTTTGTTCTTCTATAAAGAGGAGCAGATATAGTTATGTACTATTGGCCATTCTGAGGCCAAGTCAGCAGGTTTTAATGTCTCATTTTTAACCCGGAGATTGTGTAAGCAATCAATACGGATATTTGCAGTGCAGATTATGCAAATGACATGCAAATGATGTCCTTCTATCATCTGTAAAGTTTTTGGAGTAGTTCTGCCAACCAGTAGATGAAGCTCCTGAAATCACTGTATTAGTCAATATTGCAGGCACATGTGTCGTTTTACATTTCTGGGTCAATCTATAAACATGGGAACTTGTTTTGTTTGCTTTCTGGGTACAGTTCATTTGACATTTCTATTACAATTCTAATCTTTCTAATTGTTACATTTAACAGTTAACCACAAATAAGACCAGATGTTTTCGACCTGATATTTAAGTGGTAGTGCATTTGCAAGCCTGCAACTAATTTTTGTCTATAGGCAGGTCATTTGTCAGGACAAGGACCAGTTTTGACCTGACAGAAAGCCAGTCTGGTCGGACAAAAAAAAATTGTTTGTCGTTAGAAATTAAAAAGAGACATTTGAGACATTTTGGTATTTTAGTATAGACTCTTCGCCAAAATGTTGGTTGTAAATTCGAAAAGCTTATAAGTCAACTGAGTGTAAAATCACCAGCAAGGGACCTTTACATTACTTCTGGTATTATTTTACCTGTTGAAAATTGACAAATTTACAAACGTTTATATCCCTAGTCACACAAGGGCCGTTCCAACATAACAAGTTTCCCAAGACGTCTAAGGAAAACAGGAAAAGCGATGAAACAATCTCCCGCGTAGACATTCAGAGACTTGAAAATTGGCTGAAATGAATTCTTCGACTTTTTCTGAAAGCAAGTTTCCTCTGGATGTTTTTGGGGTCGATTGAATAAAAAATTTGTGTAATTATTAACCGCGCGGCCATGGGCCGAGCGCGGTTCTAGGTTTACCCGTGGTTTATTATTTTATTTTTTTTTGTGGGTGACCAGACGCAGACCTTGGCTCGGCCAAACTTTGAGCCACGCAACGTGTGATGTTTTTCCGCCAGAAGCTGTTAAAACATAAATACACGGACAATTTTACGGATATTGTTTTCTTTTTTGTGGGTAAAATATATTTTCTTTTCGTTTTATCAAAGCGTTGGATTTAAAGGGAATAATAAATACGCTGAAAAAAGGTATTACGTCAGCCATGGAATGCGCTGACGTTGCAGCTTTCACTTTCGCTATGTGACAAATAAGATCGTGTTTAGTTTGCAAGTTTATTTCGGCAGAAGCGACGGTCATTAATTTATTTGTAATTTTGCGAGTATTTCTTGTGGTTTTAGGCAAATGAAGTAAATCCTTTGACTGTTTCATCGCAGCGAGTTCATAGATTGGAAGGAAAATTAAATATTTGCAAGCCAAGCAAAGAACGTGTCAGAACGTGCAAAGATTACGTCATTGATAGGGAAATAACCACCGTACTAAAGATAGCCGTAGATAACGCAATTCTTGAATTATGTGACTCGTGTGACTTCTTTGCTAACCCTTAACTCAAGGGAAAAAACAATTAAATTTAATCGTGACTTTAAAGAAAGAAAGCGGTTTGTAATAGTGTTCGTATCTTCATGCCCATACATATCCCGAAGAAAGTTCCAGATTAAGACTATTACGTCATCGGAGATGTCACAACGGCTACGACTGATGGTGCGATAATAGAGTTTGTGTTGATTAAGTGCTGTGATGTCTACAGTAATCAATGAATCGTCAAAGATTGCTTTGGAATATGCACTGCGTTGCGACTGTAGTACTAAGAAAACAGTTAAATTTTAAAAGCGCGGTTATAAGATCTAACAGATCTTCTTGTTTAAAATGTGGAATTGGAGGTGGTCATGACTATAAAGCGTGACTAATCTGTACATTCACGCTTTTCACAAAAACATTTCTGTGGTACGGAAACTATATTTCAACCACACTGATAGACGTAAAAAAAACTATAAGAGTTAAAAATTAAACTGATTTTTGATCATATGGACTAGCAAAACATTTGGTTGCGTTTTAGAGGTTTAAAAGTTTTTGAAAGCGATTGCATTCAGATAAACGAAATGTGAGTATTTTAGCCATGTATTCAATTTCCATACTATTATAATCGGGTCAATGTGTTACGACTGAAAATTAATTCCACAACACTTGGTAGCAACAAACAATGAGTAATTACATAAGACCTCAGTTTTTAGTAGTTTTTCAGTTTTTCAGACTAAATGGGGCTTCATGATCTTTCACAACACCACCGCAAAATGCGTAAATTAACATGTAGGGATAGTGGCTCTGATGTGACGTGTTTACAATTCAACATAATTATAACATTTGAGACGACGCACTGCGCGTGATAAAATTCTTAGAATTGGAATAAAAACAAAACCGATAACAAAGCTTTTTTGCGTAGTATTGTGTGGCAGTATAACAAAATAACTTGTCCCATATTCGGCCACAAATTTCCAGTTAAAATATTTTTCATTTTAGCAGAAATACCCGGTCAGAGTGTCCGACCAGGCTAAGCTTTTACCTGTCAAAACCTCAAATTTACCGGACAATTGTCTGGTGACCGACTGTTATTTGCAGGCTTGCATTTGTGATTTATGGGAGTTCATTGTTAGGGCTGATACTTGTGATCTATTTTATTTGCAATACGTATGGGAACATTTTCGGTCACATATTGTAGTCATCTTCAGATTGCTGGCGGTGCATTTGTGATGTATTTTAAGGTTACTTCCCACCTTCAAGGGCACAAAAAATTTCTTTTTTTCTTTTCTCTGACAAAATTTAAGTTAGTCATTTTATCTGAAGTTTACAAAAGAAAAATATTAAAAATCTCAAAAAGAGGACGAGTTATTTATAAAAAACACATTTTCGAATAAAGTTAATAAACCAGGAAGGTGTCATAATTGCTAAGTGGAAGAAACCACCAGGGGAAATTTTTGCAGCAAACGCTCATCTTGGAGCTTGTATTTCATGTAATTTGGTATTGTTTTTATGGCGCATTTGTTCTTTTGCCTTTGGTTACTTTGCCCGTTTTAGTTTCTTTCTCTTCAATGCGAAAGTGAGATAGAAAACAGGTTGCAATGTGATGCTTTTCCCAGAAAATCATGATTGCTAGGAGGTTCTGTTGTTCCATTGGGTTGCGGTTTCATAAGGTGAGATAATCTCCTGGTGTGGCACGAGTTGTTTACGAATGTTTACGAGCTAAAATCTCGCATTTAATTTTGGGAGGAATACCTCCACTTTGAGCGAATTTATAGAGTATGCAGATTTGACGGATTTTTGTGCAATTTCGCCAGAACATTTCAGGGATAATGACAAACAAAAGTGTGTTGGGAAATTTGGATATTTAACATATTTTTCCTGTGGCGTCCATTTAGGTAACACGTCTTGTATATTTTTAGCTACTCCAACTTTAGATGCAAATATCTAGATCACCAATCAGAATATTGAAAAAGCCTGACATACTTTTGTTGATTGATGCCTTGTGAATAAGACTGTGCAGCCATTTTGCTCGTGTGGCGGCATCCAATAGCTGATAAATTCAATAGAAGAACTCTCTGTCGTTTCACGCCTTACCCGGTCCTGACACTTCCTAAAAGAAAAACTCACTTGAATTGTATTTTTATTGTTAACTACATCTATTAAGCTTTCTTCTGATATATAGTTTGTTTGGCTTTTATTGAAACTGGCGTGCGTGTGATTTTTTTCCCGAAGGACACCCGCGAAGGTGGGAAGTAACCTTAACTGTTTGGAGTTCAGTGCTAGTGCTGATACTTGTGAACTGTGAAGTTATTTGATGTTGAGCAAGTGGGCACCCTTTTACGGTGGTTACGTCATGGGTCATGAAATGTTGTTTCCTAAGCTGTCAAGAGAGGTAAACAAGAAGAGCAAGGCTGAATAAAGAGAAAAAATGGGAAAGGAAATGCCTGAGGAATGCGCAGCTAAATCACTAGCATGTGTTTTGAGTCCTCAAAAAAAGTGAGATAACAACCTTGATTTTACGATGGCTAAAAGCCTGAAAATCACTCCAGTGATGGAAAAATGGTTCAAGGGTATAAAAAGGAAAATAAGAACAACATTCCTTTGAATTTTTCTCGCCTACTTTTGGCAAGAAAATAAATTGCTTACACTGAGTTTCACTAACACTGTTTTAATAGATCCAGCCTTATTAATATATTTGTATAAGGTCTAAACATAAACGATGCTGTTGTCATAAGCTTAACTATGTTACATACTAATTCTTTCTCTAAATTTTTCTCAGGTGGTTTTATGGTAAAATAACCCGAGCTCAGGCAGAGGAAATGCTTCAGAAGCAGAAGATTGATGGAGCTTTCCTCATCAGAGAAAGTGAAAGTACACCAGGTATAGCATATATGGCTCCCGAGGTGTCCTTATGGTTTGTGTGCTGATTCTGTATCAGGCAGGGTTGTCACAAGGTTTTGAAGTAGGCAGGTTTATTATAATTATGACTAACTCCGTGAGCGGGCAGGATGATTCCTCGGCTCCATCTTGGTCCATAAATACGCAAAGAAAGAAGTTGGCCAATATCCCACCATCTTGACCGCACACTTGGTCAATAACCTGTATATCTCACTTTTGGTGAGGAACCATATTTATCGCTGGAGTAGGAGTGTGATTTTGCTGTCGTTTTCTAAAGAATCAAACAAATAGCTCTGCGGAGTGGCCAACCCAAAAGTGTGACTTAGATGGTGATTTTTGCCAGTAGCTGCCTACTTCCGACAACCCTGACCAGGCAGTCAAGGGTTTAAGCATGGTTTAGGCTCACTATGTTGCAGCTGAATCACTGTCACAGTGCCTTCCCAAGTGTACTAGTGGGTACTGATGAATTAAAGTTTAGTTTTTCCAGATTAATTTTTCTTCAGATGTGATTTTCTGAAGAAAAGTGTTTTTGAAAAAAGTGTTGACTATATTGGTTGTGTGTGAAAAAAATGTTTGGCGACTTCATTTTCCAAACAGGTTCCAATGCAAAGTTGATGAGTGATATAGTACAAGGGGCTGGCAGAGCATCAACACTTTTTATGTGGTATAATCACAAAGCCAGAGCACTTGACCACAAATTCCTCCAGTACAGTTATTTCATGTGTTAAATATAAATCATGGCCAGCTTAGACATAATGGGTTGAGGTGTTGATGTGTTTGAATGTTGTACATTATAATTTAGTCAGTTTTATTTTTCTGCATATTTTTATCTTCTTTACCTATTTCTTTAACCTTTATTTGCATTCCTGACTGGTGATAAACTCAACTCACCAAAAACCTCTTGAATGCAAACAAAAATAACTGTGTTGGAAAGTTGTTCTTGACCAATCAGTGATGTCAATGATTTTCAGCAATGCACCTTTTAGTTCTCGATTAATTTTGTTATAACAATTGCAATCTGTTCAATGGATGTGTGGTAATTTACAACCTCTATGACTGCAACAATAAACTCATCATATTTTTTTTTACAGGAGATTTTTCCTTGTCTGTGAGGTAAGGATTTATTTAGTAACTTTGGATCAATCCTGGAAATGTCCAGGGCAGGCTTTTAGGGACTGGTCAAAAAGTATTGGGGGGGAGGGGTGGGCCGGAGCAGAGAGGGGGTGGGTCATGATTTTTTGAGCCCTTAGAAAGGGGTGGGTCATTCGATTTTCAGCAACAAGTGGGGGTGGGTCATCCTATTTTAAAACAGGAATAGGCATTTACTTAAAAGTACTGGTTTTAAGAATGGAAAGCTTGAGAGTTTTTTTTGAGAGTTTTTACATGCTTTTGTATCTGTTTAAGAAATAAATATAAATGTACGGACAACTTCATACAAAAATGTTGTTTTCATTGACTTAATGCAAACCAAATTCTTATGTTTTATAACGGGGGTGGGTCATGTAATTTTCAACCTTTATTTAGGGGTGGGTCAATTAGTTTTGTGCCAAAAGGAAGGGGTGGGCCATGTGTTTTTTATCCACCACATTTCCAAATGCTCCAGCCCACCCCCGCCCCTATACCTTTGACCAGCCCCTTAGCCAGGATACCGTGAGTGGCCATCCACTAACAGCTAGGGGGTCTGGTGGCATGCCCCCCAGAAAATTTTGAGAAACTGAAGCATCTTAGGTATGTTTCTGCGATTTTTAGCTGATAAATTTATCAATCGAAACTGAATGATAATGCGTCATTTTCATTGCCAAAAACCTAAAATGGATTGAAACTGAAGTTCCCTCTGCCAATATTAAATGCATCAGTTGTGTTTCTTCAGTTTTTTTTTTTTTTTCATGAAGAAAGTGAGCAAATATTGTTGCATGGCAAAGAGTTTTTGAATTAACTATTGTGGTCACTTTGAAGGTGACTATGAAACAACACATGCTGGTTCACAAGTTAGCGAATCATGTATCCACCAACAAGCGCTCCTCAGAAGGAACGCTTCTTGCCGGTTACGTGAAGTTCCTTTCGGTGAAATTGGATCACTGCTTTATTTGTTTATTTTCTCCTGAAAAGTGGCCGTTCTCAGGATGGCTGGATGGCCACCTGACTAAAAGCCTGGTCCAGGGGCAACATGACCTAATAAGAGGTCAGCGACACTCAGTCTCAACAAATCGTTCATTTCTCTTTACATCAGTAGTTGATCTTTTAAACAGGTCTGGTAATTAATTAACAGCAGCGAAAGATTTCCTGTTTGATTGAAATTGTAGCAGAACTATTTGGTCATTCTAGCATGGAAATTAGCACTTCTTCTACTCCATGTCTGCAGCTCACTTTAGTGGGCTTGTTTATTAAAAAGAAGCAAGCACAATTCAGCTCAGCATCATTACTTTGTTACTTGACATAATAAAGTGTACTTGAATATGAGCCATTCTTCTTTTTTCCTTCTCTGCAGATTTGGTGATGGTGTGCAACACTTCAAAGTTTTGCGTGATGGGTCTGGCAAGTATTTCTTGTGGGTTGTAAAGTTTAATTCACTGAATCAGTTGGTGGAATACCATCGCACCTCCTCCGTCAGCAGATCACAATCAATATATCTAAAAGACATGATGGAAGAAGACCAGTTGGTAAGAATTTTCTAAAATTGTACATAATTTGTTTTGAGTTATTTTTTTGTGAAAAAAATACCTCAAAGTCAACGGGTCTGGGGTTTGTTATCATCGGGTCAATGGATCAATGGATCAGTGAGAGATGTATGTATGTCACACCAATCAGATTGGAGCTACTATAAACAACCAATCAAATTGCCGCTTGTTAACGTGAATCATGTGTGTGGAGATTTCATCCTGATTTTAGAACGGCCATCTTTGTTTTTCTACAAACAGAAACAGGTATTCTTGTAGGGGCCTTATTTTGACGTTTCCTATGCTTTGTTTGCTATGGTTGAGCCCAGGACTTTGTGGATGGGTTTCAAAAGAGTTCAGAATTCGATCATCAGCTGAAGAATCATAGTCTTATTGGCATACACTAACATGTCATCAAGGCTTTGTCCCAGGGGCTTTGCTTTCCCATCACATGAAAGTGTGAATGAAATGAGTCTTAGCTGCTTGGTAACTTGGTGAATTCTAGGACAGGAACAATCGTTTTTAGTGCAAAATGCACCATTGGGATGTTGCGGGGCTTTTGTCCGTGATGGTATTTGCCATCGATATCATTTGCATTATGCACAGTTCATGAAAAAAGGATTCAGTCCAAACTGTTTATTTTTGCGCAACATGTTTCAGTTTGTGAATGCAAGTTTCAATCAAGTAGTGCTATTTAGCTGGCTATTCACAGAGTAATACGGTCTTCTCGTTGAAATGTTCCTTGGAATTGATACTGAGATACTCATTTGAAGTGGTTTTCTTTGTCAAAACCAAAGAAATTACAGATGCCTAGTTATGAATGAGAACACTGCTGAGTTTTGAAATTTGTTTTTGTTGCAGATAAATGTAACATGATATTTTTATTAGTTAATTTCAATTGGTAACTTGACACTTTTGTTTTTCACGCATGAATAGTTGCAATTAAAACTGACGAATCAGTGACTCTTGTTCACACGGTCAGAATAAACAAGAAGCCAATCTAACGGCTTGTCCAGAAACTTTAACTTGATATAAATGTTTTGACATCTCTTTTCTTACTGTTTTCCGTGGCATTTTAATTTCTTGCATTTATGGAAATTCTAAAAAACAGGAATTCTTAGCAGCGATTTTCTTTAAGGTTTGTGGTATGGAACATCTTCAAATATTCCTGAAGACTCCCATGGCAGCAAGTGAAACTGCACATTAGATTAGACTTTGAGATGACACATTCTTTTGTTTTGAAACAGATTCCTTGCACAGTTCAAAAAGGTTAACTTACGTCTCTCATAAAGTGAGAAAACTTTTTCTGTAACTGACTTTTTGTCACTAAAGAAACTCGCAGGCATTGGGAAGGGTAATGTGACAAGGAGACGTCCCAAACTCTGCAGATTTCATGGTGTCTCAGTTCTTCACGTGTCTGGTTGTTTCTAGTCTCAAGTTAGGTAACGCTGTTTACCTTCCATGATGGAAGGTTTTTGGTTTTGATATCGAAATTAATTTGAAGTAGTTTTGTGGAATATCAAAACCAAAAAATACACTATGATTATTGCTGGCAACAGGATGAGACCATGCCTGATTGGGTCTTGTTATAAAATGAGTTAAATTCAATATATTGACTAGCAAATGTGACAATTTTGCTTTTCACGCCAACGTTTGTAACTTGATATTTTTGTTTTCCTTGTCGAGGTATACAACGTGAAATTCTTGTTTAATTTCTCAAAAACATATGGGCGATGTGGTTTTTCTTGGTTGCTGGAGATAAATGGTATTAAGTTAAACATCTGGTGAAAAATGGAAGAAGAACAATTTTTTTTATTCCAAATGCTCATCATTTCACTGATAAACAAAAACTAATCTAATTATCAGATAGTCACGTCTGACATGTTGAGTCACAGAATAGTGCATTCTTATTCTATTGCCACCTTTGCCGTTAACAATATAACCACTTCAAATTAATACACAGTGATATCAATTAATACAACTGAGAAGCGTCTCAACGAGAACCTACAGTACAAACTATTTCCAATGACTTACTCTGGAAAGCTGGTACAAAACACTAACTTGGAACGAATGCCTCTTAACAGATGCCAACAATTACTGGCACCTTACAAATGATCCACGCCGTAAACAAAACCGACAAACGGACCTCTTACAGACCAACTTTATTTGACTAACAATAGACGGACCTCCAACAGACCGATTTGACTACCAGTAGACAGATTGAAACTGACCAATGACCGATGACAAACTTTACATGAGTCTTATAGCCAATACCATTGTGGCTAAACTGACCAATGACTTTCAACGGACCAGACTTATAACACAATCGACTGACAAACACTATTCACTTGACTCTGAAGATGACTTCTGCTCAGGTTGTTGAAACATCAGTCACCAACAACACTGAGTTCTTTTCAGAACTACCCTCACCCGGATGATCGACGATCACACAATATGAACTAAAGAACAATTTGTAAGCTACTCCTAAGTGAAACAAATTCTAATTTTTTTGCTGTACATCGTAACCAAACAATCTTGTTGGATTAACCTTATTACAACTGTTAAGAGTGGGTTTTGCTACCTCCAGGCGCTTTTAATTCACAAAAAATAACTCTTGCATGCTTTGCGTGCCTATGTTTTTTTTTTTATAGTAACTGCTTTCATACTGTTATTATTGATGTATAGTTAAACAAGCTTAAAAATATAAATAATTTCTAGTTCTTTTGCCCTATATCTGCCCAGCTGTTTGCAGAGGTTTTTTTCTTACCTCATGTCAATCAAATTTGACCTGTAAAAATAAAAACCGTTTTTCCTGCTTGTTCCTTTGAGCAATTAATACTTGACTGCAAGTGTGGGGTTTCTTTGTGCAAATGGTCATCTAGGTCCAGCAAAGTTGCAGGGGTTTTCTGTAAGCACTGATGGGCATGCTGGTGACATCACTTGTAATTGTTAGTTGGGGAGTACTCAAGATCTTATCCTCTTTCCATCAAGGCCTGACTATCTTGCTTTATCAGACTCCACAGGAAGAGGTCTATGTCGCAGCTTATGAATTCCGTCCTGAGGAGGAAGGAGAGTTGTATTTTAAACGTGGAGATTTAATAGAAGTTCTTGACAAAGAAGATTCAAACTGGTGGAAAGGCAAAAACATGACCAGTGGAAATGTGGGATTGTTTCCAGCGACCTATGTGCAAAAGAAAACTTGATTAGGACTCAATTTGTTGTCAAAAAAGTAATGAACTTTTATACTGTTGTAAGTAAGACAGTCAGAAATGTAATTGTTAAGATTGTTGAAACATACTGTACATGTAAGGGCTACAAAGTTGATTATTCTTCCCATAATTAACAATTTATTGTTTGTGTACTGGGTTTGCAAAATAATATAATATATTATGGTGGAATCCTGATTTTTTGAGCCCTCATTTCTTCAGCATCCTCACCACCCAAAGCAGAAGTGTGTAATTTTATCCAAGATATCTCATAGCAAATTTTTATTTTCCCTTGAGGTTCAAGAAATTGGAACTCCATTGTATTATATTCTCGTCTATATGAGGTTCTGGTTTCAGTTTTGCTCCATTAGTGTTTTTCACGAAGAAAGGCGGCACTTAGTAAGGTCTGAACATTTTCTAGTATTTTACCTAGCAGCTTCCAACTTAGTTGCCTGGACTCTTCCCAACCCATGTATTTTATGCAAAGCCTATCCACAAAGATCAATTAAATACCTCCTACTAGCGTAACTCAAGGTCTGTACTGTAAGTTACAAACCAAGTTTTTTCCATTTCTGTTTTTGGTCCAAGTGCATGGGCCATAAATCAAGGGGAATAACAAGGATCCGTAACTTATAGTATGGACAGAGAAGGCAAAGTTAATAAGATATTTATTAAATCTGTACGTCTTTGACAGGTTTGGGAACAGTTTCAAATTTTAGCAGGCTGTACAGTAGAATACTACGCAGTAAACTGAGCAATCACAGTGTGTATACATAGTAGCAAAGAGGTAAAAAAATAATAATAACTAGGAACTCGTAGCTGTGGATGATCACTTATCTGTCATCATTGCTGAATTTACAAGTTTCTTCCAAATTTTTGTGGATCAGGTGGTAAATTCCATGCAGCACTTGAGCTAAGTTTGAGTTCAGGACATCTGTAACTCCTTTTAGCTGTTATTACTTTGGTATATAGATAGCGCTTTGCAATAATTCTGTAATATGTACTTTTTATAAACTAAAAAGTAAGTTGAAGAGTGGAAATGGAAGCCCTGGTTCTTATCCTTTTTTGTTCAGAAGGAGCTTTTCCTGAGGCCTTGTGGAAGTTTGTCATTTATATTTTCCATGGTTTCACTTAAAAGTATGTATTTCTTTTGATCTGTATTCATGGCTACTTAAATGCCTTTGTTGATAATTTACACGTAAGTGCTCTTATTGTCAAAATTCTAATAGTCACTCTTTGCCAACTTTAATGTATTTCATAGGTTAAGTTTCATTGCAAGACAACTCTAACCCATGTTGCTTTGTCTCTTTACCTGTGAGCAGCTGCTGTGTTAGCATCATGCTTTTGGAAGCATAAAGTACACACTGTATGTCTATGAATGGTACAATTGCACTTAACTTATAATAATTTAGGTGGTACGGTGTTAACGCTGTTATTACTGATAGCTAGGAATGGCTGAAATTAACATAATTATGCAAAGTTTAGTTCCCAGATCAATTTTTTTCATAATGTGTTGTGCAAAAAAACCTATGAAAAACTGCTTGTGTGCATTATGCGTAACTCAACAATAACAATTGAGTAGAATTATAATAATACTTGAGGCTTGATGAAATTTGAGTTTTGACACCCTCCTTGAACTGTTGCTGTAAGAGAACACCTTGGCTAGACTCATTCAAGTGTTAGTGGAGCAGTTTGGATTGTCGAGCAAGAAGGTAAATTGTTAATAAGAGACCACAGCCATTTTCTCTGACTATTTTAACTTCTTGCTTGATGAGGTTTTGAAAGAGCAAGGAAACCCTTGCAGACAAAGTTATGTAATGTGGTGGGAGTGACAGCTTTATTGGTATCACTTTTGGAGGTTGTTTACTTGAGTGAGAGAGAATTTAAGGTAAAGTTTTTTTTTTTTGTGTGAGTAAATTGGATGATTTGGAAGTAGATGAAAGTTCAAGAGAGAAATTTCAAGCCTTGTTCCAAGGGCCTCTCTTCTTTCTGTGCATGGTGTGAAGAACAGAAGCCTGGCAACAAGGCCCTCTTTAGAATAATGTTATTTTAGACTTGTATAGCACAGGCTAACTGTATGAACATAACAAGGTGGCCATAATTTAGGATTGCACTGAAGCTAGATTTATTAGTAAGAATTAATGATCTGCCATATAGTAGGATATTTGCAATTAGATGTAAGCATTATTCAATCATGGTAATTAGTGTAACAAGAAAGTGATTTTCTAGTAAATATTGCTTTATATATACGTTCTCAGTCATCGATTGTCTTTGTGTGATCAATCAACATCAACCCATAAACTTCCAAGACTGATCAACGTCTAGATTCTTCATACAATAATGGTACATTATCTAGCAGCCATGTAGTGAGAATAAAGAAAATCGTCAGTATTCAAAAACCAATTGGGGAGCATTCTCGTCTCCAGAGCCTCCGTTTCTTTTGGTCACGTGGTCACCAAATTAACGACATTTCAAGATGAGTGGCACTGGGAAAGAGAATACTTGAGGGGTAAAAAATGAGGAATTCCAGCCATGCGCACAGAACAACTTCCTTGGAATTACACATGCATTCAGTTGAGTAGTCTATATTTTAGTGTCTTACAGTGTCTTTGGACGGTGCCTACTAAATACAAAAGTCTTTTCGCCAAATTAGGACCATGTGGAAAAAGTAGATCTTAGCAAGGGCAAGGGCTATATGTACTGGAAGCCACAAAGAAAACTAGGGGTAGCCGCGCATTTGATCGAGAAAATTGGCCTTGAATCTCGAATAAAAATGCTGAAGTCAGCATTTTTATGAAAAAGGAAGAATAAATATTTCTTCACAGATTTCCTTAGAATTCGCCTTTACCAACAGAAAAGCAAAGACATTTATAAAGATCTTTAAACTACATGGTAAATGGTAACAAAAAAAAAAACAATTTTGGTATGATTTTAATAACAAAATAGTCGCAACAACGCTTTTAGCGTCTCTGACGTTTAGCCAAAATACAGTCTAAACAGGTGTTCCTCACAACCAGAAACTAATCACGTGTTGAATAGGCTTGCCACTTCCATTTCATAAAATAAAATGTAAGGGTAACCATGCGTTTTCTTAAGTTAAATGAGTTGTTTTCATGTTTTTGGAAAACTTTTACGGCGCCCGTTACATTTTTTCCTGACACCTCAGTAAGTAAAATATTTGGGTCTCTCGCACTTGTTTTGCGCGCACTACGCCATCTGCAGGTACATGTTTACAATTGGATTTCGGTATAATTTTCTACGGATAAAAGCGGGATAAAAGCTATATTTTCAGCTGGAAGATGTTAACATTTAGTGGTTAGCGAAATGCTGCTATTCTGGTACTCCTGGTTTTAGTACTGGCTCATTAAAGTTGATTTGGTCACAGTAGTAAACTTTGCTTTCATTTTAGTCGCGCACTTCGTAGCGTGGTTTAGCGTGCGTGTTTAGTGTAAACCCAATCTCGTTCCCAGAGTCTTCGTTCCCCTTGACCAGCGGTCGGAAAACGAGAGCTCTGGGAGCAACCATTTTGAAATAACCGAATTCTGGTGATTTTGCCCATCCGGTTTCACTGCGCAGTCTGCATCTATGGCGCATGCCTCAAATGGTTGCTCCCAGAGCTCTCGTTTTCCGACCGCTGGTCAAGGGGAACGAAGACTCTGGGAACGAGATTGGTGTAAACCATGCCTTGCGCGATGCTCAGAAATTGAGCGCACTAACAAAAGTAGAGGCTTTGACAGTACGTGTCTGGTTACCTTTCCTCTTCGGCGTCGATTCGAAAGCGTCGGGCCACATTTTTTGTTTTAATGTAATTATAGCACATTTGTCGGTTCCGTCTCTTACCGTTATAAATTTATAAATGGCAACCCGGTGGAGGAGTGGGGGGGGGGGGGAGGGAGGGGTAGGGGTAGGGGACTCCCATATGAAAAGGTCGGAGATGCTCGTTGGGAAAATTTGAATTAAGGTGATTTCCGCAGAACATTCGAGCAATAATGGCAAAAATAGTTACCAAAAAAACCTCATAGCATGATATTTTTTGAATAACAGTAAGAAGAAACTATCGAGATTTAAGCTCTCAAGCTGACCCCGCGAGGGAAAATTTAACTTGAAGTTATCCATATTTCAATTAAAACGCGCGTTAGTTGAAAACACAATAACACGTGCATCAAGCATTCTTACGATGTTTGACATTAATTTTCTCCAGAATGCTTGGGGATTTAATCGCGGGGTCACTTAAAGAAATGAAATACAGTGAGGTGTTTCAAATTGTATTAAAAAGTTACCGTGCTGTGAGTAGATTTTTAGTAAATAATTTTTGTACTAATTGCTCGAACTTTGAGCGGAGTCCATCTTAAACCCCTATAGGAGACCAATCTGAGCATGGCTGGAGCTTTATTTGACCCCTAAAAGATACCACTTAACAAGGAATAGGCTTGATTACGAGCCGCGCTAGGAGTCCGCGCTAGTAGACCGCACTTGAGAGATCGGCGAAAATCGAGCCTAAAAACGGAAATAATAGCGTTTTCTAAACTATTGTTTCTTCGAGAGCACCGTAAAAGATACTTTGGCAGCTAAAAATTGTGCCTTTTTGTCATGGACACCCTAACTGAGACCAGAATCCCTGATTTATACCCCAAGAGAGACGAAGAGCATCCCGATCTTTTCAAAAGGAAAGCCTTCCCCACCCGGGTATTCCACCCAGAGAATTATTGGCTGCCGAAAAAAAAGGGTTCTTTTGTTTCGTTGCCTGAAAATTTGTATGACAAACACAATGTTTGCAAACAAATATCTTTTTTTTTTTTTTGAATCGAATTTTATTTACAGCCTGAGCACTTACACTACTTACATTACTGCAAACAAATATCTTAATTCAGTTATCTAAGGTCTAAAAGTTCTTTTTGAAGCCTTCCTCAGTGCTCGCGCGCGCGAGAACAGTGTCAACGTTTATGACGTCACATTTTACCAAGAAAAACAGGAAAATGAAAGAATGAATTGCTGGAGTAGAGGATTTCTCATAGTGCTCTTCACATGTTCACTTTCCTTACCACCTATTTCTTCATATCCTGGCTTACGAACAAAGCACAAGCTGCGATCTGTAAGTGACCTCTGTTTAAAATAATTTACATGTTATCTAAACGTTTTACGGAAAATATTTTCTGAAAGGTGTTGTAAGACATCTGCGCAACTGCGTCATTCTGCCTACGAGGCCGAAACAATGCAGTCGCAAGGCAAATCAGAAAGGCTGCAAACTCGGGGAGAACTCCCGTATAAAATGGACTGCGTTGCTCGTCAGAAATTAGGAAAAAAACCCCTAAGAGGCACCAAGATCCTGTTTTGTGGGCGTGGCTTGAAATTTTTTCACCCCTAAAAGGTATAGCAATTTTAAAACAACTCATTATCTCCTGCCATTGTTTTTCCGGCTCAGTACCCTAAGAGGTATCTCAAAAGCTCCCGCTGTGGACCTTTTTGAGGCTGAAGACCCCAAGAGACACAAAAACCGCTTTTTTAACCACTAAAAGGTACGACGACCACCCCCGTCCTTTTTATATGGGAGTCCCCCTCCGGGGGGGGGGGAGGGGGGCAAAATGACTCAAACCAGTCAGATCACAAAGTGACACGAGATCAGTTGACTGGACTTTATAACCATTTGCCATGTCGTCATCGCAATAAAAACAAAAACAAAAAATCCACGAAAACCAAGCAGCATACACGCGGATGTCATTTACCCAAAGAAAAACAGAATTTTGCTTTTATCTTTTGCCTTCTATTCTTGATTTTTCAGCGGCGATCGCTTTCAGAGGACATTAGAAACTGCAAACATTGGAAGTTTGAAACCACAGACGACCCACATTTTGCCAATATCAATGTCAGGCTGAGTAATTCGGTGAGGGTAGTTTTAGTTTATTTGTTTGTCCGAAAAGTTTGCCCATTATTTTCGCTTAAAGATTAAAAAAAAAAAAACTATTTACAAGGCTTGAAATGTCCAAAACCTTCAAAGGTTTAAAAGTTATTAATGTTTATAAAAAGGTATTAGCTATTAAGAAGTGACTCCTCATGAAATCCGTGGAAAAGTGGAATTCGATCATTCTAGGGGAACTCTTCTCCAATTTATTTGCACTTTTTTTTGTCCATTTCCCGAAAACTTTAGCAGCTGTTACCTTTCCGAAAATCATAGCTGGCCTATTTTCGGTGCTCAAAACGATTTGTTATCAATCCAAAAAACAACAGGCATTATATTTTTCATATCACGAAATGGACAAGGAAAACAGGCCCTCTGAACAAAACGAACTATCGGGTGCCCTGAATACGGCTAACAGATTTCAAGACTGAGTCAAATGTATTGAAAGCCACTTTATTGTAAATTTGAAAGGCTTAATACACATCTTCCACCAGGCAGGAGCGACAAAGAAGATGTCCGTGGCCTTACAGTGTGCAACAATGAACAAAATACAAGAGCCAAAGTCAGCTTTAAGAGTTCCTCCGGTAAGATGCCAAAGAAAAATGATTCATTTTTATTTATATCTTAAGACTTGGGGGCAGGTTGTCAGTGTGACTGAAAGCCAAATTTTTAATAATGATGGGTGGGAAGAAATCGCATATAGAAAAACAAGGACAGTATGTGAGCAAAACCAAACGCCAAGGGGATGCTGGAGCGATGATAAAGGGGCATTGAAAATGGCTAGTTCTTTGATTTGCACTTTCTTGGCCTTTTGGGTGCTATTTTGTTTCTACTGCCGCACTGAGACAAGGAATTCGTAACGAATCGCGCGGTGAAGACCTTGGTAATTCAACGAGGTTGTGTTTTTTAAAGCTGACGCGAAATGTCCTTGCTCATATGTCTTAAACAACCACAAAGAGTCTGGATAACGTTATTTCTCTCATGTGCTTTTGACGAAAGTAGAGAAAAGAGATACGTAAGGGGAAGGAAGGACAAAATATGAATAAAACAAGAATGCCTCTGTCAAGGAGGCTAATGCCACTGTTGTTCAAGAGAGAGTCTCCCTTCAGTTAGGTATCTAAAGATTGTCATCTGTTTCAGGGCAAGACACGTGACTTGGCTTATAGAATCGCCGTTGCAACAGATTCTTACCACAAGGACTCGAGCGTGCGCCTACACAAATGTCAACTCTCCACATGGAACGAAGACGCACATAGTCTCGTGAACTGCAAATTCAATATCAGCGTTTGGCCCAATGGAATGTTCTACTACAAATGCTCTAGATGTTAGTATAGGAACCAAGAGTGTCTTTGATTTTTTTTTTGTTGTCTGTGATTTTGTAACTAACCCATCAGTACTGGGCGACTTAGTTTCGCGAAAGTCACCGCTTATACGATGCTTACCTCCCCATTTAGAACTTAATTTCCCGGAGCCGGCGGGCTAGAAAAGCAGACTTCACAGTGGGAAGAGCTTGTACAATTTAGTAAGATTGAATTTTAAAACTAAACGGTTCGAAAACTGCTGTGAACGGCGCATTCAACGTTCACACAATTTTGTAAAGAAAGATCACCTCCCGGGAGTGAGAACATTGCGTAGATAAACAGATGTGACAACTATAAAGAACTTACAAGATTTAGTTATCCTGACAAGTTTATAAGGAAAATGGTCGAAAACTGCTACAAACGAGACCTTTAAATGTTACAACTCTTTCTCGGGTGTCTCTTCTTCTCGCCTCCAGCAGCGCTCCATGCCAGTAGCCTGGGTTGTAGACGAAAGTTAAACCGGCTGCATGTAGCGTCTGCGACGCAGGCTACATGCCAGAGGACGGGATGAAAGTCTGAGACTGTTATATTTTGTTTTCTGTTTAGATCAACAGGGTCAGCTGACAATTTCAGCTTCAACCTCACTGAGAGCCACACAGATTAATCTGTATAACAAAGGAGAAGTAGGTCACGTTGCTTGCTTTCTGCAATTTGTATTTAGAGCGGTTTTTAATTTAGTATCGTAAAACCAAAACCAAAGTATATATACCGGCTGACTTTGGCCATTCACACAGGACGCGACCACAGTACGCAGACAATACAGTGAACCAATCAAAACTCAAGCGAATACGTGTAGTGGGGGCACGAAGCGCGGGAAAACGTCCGTAGGCGAAGCACGATTGGTTTTGGTTTTACATCTGATTGGTTGCGACAATGGTGCGAAGTTTTGAAGCAAATCAGTAAGCGTAGTACCGTAAAACAAAACCAAATAGGTGAATGTTTGCATAAAAGAAAGAATGCAAGAATGAATAACTGAATGAATGACTGAAAGAAAAAAGTGAACGAAGGTTACCTACACACTCATATTTCAAAGAAAAATTCGTTGCCAGACGAGCAAATACTGCGTACTAACGAAGAGTGCGAGAAACAAGAAGCAAGCATTTTCGTGGGTTGAGTTGCTAGTGTTTCACAGGTTATCCCCGACGATATTTTTCAAGGTTGCCCTATGTCAACGCAAAACCTTGCCAATACTCATTTGTATACCTGGGATGTGTGAAGTACTGAAAATAAAGTATCTTGCTGAAGAACACAATACAGCCCAGTGGCGATCCAGACCTTGATCTTTTTTTTTGCTTGTTCTGCCGGCTTTGCTTCCTTCTGTGTTTTTTTTCCCTTTTTTACCCAAAATAAGGGAGAGAGGGGCCCTCCCCTAGATCAGCCACTGCAGCCACCGGCGTAACCTTTAAACCTGAATCAAAATCCGTCTTCCTAACCAATAAAACTTCCTTTTCGAGACCTCAGATGGAAAATAGAACATTTTACTCTCACAATTGTTATATTATTGATTATATACTTCTATCTTGTGGAGACTAACTTTCATGGCTATACTCTTTAACCTCTGTTTTCAGTTTTCTATTCTTCTTATCAACGCAACCTGCAAGCCTGCGGTATTGACCCTACAACTGGTTGATATGTACAAGCAGCTTGATAAGGGCAAGAAATGGACTCTTGAGTTCCCGTTGTCTTGGTGAGTCACATATAATATAAAAATATCTCCTGCTAAATATTATATTAAGAGTACGGGTAAAATCTTTTAAACCCGTCGGTTTTCGTTCACATTTTTCCAATCCCTGTCTTAATCTATATTTTCTTGTGTGAAAATAAAGAAACTTGCACTTGGAACTTAAAACTTGAAAGTCACAAGATAGATGAAGGACGATTTTAGGATCAAAGTCGACGACTTGGGAGAAGTTTTAATCAACCTTTTTTTTAGATTTCCTAGTGGTAGTTTGTATGACAACACGACATCTTCCTTTATTATCACATTGTGATTTCCCCTAGCTGAAATTAAACTATATTGCTATGTGATGTTTTTGTTGCGTACACTCTTATGATACGTTAAACCAGACTGACTACTCGTCTGTGCTGTGTTCGTAAGATTCTTGTAGCGAATCTAAGGAAAGGACCAAGGGGCTGGACAGAAACTTGAACGTATAAACTGACCACCCCTTTTAAACAAAAACAGATGAATTTTCATTGGAAATAGGAGTATAAAGGAAGAAAACGTGCGTAGTATAATTAACGGTGATTTGGTGAAGTAGTGAGTTAACTGATTTTGATAACAGTAACATTAGACATAAAACTCTTACTGTAACTTTCTTCTTCTGAAAGTTTCATGACCAACTCCTCTCGCGGGATGTTCAATAATACCTTGACAATACTTCTGCAATACTTATGTTACCTTTTCATTGCTGAACAGTTCAGGAGCTTCGAGTCTGAATTACCGAGGAAAGTGCTTTGTAAAAATATCTCACGTCTGTCGCGAGGTCATCACTCCTGTGAAGAAGACCAAGTTTGACTTTATAGATGGTGAGAATTAGCTGTCAAGTACGAGGTTTTTTTTTTAATAAAACCAATGCTCTCAAGACCGAACTACATGTTTCCTGTCACAAAGAACATAGAGGTACAACCAGAGACCGAAGCGTGGCAAGCGCGGGAAAACAAGCTCAACCGCGAGAAACAAGTAACCGGCTACCGTGGAAAGCGCGGGAAAAGTATCATGAGCCATATCAATGAGCGTTTCCATTCGCGTGGAAAAACCGATGATAATTTTTTTCGCTAAAGGGAACACTACAAATCTTCAACAAAAAAATGAGACGGGATGAGTGTGTACCATTTGACAGTATTTGAAAACCTTCCATTGGAAAGGACTGTTCCATTCTGTTTCCCACCGAAACTACTGAGTATTTCATTGGAGCAATAGTGCAAAAAAGCAAATGGAACAGTGATTTTCCGGTCATTGCAGTAAAAACGAGAAAAGAGTGTTACTTCCGAAGCTATTCCAAAATTTCCAAAAGATTTCCTTTGAAAAAGGCCCGTTCCATTTGGTTTCCCACCAGAAAAGTCGTTGTTAAAGCGCCCAGTATTTCGACACCTGATTACTGAGCTGAACAAATCATTCACGCTGATATATGCACGTTAAGGAATAAATTCCTTTGAAAAAAATGTTGAATTTCAAATTTCATGTATGGTAAACACCTCCCTTATTTCCTACCGTCAGGTGAAATTGAGGAATGTGAAAACGTGAAGAGCATTCTGGGTAAACTTGCCAGGAGTAGTTTTGCGGCATCTTTTGGCGTCAACGATGACTTGTCAGCGGCGCTAGCTGTTACCGCAATACTGGAACTTGCTCTGATTATAGTAACACTTATTGTCAAGGTATTTACTGGTAATCTCATTTTTTTGGCTCGTGGGTATAAACACGTGATTTGAATAGTAATGGTACGGTTTTCAGTGTGTTTTTCTTTATCACATTCTTTCATTTGTTTAAAACGCTTGCAAGTTGCAACACCTATGTACACAACCAGATGCAAAATCTAAACAATCAGGATTTGGCCACTTCTGTTGGCGCAATGTCGTGGCCAGAGTCAGCGCTCCAAATGGTCAGCGAGAATGTCGTAACGAGTATCTTATTTGAGTTCTCAGTGGTTAACTTTTTTGTTCTTTCTTCCTGCTCTGATTGGTCGAGGCAGACAAGAGGCGGTTTTGATATTGTTACGAGTTAAAAAATAAACGGTTCAAACACTGCTGCAAACGGCGCATTGCGAGTCCACTCTATACTTAACAAATTGACGCCAGTTTTTCATGCGCCTGTCCTGTTATTGATCATGAATTTCGTCATAACAATGTCAAGGAAGCTGTGGATCCGCAAATTACTTTGACAATGTTATGACGAGATTCATTGTTGATAACAGGACAGACGCATGAAAAACTGACATCAATTTGTTTTTGACAACAACAGAAAGGCAGAAAGGAGAAAATTACGTCAAAACGCGAGAAATTCATGTGTCTGTCCGCTTAGTGACAATGAAGATTAGCTAACAGCCGCGGGGGAGTTGCTGCAGTTATTGTGAAATTAACAAACTGACTTCAGTTTTTCATGCGTCTGTCCTGTTATTGATCATGAATTTCGTCATAGCGTTGTCAAAGAATCTTCGGATCCACGAGGCGATAGGCAAATTGACTCGGAAATCCGAGTGTCAAATTGTCCGCTCTCGCTCGTTGACGCAACGCATAAATTATAAATTCATGTGTCTGTCCCCATATTGACAATGAAAATTAGCCAATGAGCGCGCGAGAATTTCTGCAGTTATCGTGAAATTAGCTATCGATATCTTCACTTTCTGATAGGCTTCTATTACATGCAATAGTCGGTAGGTCCAGCTTTACAAAATTAAATCAAGTCTTGATCCTTATTCTTGTTCTTCTACTTGTTCTGAGCAGGTGAAAATAAAACATTGCTGACGCAAGAGCATTTTTGAGCCTTCTAAAATTGAGCTAAAATATGCAATATGTTAAACACATAAAAATTAAAATTGACTGAAACACTTATTTTTTAGGTTATGTTTGTCGGTTTTACTAAAGGCTGGAATTCTTCTAGAAAAGAATTTTGTGATCGCTTCTTTAACGCTGTTCGAATATCTCGCACTAATCAAGTGGATAAGAAGAGAGGTGCTGAACCAGATACAGAAGAACCAAGATGAGAAGAACGTTTTCTGATAGAAGGTAAGTTTAGCAAGCTGTGTGGGAAGAATGGTGACACTTAAAATTTTGTCTACATGCGCAGATAATACATTGCTTTTCACGGCGTTTGGCATAGTAGCAGGCTAAAATTCTCGAGCACGGATGGCTTGGCTTTATTAATCTCACAGTTTTAAACTGCAATACAACAGCAGTCGTCAATCAGCATATATGACGGTTGTTTCTCCCTCCCTAACTAACTCTCACTGGTCATAAAATTGCAGATTGTTATTGGATAGCTAATAATTACTACGTTTAAAAGATGAGTAAGTTTAGTAACCAGGTTTCAACCAGGTGTTGTTACGGGAAACTGGTTCCGTTTCCAGTGGCAACTTGTCGAATTTTGACGTCATGCGCAGCCTAGCGCGCGAAATTGCAGGTGACGATATTGTTACCACTGGAAACGAGTAGAGTTTCCCATGACAACACCGTAATTCTCGTCATACACCAAAGTTCCGTCGCTTCTTACTCAACTGATAATCGCAGTAAACCCTCATTGCATATCTTCATGCTGATTCGTGTTTATACTCTACTTTGTTTACAGACCACTGATACGACCATTCGAAATATCCTACTGATGTTCATAAGAGGAAAAGACTAAATGTGAATAGTCAAAGATTTGCTCTTATTAAAAGTTGTTATCGTTCTAAAAAAAAAGCAGTTTGGCTCTTTAGTCCCCTTATTGACTCAAATCAACCTTTGTTCCGTTAGTGTTGGTACCAGTCCAGATTCCAACCTAGTCCCCAGCGCGCTTTCCTCAAATGTAGGAAGAGCGGGTTCTGAAGAGGAAAGTGCCCTGGTACGAGGTACTCTAAACCCTGGAGAGGAACAGCAAAGTTTGAGTTCTGGTAAAGCCATTGTATAATGTTCTTGAGACACCTAACCTTCACAGGGCTTTTCTTGACTCAGGTGCGGTACAAATGAGTCTCGGTGAAATATTCCAACAACCTAAAAAACTGTCGGTGTCGACTCGCGATGGAGTAGCAAAGATACGTCGGTACTGTTTGGTCATTAACCGCGACGTCAACAATTGTATCAAAACTTTTAATGAGGAAATAGAAAAGGTTTTTGTTAAGACGATGTAGATAAAGTTTTGAACGACTAGTAGATTTATACTAAAACAATTACATTATTCGCTCTCGATTTCCATGCGTAATAGTTGTCTCCGGCTGCGCCCTCGTCAACTAACCCACGATAGAAATCTCGAGCTCATAATCTAATTGTTAAATAGAAACACGATTTTAAACCAATCAGCGCGCTTACTTCCTTTGGGCCATTTTCTAATACTCTATAAAAGTATTAAAATCTATGAAGAGTCACTCGCTAGACTAAGTTCATTTGCTCCTTGATATCTTCCCTCACGATTGTCTTATAAAAATGCACATCTTGTTATAGTTATGTTTTAGCTGCGCAATCTCACATATTCAAGTCGTCCTCCTTCATTAGGCCTGTTCCACAAATTTCTCATCATCTTCAAGATGTCGGTCACAATGCCTTCGTTACAGTTGTTTACGTAGTCGATAGATTCGATTTTCGCAGCTTGCGGAGTGTTCACTTTGACGTAATACAGAAATGTCTGTAGCGGCCAATCAGGATTCACGTCAATCACTTGAGCCTTAGTCACCGCGCCAGAGTACATGACCGGGATACTCGGCCCAGTGATCTCAAACACTTCAACAAAAGCTCCCGGATGAAAGCCGAGACTGCGAAGCGATTTCTTGAAAACGCAGCATTCTTTATACATTTCTTTGACTTCCAGTGTTTCGATGCCTTTATCTGGCCTCGGGAAATTTCTTTTTCCGTTTGATATAAGAAATTTGGCGAATTCTTCCTCGTATGATGTGTAAATCGTTCTACCGGTGTGGAATATGTTACGATCTTCGCCTGGAAGGTACAAGGCCAGGAAACTCCATGGCTTGAGTCGAAAAATCTGGCGTAGCTGTATATCCAGAAATTTGAGGGGAAGAGACAAATTAATGTGGACCTCTTTCATTTCCTTTCCTACCAGTGATGCAACAATAACCTGAAACAATTCAAAAGACGTTTTAACATTTAAAACTGTTGTAATCCACCATGCCGTCTAGGCTACCGGCTCCAGTCTTTAATTTCGCGCCCTTTTTCAGTTTTTCTGTTTTCTTCCGTATTTAATTTCCTAGCCCGTTTTCGTTTTCTTTTCTTTGCTTTTGCTCACTTGTTTCTGTTTTGCGCTCCTGCTTTAGCTAGTAGTTCGTACCGTTTTCTTTGGCTTTCTGCGAAGACTAATTTCATGCTAATAATGAATAGGTTTAGAGCATGTTCGCAGAGTGAAACACAGCAATACTTAAATCTTTATTAGACTGAGTTGTACGAAACACAGCGATACTTACATCTTTATTAGAATGAGTTGTAAGAGTAACATCCCGAGACCTCCCGATCCGCGCTGCATCCGAAATGTTCGATGGTATTTTTGACGGATTAAAGACGCAGCCATAGTCGCCATTTTCCTCTTGAATTACGTCATGTTCTTCTAAAGGAAGACAACTTTTGAACAGGCATACCTCTAAGTCACTTCCAAGCTGTAACTTCTGTCTCAACAAGAGCAGAATTTCGCTGACTATTGTGCCTTTTTTCATCATCAAAGTTGTGCTCTCTCCTCGAACGTACCGTGGCCAAAGTTTAAATTTCGTTTGAACGAAGGATTCTGGTTGAACAAGTTCTTGATAAGGAGAGGGTAGATATTGTAGTTCATTCCTAGGCACGCTTTCCATGTTGATAACCACTGACCTCAAACACTGGACCACCAAAGACGCAGGAGTGTTTTCCACCTTCGATTGAAGAATGCAGACTTCATCGCCGACGTGTGCATCATGTTTACTGTAGAAATAAAATTATTTTGTTGGCTTATAGGCTTGTGGCACTACTTAGCGAATTGTAAAAAATTTTAGCGGGGTCAAAGGAGAACAAGTAGAAATCCTCCGTTGGTCTAAAACAAGCTAAGCATTGGAGCAAACCCCGGAGGGATACCCCCAGAAAAAGTGGGTGGGGTTGTGCGACCCGCTTCCAGAAGCCCTTACCCGATATCAGACCAAACTCTGCGACTTTCCCTACCCTGCTACCGTATTTCAGACCTGACCCTCATTAGTTGAGCAGCCCTTGCGACACGTACACGGTTGGCGTAGACATAATTTTGAGAAAGGCTTTTGTTGATGGTCTTATCCGGAAATAATGAACATGATGAAGGAATAGCTTCTTCTAAAAGACGTACCCAACTCAAGACTAGAGTGCACAACAGCCATACCCTATTTCAGACCAAAATGGCCAAACTCGGTATCCTATTTCACGCCAAAAAAACCCTCCCCTTTGTGGCCCCACATACCTATACGGACCATACAAAGGAGTACTACCCCAAAGGAGCACACCCCCACCCTCACCCCCAGATCAAGTCAAAATCAGAAAAGTTCCCCAAACCAGGGAACTTCACCCTTTAAAGGACTCTTGACTGATCGGTTGGCAGAGCGTGTTGGAAGAAAAACGAGTTAAAACAACAGTGAGAGTGCCGTGAACGTACAGATTGTCCCACTGGACAATGAATCATTTCATGAGCTTTTCGCGGTACAGCGCACGAAGCGTTCACTAGCTACGCGTTAGAGATGTGCCTTGCAACCTCAAGAATTAACGTATGTCAAAACTTTCGATACATTCGATACGACACCGAAAAGAATGTTTCTAAATGTTTAATAATGATCGTCAAAATGTCTAATAATATATTATAAATGTATGATGTAGCTTTCTTGGCTTTAGGAAATAACTGCTTCTTTTATAAACAGTCAGAAGTTAACAGATCGAACCACCATACAACTGAAGATCTCATACTATAGCCTAGCCCGTCGCTTTCAACCCTGGTGTAAAACATGTTGATGCTATGAAATATCGGAAATATCATTATTTAAAAGAACCCCTGAGAAATGCAAACAATGATTTGACGGTCAAGCATCTGTTGGCGATAGCGCTCGCTACTTTAATACCAGTCACGTCACGATATATTTTCAACTAAGAATTTATGATTAGGATTAAATTGGTACGGATCTTCATCAAATCTTCCGTATTAAAGTTTATCTCAATCATGACAGAGAGTGTGGCATTTGGATGGGAGCACAGTTAAAATTCAATAGCATAAAAACGATAAAAAAAACTCATTAATTATCGCCTTACTTTAAAATTCCCTCCGCGTCGCTTGAATAGAGAAAGTTCAGGCAAAACCTTAACATATTTTCCGGGGAAGTCCCTGCTCGGAGAAACATGACGTAAGCCAAGTTATTATCCACAGATACTTTCACTGTGTCCCAGTCATAGTGGAAAACCACTCGCTCGCCGCTAAAGCGACCGAAGATCGGCCAGACGGTCACTTTCAGTTCGTGATATTTCTCGTTGAATTGACTGAACTGGTTCTTGTACGTCAAAGACACAACGTCCGCCGGGTCTTCGATGTACTTGTATTTAGGCTGTGGGTTTCTTGACAGGAATACCCTGGCCGTGCTTCTTGATATCCTCGTTATTTCGCTCTCCGGCATTGTGACTTTATAGACTCAAAGCGAACAGATGTCTCATTGTCTTACTCCTCGTGCTATGAATTATTCATTACTGCATGGCAATTACTAAGGCTTTAAATAATTCGCCCTACCATAAATTGATCCTGTAAAAAGGATTTCAATATATCGTCACAATATGTTGACCTCAAACAGCGTTGTATTGGTAGCTCATTTTCTTTCGCTCCATGACAAGACAAGAGTCATTCATAGCTCTGTAGGTCTCAAAGTCCAGAGGAACTTCCAAGTTGAAGTGTCGGGGGCGGTTTTCGGACAATCTGAATCATGACCTCAAGGGGATCTGCACGTGTTTTTTTCAAGCCTTACCGTATTTGACCCCGAAAAGATAATTTTTTGAAAAAAAATTAAGCTCAAGCCTGATCGCTCTAGACCACATGGAACACTGCGAAAGTGTTTATTTTAATTTCCTCGCGTGCAGCGCTGAATGATTCCTTGACGACTAAAAATATTGGCTTCCCGCCCTGGACTCACACGTTATAACACCCTCAGCAAAGCACCAGCATCCCTGACTTTTTGACACGAGATCCCCCGCGTCCCCTCCAAAACACCGTTACATTCACGAGCATAGCGTTACCTGCGTGACGGAAGGGACTACCGTGATCTAGAAGAACCCCTATTTTCTTCTGACAAACGATCGGACCACTCGTAATTAAGACTCGATAGTTACAACACAAGTTCATTTTTTTTTATTTCAAAGTAGACATTGGGAGGGGCGGGATTTTATTCGATATGTTACGCTTCTTCACAAGATATGCGAGGAATGTTTTCCTTTCGCAGTTTATATTCCTAACCGCGCTTACAGAAACTTGACCACACCGATATGACTGCAGGTCATAGCACGCTTACAAGTTTCAATTGAAAAAAAAAAGTGTATAAGCTATGTACAAAAAGTATTTATAATACGAAATCAGTCAAGCAACACCTTGTACCACAACCTGTAGAGGAATCACTAGCTCCCTTGGCACTAACACTACAAAGAACATAATTATTTTCCAAATGCAACTAACTTTAAAGCAAGTGCTCCCTCAGTGCTCAGCGAGAGATAGAAATACAAATAGCACATAACTGATTTACTCCGTACTTGCAATAGTACAAAAGATATACAAATGTATTTCCTTTGAATAATTTTTTTTGCGTTAGTATGCTTTTCGCTATTTGAACAGAAACGAAGACTGCGTGACCCGTGACGGTTTTGTCAACGAAGTTCGCCTGGCAACCCGGTTGCTCGAACCTGCGTGAATCGCGCGATGTTTCATCGCCGCCTACGAATCGAAAGTCCTCGAAATTTGCTCAAAACCAGTCTTCTAAGGAGACTAACATTTTCTCTCATTCTAAAATTGGTCTTAAACCCCTACTTAGCGAATAGTGATTCAATCTACAGCCATTGTTACATCAGTACTTCTTACCCATGGTGGCTACCTTTAGCCGCCATCTTTGGATTCTCTAGTGCAAGGCACCAAGTTGCCATTGATTAAACTATCTAATTACCTATACACAGTTACAATCAAAATGACTGCTTCGGCATAATTATTTAAACAAGCAGTGAAATTTAAACGCCTCTATTCTAACGTATGCGTGTCCTTGGTTGGGAGGGGGGTGGGGTGGGGGATAATTCTGATTCCTGTGAAGTCTCGTTATAAGGGTTTGGAGAAAGATTCTTAAAACGAAGCTAACCCTGCTCTTTTCATTTGCAACGGAGATTCGAGAGCAGTTTCCATTAGCCTTAAATACGAAACTTAAGGTTGGGCTAAAAAATACTTTGAAAATGTTAAAAAATAATAAAGATTAGCTAGACAATATATGTTGTCTTACATGGGAAAACATTGTCAATAAACCAGGTTAGAATCGCTGTAAAACATAGTTTTGCATATTCGCAATTTTTCGAATGCTTTTTTGGGGGTAAAATAAAAAGATGACAACAAGTAAGCTGCAAAACAGTTCTTGATAGTCGACCTAAATATCCTCGTAGCTAAACTGAATCTGTTACGAAAAAGGAAGTTATCTGGCAAACCTTAACAAAATATAGTCCTTACTTTCTTTCAAACCTATGAATGAAATGCTATGTGCGGCCATTCAAATGAAAACTATTGAGCAGTAATTTCATGTGGTACTGTTTATTATGCTGTGCAAGGTGGTTCAAACGTTAAAGTCTGTGGATGAAACCCTAGTGTGTGACCATTTAAATGAAAGCTGTCAAGCAGCACTTTCAAGGGGTACTGTTTGCTTTTTGTCATTCTGCAAACTGAAATGTCGGATTACTTTCATCACAATTAAGTTTTCAAAGGGAGCAAATAGTTAATGATCTTTTCTCCCAGAGGCATCCAGTGAAAAGTTTGTAGCACCGTTGAAACGTTTCATTGCCTGTCAATTAAAAAAACCCCGCTGCGTCTGCATGTCCGGCAGACTAACTATTAATCGTGTTACCAATACAATTGAGAACTAACCGTAAACCGGCTAACCGGTGCGCCATTCAGGCTAACCGTAACAAAGTTCACTATTTTTCAACGACGTGTAGTACTCCGTGTCCGGTTAGCCTGAATAGCTCTACGGTTACCATGAAAAGAACAAAAGGTTACCGGTTACCCTGTTTACGGTTCGTTCTCAAGAATTATGATGGTAACACGATGTGATAGAATAATTTTCTGACTGCCGAACACGCTTTATTTTCAAAGCGCTGTCCGGCTGCCGGGCGTGTAGACACAGCGAAAAAAAAACCCGATCTGAACCGACTCTGCCTTATGTGAAACCAAGAAACTGTTTTACAGCTAAGGGACAAGTTGTGCTACCCTTCTGCCCCGAATTCCGAGAATTTAAATATCATAGAAAATTATGTAGGTATAGTGGTAACCGTAGCTTCTCCAGTCCCTTCCTCTAACCGGATATACGTAGGCGTAGTAGCTGAAACACTTCCGGCACTCAGGCTGCTGCGCCCGCTGATATCACTACTCAGCGGTGTGCCGGGTAAGGACACGTCGACGTGTACTTGGAGGTCCTGTGCATCTTCGTCTTCTTCTGGTTTCCCCGTGAATACTGGACATGCTACAGAAATGAAAAACACACAAAATGACTCACAGGAGAATTTGTTACGGTGGAAGCCCCCTTACGGTTACCTTCTTATTAAGGCCACTCTTTTTGTCCCGGCGAAACGCCCGCACGTTTCCTTATAAGAAAACCCCGTTAATCCGGCCACCACGTTTATACGGCCACCACATTTATACGGCCAATGGCCAGTTCTGGATAATCCTTTATAGTTTTTCCTCGTTAATACGGCCACTCGCACCGAGAGGTCAGAACCTTTGTTTTGAGAACCATATGCATAGCCATGTCTGCTCTCGTTTCGTGTTTAGAATCCAGTTACGTTTATCTTTCCGCGGTTAATACTGTATGAACTGAATGAAGCTTCAATTGTTTAAAATTATATCTGCCTGCCGGATACTTATTAAAGAGCAGTTGTTTAGAAATGCAACTGTGATATATCTGTCGCAAGACGTCACTTGAAATAGGCCGGTCATAAAATATGACCCTACCCCGTTATTACAGCCACCCCGTTAATGCAGCCAAATTTTTATGGCCCTTGGTGACCTTATTAACGGGGTTCCAGTGTACGCCAAAACATGGTTGACACAAAAAGGACGCGTTTGTCATATTAGGAAGATTAACGAAACCATGACAGCTTCGTCGCAGTAATTTACCAGGGAAGTTGGAGAAGCGACAGCAAGTAAGCAATGTATGTAGTACTTGAAAGGGTGTTGTTTACTTTATGTATCAATGCTGTAACTCTACCACAAAATTACAAAAAAAAAAAAAGAAACACGACGACAAGGACTTTGATGCCCACCTTGTTCATCCTCATGCACTGAAGTTGCTTCTTCGATTTCTGTGCCTCCAATTAACGTGACCATGTCTTTTGTCTCTAGAGAAGCCTCCTGTCTTTCAACTTGTTCAATTCTGCTAGGTTCCTCCGCTTGTTCAACTCTGCTTCTACTAGCAGGAGCTGTTCCAGGCCGAGACATCCCCGAGCATGCAGACAAAGATCGTTCAACGTACCGGTGATTGCGAGCACTCTCGACTCGTCTCCGACCAGAGTAGCGAATACTTGACGCTGACCTCCGGCGCATGCGTGCTGCAGCTTCTGCAATGGGGCAATGATGAGGAAATGTTAGTGACAAACTTTAGATTAGGGTGGACCATTTAACATTTGAGGGGGGTGGGGGGTGGGTGGGTGATTTTGAAAAAAATATTCTGCAAGCATACTTGAACCAAAAAAAACATTCATGCACCCGACCACCACCAAAAAAATTCAGGCACCTTCAGTGAACCGGAAAAAAAGGATGTTGTACAGAGAGAGAAAAAAAAAACAATATCACACATAGACACGTCCCGAGAAAATTTTTTCTGGTGCATGAAAAGGGTTAAAAAATCGTGCCTATACCAAATCACTCACACCCCCTCAAAGGTCAAATGGTTCACCCCTCATACGATACGTTAAGGCCACGTTTCAAGGCACAAACGCCTGTCATTGCTCCCGTCGCTTTGGCGTTTAATACGAAGGGGATCTTTTCGCTGGCTACGTTTCAAGCACGGGTTTTACTGCAGTTCTTTAAACCTGTGGGACACTGCTTTCAAGCATAGACTGCTGGCAGTCTGTTTTCTCGAAACTCAGCTGGGATTATGAGGCAAGACGCTTTAGCCTAAAGGGGAATGGGACGAGACGTGGGCGCATTCCTACTCGGCTATACCGCCCTTTTGTGTTCGCAATGGCTTACTGACACTCGTCTGCATGCAGTCAATTTCGAGCTCCAGCAAAATGACAATAGACCATTTTACAGGCGCCTGCTCAGTGACTTGGCCTTTGGATATCAGCGAGAGTGGAGTTGACCTTGTTTTGATACAGACCTCACTGCTTTTGTCATGTAAATGCACCTAGTTAGCATCAGAACAACTTGTTTTACACAACAAAAGCAGTGAGGTCTGTATCAAAACAAGGTCAACTCCAGCAGCGCTGCCACCCAAAGGCCAGGTCACTGAGCAGACAACTGTAAACTGGTCTATTCGTTATGAAAAGCCATATTTTGATAGTGGAGGTCAAATGCCTTACAAATGAACACAATACCTTCTGGTATGTTGTCTGGTTTAATCGTTCCATTTAATGCTTCTACAAGAGGAATCTCTTCGTAACCAGGCCATGCGCTCTCCTACAATGAGAAATTGAAGTCAAGTGCATGTTACCAAACTCAAATTTCTCCTTACCCTGTCAATACATTGTAAGCAAGCAAGTGATGAGAATATGGAAAATCAGCAACTAGAAGACGATGTCTGATGGAGAAATGGAGTTTGCTTGTGCATTTAACAGCGTATTACCTGAGCAGTTGAACCATTTTGTTTCTTGATGAAAGCACAAACTTGTAACAATGCGTGAAACGCTAAGAAAAATAAAGACCAGAGACGTTATAAATGCACCAAAGGACAACCTTTAAAACGACGTTTTATAATTTTATATGTTTTAGATGGGGTGGAATGGATGAGAAATCTGACACATTATAATTTAACTAATAAAATAATAAATAGTAATGATAAATACGTATTTTAAAAGGAAGCCTCTAATCACCTAGCAGTGGCTTTTAGGAGAGTCCTCTAAGAAATAAAAGTCTAAAAACATTTAAAGTCTGAAATACAGAATAATAATAAAAATTTCAGAATAAAACTATGGTTGAAAACTAGAGCTAAGATTAATACTGTTGTTTTAGTAAGAAACTGTTTCAGTTTGTGTTTAAAAATTGTTTCCTCTAACAACAACTAGCCATTTTATTCAAAACAGTGAACAAACAGTCAAGAGAAAAACATAATTTCCAATGTAGCATACTGAATTTTGTATCATTCATGCCCCAGCAGAAACAGCAAATTCTGGCCTCATGTGTGAACACACTTGATGAGGGTTGACTCTAAAACAGCCTAAGAACTTAAAAATTGCCACATCAGGCTAGAAATCATGGGGATACCCTGCTTGAACTACGTTTTCCGTCCTTAAAAGAACACTACTTACGTGATCTACATATGGGACAGTTACTTGCTTGATATCTAAGTGATTCAGCTGAAAAAGAAGGAAACTTTTTAACACATGCTTTCAACTTCAATACTTCCGGTGCAAATCTGAAAATACTTTGATTCGACCCTGACGTATTACTCAATCAAGCCACAGGGACTATAAAGGCTCTGTGAGCATGTCCTGCAACACTTTTGCTACAGCAGAAGATGCACGGAGTGGAGTCAAGTTCTACTTTCTGCAACAACTGCTGCAACAGAAAGGCTGCATGGCGTGTTCATTTCAGAGAGTGCTATGCTAAACAACATCTTCTGCAAGAGCATCTGAAAGATGTTAATCAAACTGTGCAATTAATTCAACTCATCTGGACATTGATTGAAACTCCTAACTCACCACAATCTCTACAAAGACATAGATGTCTGCAGGGTAAGATCAAGGTGTCTCGCATGTCACTCATGCAGATCACACATTCCAAACCAGTCTCTTCTAATTCATTATCTTCATCCTGCCAAAGATAATTGAATCATTATCAAAAATCTCCTGACAACAATACACATTAACAGGGATATGATGGTCTCAGTACATTACAAAAAGTGTTGTAAGGTTATATTTTCTAACTTGTGTCTATTAATAGTAAGCTTTGTGCTCTGTCCAAATGAGCCTATAATTATTATGCCTCTAAAAGACAAGAAATAACTATGTGTACTGCTTCCACCCTTTCTCCCACTCGTGAACTGAATACATGATGCTATACCATCACATGATCTCAGGTAACACACAACATTTTGCCTCAAGTAACAGCATTCCCCCCACCACATGCATGTACCAATTTAAACTCCCAGTAGAGAGAGGTAATGTGAGAGTACAGTGTATATTTACACAAGAAAATGACATCATTGATTCTGGCCAACAAGCAAACCTTGACCAATGACCAAAGACCAAAGACCCTAGACCATGCTAACAGTAGGGCAATAAAACGCTCCCAGGCTTCATGGTCTGGGGAGATAAGTAGCACCAACATGGCAACTGTCATGGGCTGAAACACTAACCTTGCCACTCTTCTGATTAATTTTATTTTCAATTCCATAAATCTCTTGAAGAAGGTAGCACAGGCCATCAACCTTGTAGTAGGAAACAAAAAAGACTCTTGATGAAAAATCAAAAATTATATCAAGAAAGGGTCCTTAGCATGCATTGCAGACCTATGAAGCTAGCAAAAAGAGTGAAACTCTTTTTGGAAGTGGAATTAATGATTTTAAGTCTGTGGATGAAAGCTTTACTGTGCGACTATTCATTAAAGAAAAGCCACTGTGCAATACTTGCTGTTTATTTTTAGAATCTTTAATTTAACCTGTGTTGCCTAGCTCATTAGCTTTCCTGAGCATATATCAGGGTGCAAAGAAAATCAGTTGACTTTCTGGCATAAACTAGCCTGACAGTAAATTTTACTAGCTCGACAAAAAATTTCCCACTTGCACAAGTAATCAGTTAAAAGCTAAAATTTCAACAACAATTTGATCTCTCTAAGTACTGTACTTCCTCAATTTGAATTTTCTAACATTTCATCCCCCTGAAAAACAAAAGATGAAAGATAGAAGCCACCAGCTTGACTGTAAAGTCATCTAGCCCTAAGCTTCTCTGTATGCTAAGACAAAAATGTGCAGCTGTATCTGAGCCAGCAGGATAAGAGAGAACATGAGCACTCCTGTGTATTCTCCTTGTCATCTATGTCAGAATTTTTAAGACAAAAGCAACTACTTACAATATAAAAGCAAATGAGTGGCCATGCATGCTAGAGAACTCTAGCCAGAGCAAGAGCTTAAGAATGATGTTATTCTAGCATTTTTTATCCTTTCTAAACTAACATACATGTATTGTCAAGCAGAAAAGAATGACAAGAATGACTGTGATTGTCACTTAATGGATGTTTTCTTATTGTTAACAACATTGTTTCTTAGTTTAGATGTTTCTATTTTTAATTATTCATTTTTTTTTTATCATACCATTTGTTTCTGCTTGATGGGTTTTATAATGTATGATCCATCAGACATTTTTTCAAATGTTGCCAGTGTGATGTTTGAATGACCCAGATAATCTGTGGACCAAATACAAAGAAAACTGTAAACTCGTACAAAAACATCCAAAACACCGTTAGATACGAGTTCATTTAATTTGTCACCATATTGCAGTGTTCTACAATTTGAATCTTTAGACCCTGAGACTATTTTTGCTAGGTTGTAATCATTTAACTGTTCAAAAGTTTTGATTTGTCAAGCCATTTTTTTTGTTAATCTCAAACATGTGCACAATTATATGAACACATGTAGCTACGGTGGAATCCTGTTAATTCGGTGACCAACGAGCCTAAAACATCTGGCCATATTAACGGGTTGGCCATATTAAAGGGGTTCCTTAAATAAGAAAATGTCTGAGCTTTTGTTCAGGCCAACATAATTATTTAAGTGGCCGTCAGAAAGAGTTGGCCGTATTAACGGGTGGCCAAAAGGTGGGCTTCCACTGTTCTTTAAATCCAAGCAAAAGAGAAAGACAAGTGTAAACAATGAAGTTCAATTATGTTTCAACAAGTTGATTGACTATACATGAAGATATTCATTGAAAATAAATTTAGTGTTCAGACAATTCTTCAGTCTCTAATTACACCATTAAACTTTTCAATAATCTTAATTTCCTAATAAATATTTTCAGTCAGTTTAACGAGTGTTTGTCAATCTAGTTAATCTACAGGGTCCATACCTTCCTCATCGGCATCAATCTGAATCACTACTGGAATGTGGGAATGATTTACTGGGCAATAGTTCAACTACAACGAAGTAAAAATATAATAACTTAACCATACACTCTTTAAATGAACTACATGTAGCAATGATGACAACTAAAGAAACCCTGAGAAACAAAGTTATAGACAAAGTTATACATGTAGTATAGCCATTTGAATAATAAAACAGGTTAACACTGAAGATGATATGTTTTCCCCAGATGGCAAGAGATGAGTAGAGCAATATTACACAGACTCATCCTTCTCCACACACAAGTAAAATCATTCAGTAACTGACTACACTTCAAGCTAATTCTGTTGCCTTTTATTTACTACATGTACCTGGACAACCACATACTGCTACCAAATATCAAATCTTATTTCAGAGGTGAACTGAAGTCACTCTCGCTATCAGTTAAGGATTAACTGATTATCATGGAATGATCACCCTTTTCCTGACTCTTCTTTATTTAATTTCTCAACAGTTATTTACAGCAGCATAGCCTAAGTGATATATCTCATTTAAAAGGGCGCCTACTGATGCACAGAGACTTGATGAAATGATGATGATGATGAAAAATACTTCATAGGAAAAAAATTAGAATATTTGTGAATAAAAGTGTGAAGAAAAAGCAGTTTGACTGCCATGAGCAACGCTAAAATATCATGTTATCATTGTGCTGAATCAAATATTGATAGAATTAAGTTTGACTTTAATAGTGTTTATTGTGCCAGAGTCACAAGTCACACCAATCTCAGTCACACCACTTGACTCTGGGGTGATATTGCTTCTAATGATGCACTATACTTGTGCTGAAGTCAGTGCATATGTATGGACTGTTCATTTGGATTTTTCCACTTCTGTATCTTAAGTACACATAATTAGAGAAGGTACAACAACCACTCACCTCCTCCTCAGTAAACATACTGGGTTTAATTTTGTGTTTAGGAGCACTGTTATACACCTGACCAGAACCTTTTGGAAAACGTGTCTTGGATGACGACGAGAAAGGCTCCGTAGATGTGTAACTGCAATGTGGACAAACAATGTTAGATTGAAACTTGTATGACACTAAAATTCCATCAAATTTAGCCCTGGAGAACAAATTTTGTTATCACAAGAACTCTGTGTCTGAGATGTGGGAATTTTAACAGATCTGAAGTCATTTCTTGTTAGCTCAATTGAAAACGTCATCTTACACCACTTGCATGATCATATGTAATACGAACCCTTCCAGGTCTGGGTTGTTTGAAAGGTGGATAACGCTATCCACCAGGTAGCATGGTTTGTTTTGTTAACAGTTATCTCCTGGATAGTGATTTATCCAATGGATAGCGTTATCCAGCGTTCAAACAACCGGGGCTAGATGATTAATACATGTAAGGCCAACCAAAATGAACTCTTTGAGGTTCTACAAGCCCAGGTTCTATAAACTCAAAACTAGGATTTCATGTTAGTTAATATCTAGCAACAAGATTCATGCAAAGGACTCTGAATTAAACTTAGAAACACTACCCTCAGTGACTGTGTCATGTCTTGTTCATCAACATGTCACTGAGCTTATTTTACCAGGTAGTCATCAGTACTTTCTACATGTCTCTGCACTATGTTTCTGTCATTTGTCAGCTGAGGTTACAGCAATGTCCAGGACTGTCCAGTACAAGTAGAAAATCAAACTATCATGGAGTTTCCTGTGATCTAGCATAGAACAATGAACTTACATGGCTAAGCCTGTGGACAAGTCTTCAGTTGCCCTGTAGTGGACTGTTACAGCACATTTCACATCAGCATCAAAAACAAATTCAACCGAGTAGCTCTCTTGATCTGAGCTTCTATATAGAAGAAGAACAACAAAAGAAAATCTCACCTCAGGACCTGGATAAAGTAAAACCTGATTGAAAAACTGTTCCTAAATTGTCCCTTAGCTCAAATAAAACTGCTTTCATTTCTGCATCAGCTAGTTTGTTACCCTGACCCTACATGCAAGTTTCACTGTAGTTTTTCATTACCATTTCTCTTTAATGGTAGCACATATACTCTTAGACTTTAAATTGCTGCCATGATTGTGTTTGCTGATTGCAATTGTGTCATACACTGAATCAACAACAGTTTGCATAACCAAAAAACTCTTCATTCAACTGTCCACAATCTGTCTACTTTTTGCAACACAACAACCCTTACTACATTGTACATGTAGCTTTTAAAATGACAAAATGCGAGGATTCACACATTCAAGTGCAAGCACATGTACAAAGTTGTGAAAAATTGAGGTGTTGTTCAATTATAAAAAAATGCTTTTGCATACATTATTTCTATTTTGATGATTTAGTCAGGGGAATCTATGTTCCATCATGCCTGACTGGATAATTAAAACATTTTACATGTAAATGTACATTTTATAGTTAATCTGCATATGACATATTTTGATCATCCAGTCATCTAATTATAATATGCATGCAATTTTTACACTCACACTGTACATTTCAATGATTAATGACACAAAGTGTCCTCAAAACAAAAACACTTACTTCACTAGCTTCAGTGAATCTTTTCTTAAATTCACAAGACTTCTAAGTGTCTTTGTTGGTTCATTACTTGGTGGCTGTGGATATGGAAACTGAAAACAACAACAAGAATGTACATAATGCTTCAGTGATGTGATGTTACAAAAAATACACGCAAAGCTTATTATTTTAAGGAGAAAAAAATCAATTGTAATTCTAATGGTCTTCTGTACATAGACAACATAGAAATCAAATGTTTTTTTAAGCATGACTTGGTGAACTGACAGACAGTTTGCAACATATACATATTTTCCAAAACTGAATTTTTTGCTGGATATTACATGAAACTTCCCAGAATATCAAGAACTTTAAGAATGAAGATCCACAAATTACATGTACTTTATGGATTCTTTTCTAAATAGAACGATTGCCAGCACAAAAGATCAGCTTTGTAAAGCCATTGGTTCACTTAAAACAAAGCTCAGTTGACTAAATGTCCTGTTTCTCCTTTCTAAGTTATGCTAGCCTGTCCCAGGTTCTCGGTAGCTGGGGAGAAAAGAGGGCGCTCACCATTTTTCTGCTCGTCCCCAACTACTGAGAGCCTGGAACAGGTTAAAGTCACACTTTATCACAAATACAGTACATTTAAAACACAGCAAAGATGGTGCAGTAAGGTAAGTACTTATGTCCTAACAATGAAACCTTCATTTTTTCAGATACCAAAAGGCTGGGGACTACATATATGTGTTCTAAGTTTTTTGTTGCTTCTCTCAAGGCCTTTTCTCCAGGTTTTAAATTGCCAGAAGAGTCACTGATCTGAGATGCTACGGCTTAAGTTTTATCAGCTGTGAGACTGTGAGGAAGTCTAGCCTTGTTTGGCTGTTCGTACATCTAGTGACAAAACAAGTTGAACTACCAAGAACGCTAAGCCATCAATTACAAAAGCAGACAGTTCATCTTTGAGGTTTTCGTCTTCTGCCTGCATTAATATTGACACATGTACACACATGTTTAATTCATCTGAAATGCTGAAATGCTGAAATGTACAGTGTACATGTATAACCAGATGTAGTAAAAAAAAAAGAAGACTTGCCCATGATTGTCATGACATTTTACGGATCTCTCGTATGAAAAGGAACATTCTCTGAATGTTCGAGTGCTACAGTTTGTTTGAAGCCCCTATTAATAAACTTCAAAAGTCAGGGTAATTCGTGTGGTAAATGAAAGAAATAACCTTAAATCGAACTGAGTGTAAACAAAAGACTAGTGTGACTTGCAAATTGGTTTTAAAAAAATTTCTCTGTTAATTAGCATTTAATATTCAAGTTTCCCTTAGAATTTATAATAAATAGTCGGCTTAGAGAAGAAAGCACTTCTCCAGCCAGTTTTGAAGAACAGATGAGTCCGGTTGGAAATTCGAGTCGAGGACGGAGGTTAAACATGCGTGTAAATCACAGCTTTTCGATTATCGTGATTTCACTGCGTATAGTTAAAAAGTGACACACGGCACTTGCTGACACACGGCAATGCGTAAAAAGTGTTTCAGAAGCGTTGCCAAGATCGTACCCAAGAAATGCGGCAACAGAGTCTGTTAATTCATCATTTCTGTCATTCAAGCACAGATTTTATAAGTGTCCCGCTTTTGAATCCATGTCCAACACAACAAACCGATCTTGTCTTACTGGAGTAAAGAAAAGACCATCCCAGTGTTTTCAACCATGAAACAGTTACGACAAAACTTTTAACACCTTTTCTTAGTGACGGGAATTAGGCGCTTACTTGAGCATGACACGTACTTACCGAAACTGGTTTCGGGTTTAGTAGATTCAAGTCGCTATTTTCTCCAAAAAGGTACGCCTCCGGCTGCGGCGTATCAAACCTAGATCCTCCCATAAGAAAATAATCGGCGAAGTAGCTCTTTCCTACAGACGAAATGTTCAAGTTTAGTACCAATCGGATGGCATTCGAATAACGTGATGATCAATATAAGCTTAGTGAGTGTGTACGTGCCGTTCTTGTGTTGTGCAAGAAAATCGCGAGAGATATTTACCTGAAAGAGGGGGATATCGATAAGGGTTTGAAGAAACGTCGATATCCTCGACTCCCTCATGTTGTCTGCTGAATCGATGACCCATTTTGAATAGGGTTTTGTGAGTAACAGCTGAGAAAAGTACAAACAAACAGACTACATGTTCCGTATCTCTCTCATTCTTTCCGCCATAAATGACGAGTTGATACTACATATAAGGAAATAGGATGTGACGTCAACGATTCACCTTTGAAACGCGGGCTCAAATCTCAGGTCGTCAAGGAAACAAGTGTTCAACCTTGTTTTTGAAGGAGAAAAATATGGCGGACAGACCAGAAGAAAACGGGCTTAGCGATACAGAAGCAAAAGACGGCGAACAGAGGCCGGGATCCGGAAGATCAAAGGGCTCAGCTGATTCCAGAAAGTCTATTCAAGATGCAGTTAGCAAATTGACCGTCAAAGCTCTGAAAGAGTTTCGTTTGAGCGACCCCAGTGATGTAGATACTATTGTGACCGGTGCAGAGAGCGAAGGCCTTGTACCCACGGCTACGTTAACGCAGGATATTCCCGCGTTCGATCCTCAAGGAGCTCCAGGAGCGCAGACGTTGCTTTCCGAAGGTATCAGTGGAAGTGGCGAGGACGCCAGAGAAGACGAGATTGAGGGTGATGACGGTGAAGACAGGGACGAAGATCTCAGTGATGAGGAGTCTGGTTCTGATGGAGAAAGTGACATGGTGGTTCTTGATCCAGATCATGTGAGTGAATGATACTTTCCGAAATTATCTATCTTTAAAGTTAATAGTGATAACCGCCTCATTGCAGAAAAGACAATGTTAGCTCATAAGCAGATTACTGCATAATGTATGTTGTACAATCTTACTACATTGTAGCTTTTTGTCAACTACTCTTTGTATATAATGTACAGCTACCAAAGCACCAACCAATGAATTACTGTAACGTGGAGTTTCAATTTAAATCAAAACTTCAAAGTTCCCACAAACCAGAAAGGGTTTGGTCTCTTTTCAAACACTCAGGTTTATTTATTTAGTGAGAGTCATCTGAAATTTGAGTAAAACAAAATGGTAACATTACAATGCTGTGCAAAGATCCTAAAAATCCACTGCTATGTAACAGTAAATCATCTGAGCGACACTTCATGGACTTCTCTAGTGCTTCTTTGCTTGGTCAATATCATACATAGCTCTTCTTGAACAAGAAATGTCTTTTGGACAGTGTTAATAGTGCACAATAAAGGAAGTACAGTTGAAGCTGAAGTTGTTGTCACATAAAATAAGAACTATTTCACCCCATAAATTATGAAGGCTATATCTTGTGGTGTGATCTGAAGTTGATGAGACAAAAGGACTTGATACTTGTTATTGTTAAATTGACTGGATTTATACTTAACTGGCCACATCCACATATTTTAAGGGTGTTGCACTATTCTCAAGATAAGTGGCATGAATTCTGTTATCATGTGCATTAATTTTGATGTTTTATGTCATTTCAGCCTCTCATGGTCAGATTCCAAGCTGCTTACAAATCCCATTTACTCAGGCAACAAGAGAAGGTTAACTTGGAGTTAAGAGAGCTGGTGAGTAGAATGGTTATTTGTTAGTACTGAATAAGCAGTGATATTAATTAAAAATTATAATTGCAATTAAGTTTAAGGTTTGCATGGTGAAAATGCTACAAATTTTCACCCTGATTTATGGCCCAAGTGAGAAGTGGGATGGAGAAAACAAAGCTCAGTAATGTACTGTAGTATAGAATCTGAAACAAGGTTGATAAGATACCCCTTACAGTGTGTAGACTACTAGTAGTCCCTCTTTCGCTTAGTCCGTCGTGCGTGACGCGAAAGAAAACCGCGAGAAAAAAATAGCCGTGTGAAATCCTGGGGGCGAGGAGCGCACGAAAGGAGGGATTACCGCCTAAGCCCAAGAGTTTGCCCTTTCACGGCTGAGTGATTTTTCGGTGTAGGATTTCTCATCTTGACGTCCACTCATTATCGCCTGTTGTCAGTAACCCCGGGAGATATCCTAAATAAAATTGCTCTGGCAAAAGCATATGTTGTGGGAAGTATATCTTCGTTCAGTGTTCGTTTAGCGAAACTGCCAAAGACGTTTTAAAAAGAAGACGGCAAATGAGGCATCTTGTAACGATTTCGCTGCTTCTGTAAGTGTAAATCTAAAAGTTATTGTGAAAATTTCAAATGCAGAGTTTCAACCGAGAATTTACACTATGTATTTGACATAGGAGATCATCCAACTGCGGTGAAATGTTTGCCGATGGCAGCGGAAAGTTTCAGGTGAATGTCCAGTTTCAAGTGAAAGTCCGGTTCAATCTTTCAAATGGATGGCAGAAAGTCCAAGCTCAGTGAATTTATATTCACTGACTTGAATGATGCTGTTGAGTGGCGAAATCACTAACACGCTTGCAGTCGAGTTGGAGGCGAAAAGCTTTGCCAAACAAAACACTGGATAAATTTGAATCTTTTCAAAGCCCGATGGCAGATTTGCAAGAACATCACAGCTTGCGAAGTGCGATTCCAATGCTTCAATTTGCTCTGGTACCACTTCGATTTGCTCCAGTTCCAAAACATTCCTGCAAGACGTCACACGTATCTCGAATGTTGACAACATGTTGTCAACGCTCTTAACATCAGCCAATCATATTTTTGCGTTGTGAGAGCAACACATAATTCAAACTCTTGGGCTTAGGTGGTAGTCCCTTCTTTCGTGCGCTCCTCGCCCCCAGGATTTCGCGCGGCCATTTTTTTCTCGCGGTTTTCTTTTGCGTCACACATGGCAGACTAAGCGAAAAAGAGACTACTCGTAGTTTATACAGTGTATATCTCTTGCTTTGGGGAAGGGATTCAACCCTACTGTAGAATGCAAAACAAAGTCGGTTTACTTTTAGAGAGAGATACAGTACATGTACACTGATTTTACTGTTACAATGTAGAGGTGTTTGTTGCGCAGCTATCAATTTAGTGAAGTTTGCGAAATATTTGTCTGTCTATACTTCCTTTATCAGTTTCTGAGAGATTATTTATCTTTCTTTGGATGTAGACAGAAGATCTTAAGACCAAAAAGCGTGAGAGAGAGGAACTTGGTGTCCAGTTGTATGGAGTCCAACAAGAACTTGCTAGACAGCAAATGCTTTTGGAAAAGGAACATGATAACTACAACTCAGAGAATGAACTAAGACAACAATGTGAAAAACTTCTGGAGGAAACTAAACAGTTACATGACAAGACATCACAAGAGGTCAACCATCAACGAAAACAAGGTTCGGAGAATGGGTCCTCTATAATAAATCCACATATAGATTTAGTTACCTTCCTCTCACTTGGATTTCCAGGATCCTTGACCCATCTCCTGCAAAAACTTTGAACAGCATATCAACTATTGGAGAGTGTGGATTTTTTTCCTGAAATAAGCCAGTTAGGCATGTATATGACTGTACAGATTCAGTTCAGCTGAATAACTTTCTGGTTTACAATTTTCAATGTGGAATTATTAGATAATTTTATTCATTATTACAATGGGAAATCATATGAATGTGAGTGAAATTAAGGATTTACACTCGTTAGACATTTTGAAATTCTCTCAAAATTGGATACGCTTTTAGCTGTGTGCAATTTGAAAGAATTTTCAAATATCATGAGTAGAGTAAATCCTTAATTGCTTGAGCCTTCATTCGATTACTCATTTATTATATTGACTGAGAAAGTTATGAAGTCAAAATGCCTATATTAATTTGTACTGCAGTGCAAATTCAAAATTAGTGTTAAGCTGGCCACTCTTAGTTGATTTTCTCAGTCCTGTGATAAATTGATATATTTGTTGTCTGTAGCTAAGGAGCTTAGAACAGAGGTTGAAAACCTGGCAGCTAGGCTGCATTACATGGAAGAAGCTAAAGAGGATGTCAGGGCTGATATTGCTGTCATGAGGAGAGCAGCAGAGAAAGCAGACACTGAAGTTACCAAGGCTGAGACAGAGAAAAAGAAACAGGTACAGTGTGGTCAGACGGAACAGCAACTAAAAGCAATTATGTCTTTGAACTCCAATACCGATGTCAAAGTGAATACAACTGCCACTGTTCAGCTTAATAATACAAATGAATGAATGGACACGCTAGCTAATCTTACTTCACACAACATTCATGCAAAATCATCAGTCACAATGCTGTACATACAGTCTATAGAGCTGCATTTAGAGCTTTCTGTGCCACATATTAGGGCTGGAAATAATAGCTGCATGGTTGCTGCAGGTCAAGATGACCAGCAACCACATCATCAATTTTGAGTAGTTTGTTATGTGCACTTTTCTGTCAACCTGTCAACCCACTGAACCCTTGTGTCAATTTGGTTGGCAGAAGTGTGAAAGAAAATTCATTAGCTTTTCCAGGTTGTCCTTTGCACAAGTTGCAGCCATTGTCTGTTAACCCAAACAAACCAAAATGCCCAAAAGTGTTACTTCTCCCTTTGGATATTTGTAAGCCTGAAAGAAAAACTAGCAGCTCAGAACTGTCACACTGCTTTGTCTTTGCATTTTTGATTGACTGATCAACAAGTCAATACCAGGCGATATTGAAACAATGACATCTTGAAAATAAACATCTAGTCATTGGTGAACAAGTCACAAAGTAGATCTAAATTCCCTCTGCATGAAATGGATTATAAGTTTTTGAGATTGTTGTAATAAGGAACAATTTTTTCCCTTAAATTTCTACAGGATCTCCTTGTAGACAGACTGACACAAACTGTTGATCGCCTGAGGGAAGAAATTGACATGTTTGAAACTCAGTGCGCTGCTCAACTGGAGGAAACCAAAGCTGCCCAAAAGGCACTTTCAGAGGCTACTACAGAAATAGAGGTCAGTCAGTTTATAAGTGAGGCCTAATATGCATCCCCTCTTATATGGGCTGTAATCTATATCTATAGGTACATGTATGTGCAGCCTCAAAGGGTATGGTTTTCCAGCTGTCCTAGTCATAAATACGGTATTGATTTTGGTCTCAGATATGGCATGGTGTTTGCACTCTAGTCTTGAATGGTGTTGAATTGGGCATGTTTTTTAGACTGAAGAAGCTACTTTTTCATCATAAGGCAGGTCAGAAAATCACAGATTTTGGTCTTAAATAGGGTAACGGTTTTGGGAGACAGGCCACACACCCCCACCCAATTTTTCTGTTTGGTTGTCTCTACAGTTCTTCAATAATTTGAATTTCCTCAAAAATTATTCCAAGAAACTTCACTTGTCCTTTAGGCAGGTAACGGACAGACTCAACTAGTTCAACTGGAAAATTCACTAGCCCCATGCTTTTGAAAGTGACTTTTATTGCACACCAAGTTCAAGTATATTTTATGAGGTGCTGTATTTTGGTGGGCATCCAAATTCAAAAATAAAAAAATAAACATACACTATAGCAATACTATACCAACCCGGGGTAAACACTCTTTAATTTGCACAACGTTACTGAGGTGGTGAATTCCATCTTCCATGGTTTGGTAATTAAAGCTTTAAATTAACACTGCTTAGGCCCTTCAACTTGAGAAGAAACAGCTGACTCAGCAGTGGTACAGTAGTTTGATTGGAATGAGGCGACGTGATGAGGCTTATGCCGCTATGCAAGAAGCTTTGAGGTAAGTGAGGTACTTTCAGTTACTATAGAGAAATCTGTTCCCTGGACCCAGAGAATTTTCTCTAAGGCTGGCCGTCCTTCTCATGTCATTTCCTCAGCAAAGAAATACAATTGTTGATCACTGAGCATATCTGAATGCAGCTGTGTAAATGTGCATGTACCTACATGTAGTGAGATGTATGCTGACAAGAATAATGCTGCTTGAATAACTTACATTAAACTAAGGGGTAACTTAGCCGCCCGGGGGGGGCACTGCCATATATGGGCTATATAGGTATGTGCCGCTGTGAAGGGTATGGTTTTCAAGCAGTTCACTCTAGGATAGGGTATATAAATCAGAGTGTTCGGGTCTAGAATAGGGTATAATTTTTTACAAAACTGACTAGTTGGTTGAAGATTTTATCTAGACTAAGGAAACCAGGATTTGTCGCTCAAAAATATAAAAATATCAAATCGGCAAGTTTAAATTTACGCAAATCAGCCTCAACAGTGTCGATAGATGGGGGGATTTGGGAAGTTTACTCTAGTATAGGGTAGCAAAATTCAGCTGAACTAGCTCTGGTATAGGCCAAGGGTTCCAGGGTCCCAGTGGCACACCCCCACCCAGAAATTCTCAAAGTACCCCCCCCCCCCCAGGCTTAGCCGTATAACCCTGTTGCATACAGCAGCTTAAGTACAAGTCTATGGCATGAGTGGTCTTGTTTAAATCGAGCCTATGCAAGCTTACAGTTGTCCTAGGATTTTGAAACATGTTTTGCACCAAGTGATGACTGCAGCATTAGGAGATGAGCACTGTCCATAAATAGTCCTATTGCTTATGCACTGAATAGTTTGGTCAGACCATTTTAGCTCACACTAGATGTTCTAGACTCTATTTGGTGTAAAAGTGTGGACACTGAAAGTAAAGAGAAAATATTGATTGTGAAGGCACTGTTTGCACTTTGTAGAGGGGCTTGCAGCTTGTACACAGAATTCTAGGTCAACAAACAGATCAATTCTAAAATGGAGTACATATACATGTACATGAAGTGATTGCAAATCTAGCCAAGGAACCCAGCAGAAGTCTCTCCTTGTGAGCCAAAATCAAGGTCCAGATCAAGGACCCAAACTGTTTTGTCCCCCTCCCCCCACCCCCCGTTTCTGCAAAAATTTAAGATACCTATGTCCCTGCAAAAATGTACATCCTAACCTTTTGTGGTCTGTATCAGTATGTGGTACTTATATGCAAATATGTATATATTAAGCAGGTTTTGATCAACAACTGTATAGTCTTTGGAACTTGCAGTCTCTCAAGTAAAGTGTTCTCGAACCATCATGAAACAAACACCAGTAAGTCAACATTCTCTTTCTTTCTTGTGTAGTCTCCAAAGACAAAGAATTCAGGCCATAGAAACAGAGATTGAAGGTTACAGAAAGTCAATTAGTAAAGCCCAGGAACAAAATGAGCAGATCACGCTGATGCACAACAAGATTGAAGCCGATATCTCCATGGTGAAGAAACTTATTGGAGTTAGTAGAAACAAGCAGGAAGTGTTGAAGACTGAGTACAGCAAGTACACGAGGGCACTCCATGAAACAGAACAACAACTTAGCAGGGCAGAAACTGTGAGTGAAATGTTGTGTGTTTAATAACAATGTGCAATTCCAGAAAATATCCATACTCCCTTCACAGAAGGGAGTGGAATTTCCTGGGGGGTGGGGGGGTTCTGTGAGGCCAAAACGTTTAAAGAAATGCATGAAGCTTAACTGGAATTTTCAGGGGGGTTGTGGTGGGGATGTCTTAGAAAAATTCCCTTTCATGGGCGAGGTATGGTTATTTTCTGGAACTACACAATGAGGTTCAAACCAGAAAGCCCTCTGTGGGGAAAGCTTGGTTATTTTCTAGGGAAAATCCAAGATTGGATTCTTAAATCCAAAAAATGGATTTTGTATTTCTTTATTTTGTATTTCTCTACTAAACAGATTACAATGTAATCCAAGTTCTTTTGGATCATGGTGCATCAAAGGAATTGAAGCATTCTTGCCCAGAGTGAGTTCTTCATTTCCGTTAAATAAATACACCATGATCCAAGTGATCTTGGATTAATCTGTTTAGTAAAGAAATGTAAAATCTGTTTTTGAATTTAAGAAGAAAATCTTGGATTTTCCCAGATACACACACTGGTCTATTGTTTTCCAATGGCCACGTGCATAGATATGACTGGATACATGAAAAGGTGGTTTAAGAAAGGTGCCTTCTTTTTCTCTAACAGAGCTACACACTTGCAGTTCATGACTCCTATAGGCCTGCAAATCACTCAAAGGAATTTATAAAAAATAGAAATGAACATGCAAAAGAATGTTTTTTTTTTTATTGTCTACTCTGGCGAGGAAAAAATTGCTACACTAGGGTGAAATTAGGAATACTCTTTGTTAGTGTGGGGGAAATGAAAGAGATGTCTGTTTACCATGCAAGACATTTTAAAAGATAATAGCTATTTTATCAAATGCAGAATTAATATTTCGTTTGTTCTTGACTGCTGTGTTTTATTTTGTACTAAACTAGGAGGTCACTCTAAAGGAGAACGAAATCACAGCTCTGAGAAAACAGATTGAGCGAGAGTTCATGGAGAAAGTTAAACTTGAAGATAACATCATGGAAAAGATGAGAAGTCAGCTTACATTAGATAAGGCTGCAGTTTACACCAAGAAAATGACTGACAGACTCAGAAGGAGAGCCACTGAACTGGTAACTATGCGGTTTCAGTGCATTTTGATCATTTAGAAAGGCTTTGAAGTGCATATTTGCAGAAGCTCTTTGTCGAATCTTGAAACCATACTGCCTGAAATGTTCGAGTTTGTTGTGCCAAATATAAAATTTTGCCGCAACTATTGGAGGTAAGCGGTCCAAAGGTTTAATTCCAAATTTGTGAACAGTGCGATGTTGAAAATTTATGAACAGTGTTCAGTTGGCTGACAGACTTGGCTTTCAAGTCAAAACTGGTGATGAAGGGCCAAAGCAACAAGACACACAATCTATCTGAAGCTGCAACCATCAATACTTGAAAACTAATTGTGACAAAAAAAAATATTTTAGAGGTCATCTTTCAATTAATTCGCATTTTTTTTTCGTTTTTGTCTATCAGGAAAGTTCAGTAGCCGAGGTGGAAAACGAGATATCCAGAGACATTTTGGACATTTCTAACACCACAACCCGTATCCGCCAGCTCCAGGACATTATGGAGAACCTGAATGACGAGATTCACCAGAAGAACGGCACCATTTCCAAAATAGAAGGAGAAATTGTAAAGCGGAACGCCATCATCGAAAGAAAACAGAGCACCATTGACCAGTATAATAAGAGAATTGATCAAATGAGAAGCAAAGATGGGGTATGTGACGAATCTTCTATGTATAAATTGGTGTAAAAAGTTTGTAAGCTATATAGCCCATGTATAGAAGTTTAGTTAGTAGAGTAGCTTGTAACCCAATCAAAGTTTGCAGGAAAACTGAAAACTTTGCACGAAAACTGAAAACTTTGCACTTTCCAGTTCATCTCCTGAATCGAATGATATCAGAAAGATCTTTGCTAGGTATTTTATGTTCACTAGTAATGGTCTTTATTTCAAAAAATTAAATTCAAAACTTGCGTATAAATTTATAAAGCTCTCAGTTTTCCTCGAGCCACGCTCTCGGAAAACTGTTCGCTTCTCGAAACAGATAATGTCCGGGGGCAATTATCCGAGTATATTTTCGCGCCAAATGGAGGCTACTGTTTATGTATAACTTTAATTTTCAATCCAAACATTAGAATACATTTACGCCAATTGCTTTGGAGAATTCATTTCTTACTATGTAATCTCGGACTTGTTGTTTTTTCGTCTTTGTTAGGGAGAGGAGCTTGGACCACTAGAGCTACAGATCCATACATTGCAAAAACAGATCGAGGCTCGCTTGAATGAAATCACCGGATTACAGCAGTTCTGGCTCAGAAATCAAAGCGAATTGGTGAAGACCTTGAAGGATGTACAAAAGCAGTCTGAAGACATGGAGTATCTCAAAAAACAATACACCATCTTATTACAAAAGAAACTGAGGATCGAAGGTTTGTGGCAGATTTTTTTTATTTAGAAGTCAGGCTTAGTTCACACTAGTGACAAAAACGACATAAACACAACGACATAACAAGGACGTTCTGTCGATATTGTTTGTATTGTGAACATCCTGACATAATAACATATTTAGCAACATAACAGCATGAACATAACGACATAAGGAAAAAACTGATCTTTTCCTTCATACCTCTAGGTCGATGTTCACACTGCGACATAAGCTATTATGTCGTTATGTCGTTTGACGTTATGTCGCTAGTGTGAACTGAGACCTTACGAACAATTTTTCCCTCGGGGCACGAAAAAATTAAGGGAGAGCAAAAAAATTATATTTTCCTTTTGGTTTGTTTGGTATCTCACTCGATGAACCAAAGGAATATACGGGCTGCTCGAGGTCCTGTCCAAACGAATATGAAAAAGCTTACCCTTTGATACATTATTGGTTATCGCCCTCATATGCCAAGGCCATATAAAATACGCGATGGCCTACCTGTTTACGAGAATGTTTAGCTATATTCTCGATCGGCTTCAGCACAAATAGTTTCTTATCTTGTCCTGGAAATCAGCTTTATTTCTTGTTTATCATCGAATGATCTGGGATCTTAACGAACTCAGAGAACGCTCAAGGGACAAAAAGAAACATGTTTTGCTCTGGATAACTTTGAAAGATGCTCATTCCCAAACAGATTCTTCTTTTTTACAGGTAACTCTAACTGTATAACCCTTGTTTTCCTTTAATTACAGGTGAAATCAACTCGCACAATAGCGAAATGCAAGATATCGAGCGGAACATCAGGAGCATGCAGAACGACATGACCAAATTAAACACGCTGATTACTAAGGAGAGTGGTCTGAGAGAAGCCTTACAACAGGGAACTGTTCTGATGGAGAGCGACTTCATTCAGGCGCTCAAGGTAAAAGAGCACTTGTCTAAAAACATTTTATATAATGCTCTCTCTGAAGCTAACACATTGATAAATTTTTACATCTTATGTCTGGCTTTACCGTTTCCTGCCAAAGCCATCAAATTGTGTCCTGTCAATCTTGCCAATAAAACATTGAGCGTGTGCGCCTGCAGCTGTTCGTTGTTTGATTGTTTAAAAAGTTGGAAATATCAAGAGAAATATGGCCAAAAGCGTCGACAAAGAATGTATAGAGTTCCCATAGCTCGCGACATCTTAGCCCGTGTTCTGTTAGGATAAGCTCGGCCAGGTTTTGACCGGTTCCTTTTGTTTTTATGTGAAAAAACTGTTCTCGGTTGGTGTGATTTAAAAAGGTTTTTAACTGCATCACGCTTGGCTGAAACGGTCTATTTGTTTCAGGTTTCACAATAAGACACTTTTGCAACCATTTTCGGCTGGAACGATTGATCAAAAGATCCCATAATTCCAGCAACAATATTGAACAGACTAACCTAAAACGTTTAATCTCTTCTTAAAATAGTTCAAGTACATTCATGTTTTCTACACTCTTTCGTGTTTTTTCGTGTTAGGAAGCAGAGGGGGAATCAATCAACATGCAGAATCAAATTGACGCGCTGAAGGAGGAGAAGGAAAGACTGCTCAACAGTTTGGTGGAGGCTGAGTGAGTAAACAAAAGATTTAATGAGCAGGACAATGGCTGTGCACGTGCGTTATAATTCTTGGTACATTTCTTTGCCGTCTTCTTCAAAACAAAAACGTGAATTCTGCGTTGTCTGGAGAACGTGACCACGACGGCTAATTTTTTAAATTTTTATTTCAAATTTATTACTGTGTTCCAGATTCAGTTTCGTGATAGTTTTGACAGTGAAAAATAAAGCAAATGACTTTAGAGTACCGCGAGATTCGTTGGTAAAAAATATTTAATTATTTTTGTATCGACGTGTTCCTCGTCCCTGTCGTGGTTACTCAGGTCCCGTACACACTACGCCGAAGGAGTTTCACTCTGAAAACGCGTCAAATGTTTTACGTCCACACTAGGTCGGAGGAATTTGAAAACGCACCAATCACCGGTCATGTTGGATTTGTGTTCGCGTACACCTCGGGTAAGGGAATGTCATGATTGTCGTGACGTCATCGTTTTCGAAAAGATTCGTTTTCAAAATGTTTTCCGTCCACACTAAAACGCAAAGCCGGCGTTTTCAAATTCTTCCGGTTTGAAGAGCGTTTTCGAAAAGCTCCGTTTTCGTGACGAATTAGGGTGAACGGCAGACCTAATTGGAGAAATAAAGCTGCGATTTCGAATTTCTCCAGTGTAGTTTTGATGGGACCTAAACTCCTTATGATCACACGCGACACGTCCTTCTCGGTAGCTATGTCACTGACATATCACTGCGCTGCTCTGCTTGGCTAGTTCATAAAATAATCTGATATTTGACCTCGTTGCCTTTTTCCAGGCGCCAAATCATGCTGTGGGAGAAGAAGACACAATTGGCCCGTGAAGCGAAGAGTGCTGTTGACCTAGAGTACGGCCAAGGAGAGATAAGAGCCATGAAAGCTGAGATACATAGAATGCAGGTCAGTCAGGGCACGTTTGGTTGTAAAGGAGTTTAAAGCTCCAGTCGGTGCCCGTTTTTCGAAAGCCCCGGAAACGTTCTGGGCCCACGAGGCCATTTTCAGGTAATCTGTATTTAAAAACAGAGAGGTGTATACGCCTGAAACTTCCTTATGAAGGGAACCTCTGTTCATATTAATAATACGTGAATAAAACAGCTCAGTAATCAAAAGGTTTGAGATTTTGCTATGGCTTTCCGGGTGCGAAAACTTTTCGGGACCCTCGAGAAACGGGCCGCTGGGCCGGAAAGTTTTGATTTCAGTTTTGTAACTCTTTGGTGAGTTTTTTGTTTTTGTTTATACTGTTATTGCCCTTCAGTTTTGAGCTAGAGACCATTTAGCCAGAAACTGTTAAGACTCACGGCTTGTCAACCAGTAAAAAAAAGTGCTATTGAATTACAGAACTCCGGCACGCGCCAAATCTATTCTTTGACGTAGAGCGCGCGGAATGACGTCAACATACTGTGCTTGTTCTAACAGTTGTATCTCAAATACAAATACTGTAACAAAGTTTTTTCGTCCTCTCGCCTGTGTTTCAGTCCCTTTGGGTTCGTTTTCTGATCATGTGCGTTGCTTAAGAGAGACTTAGTCACAGTAGTCACATTTTGGCCACGTACAAAATTACCTTCCAATTGAAGGAAACCTGAAAATAGTAGTTTACTAATTAAAGTTAGTAGAATTCTACTAATACACTAATGCAAATGCTGCAATCTGATTGGCTGAGCTACTCGTATACTATCAGCCATTAGAATGCAGTATTAAACTGTCGGTCGTCCACGAAATGCGACGTTTCTGTCGTTTTTCCGAAGTTTTGGAAGGAAGTTTGGATGTAAATCGTTAATTAAATTCCTGAGAAGACTGAAAGAAGGGCATTAACGGTTTCTTGACTTTAAAAACTTGAAACTATTGAAAAACCGGTGCGCGCGCGTAAACAACTGCAAATTTCCCAAGGACGATTCAATACGTGCGATTTTGTTAAAGCGTAAAGTTCAATGATGCGTCGAAAAATATTTGGAAGCCATTATTTGCGATAATTTAAGTTAGAATTCTACTAAAACAATTAGATTATTCGCTCTCGATTTCTATGAGGCGATAGTTGATTCGGCCTACGGCCTCATCAACTATCACCTCATAGAAATCTCGAGCTCATAATCTAATTGTTAAATAGAAGGAAAGATAACTAAAGATAGAAAAACACGTAAGAGATAATAATAAACCATAAAGAGGCAAGGATGGTTAAGGATGGAGAAGAGTAACGCAGATTACGAACGACGATCTTGAAAAATTTGGGCTTAATTTTTCAAGATGCGCAAACCTTGACGTAGCTCCTTTAATTATTTAGAAACGTTATGAGACATGCGTTGACAGCAGGTTTGTTTGTGGTCAGGTTCGTTACTCGCAGCTGATGAGGCAACAAGAGAAGATGATACAAGATATGGAGAAGTCTGTTGTTCGAAGGGAGGTCATTATCACCCGGTGAGTGAATGTTTTAGAGCGAAGATTTTAATTAACAGTATGAGTGTCGTGAATCTAAGACCAAAAAATGAACATCTCAGAGCTCGAGGCAAAAACATGCAACCGACGGTCATGCCAACATGAAACCAGCGGTAAGCGCGGGAAAACATGCTAACCCGGCGACAAGCGCGGGAAAACATGTAACAGACGGTCATGCCAGCCGACGAAAAGTGGGTAAAAACAGGAAACTAGCGGCAAGTGCGGGAGAACATGCTAAACGGCGACCAGCGCGGGAAAACATATAACCAATAGACCACACTTAACCACTTTGGTGAGCCCTCATTAAGGTTGTTTACCAGTTACCAAAAAATTCCGGAAATTTCGGTCAAAATGTAAATGGTAAGCCATTTTTGGCTCGACCGACCGGAAAATTTTCGGAAGAAACGGAACGTCTTGAAAGGTAGTCCAAAGTTTCCAACCCAAATACGGGGCAAATATCCGAGTGGAAAATGTGCTTTCCGTCCTTATCATTTGCAATTCTTCTCCGCCATCTTGGAGCTCGAGCTCGTCCTAGTTACTTTCGGTAGATTGAAGTAAATGGAAAATCCGAACGGAACTTACCATTAGGTATTTTTGCTTACCATTTGCGCAAACCGTTGACGAACCGGTTTCTCCGTTAACATGGTAAACAACCTAAGACCTTCTCTTATTTCATCGTTTTTGTCCTAGTTACCGTTACGACAGATCAATCGGTTTGACGAGTTTCCTTCTCATTTTTCCTTAGTGGAGATGCTCAGGCAAAGATGGGTAAAGTGTCGAACACTAAAGGTTCTTTCCAGAAGAAACTTGCTGAAATGAAAAAGAAAATCAAGCAGACGAACCAGGACGCTAATGCTTGTGACACTGGTAAGTACTGTACTCGGGATTAAACGCAGATGTGCAGTTTGTCATGTTCTCCAAAATTGCAAGCGAAGTACACGAGGTATTCACGCCCGCGTGATTCTGCGCGGACGTGGAGCGCGTTTCTCTCCCCTTTAGACTTCTTTCTCCCTTTTAGACTACATTTTTGATGAGCATTCTGTCTACTCCATCATATTTCTGTAGTAAAATGTAAGTGTTTTGCTAAAAACACAACCGGCACCCAAAGGAACAGATCACTGTTATTATCATAGAATAAGTCCCTATCCACTAGCAGGAAATATTTGTCTTAAATAGGGAAATTTGTAAATTGCTGGATTTTTCATTCACTGGAATGTTTCTTATTCTGTGGTTTGCATAGCGCTTTACCATGCCACTGAAATATGGTAATCTCTGGGAGCTGATTAACCGTGAATTTGTGATGGAAATTGCAATGTTCTAGAAACCAGATCTTTCAAGCTTTGGTTTAATGCAAATTGACTTTAAAGTCCAGAATCGCTTTCTTTTCAGATGTCTGTTGTCTGAACAATAGACTGGGAACTCGGATCTAAAGTCCTTTACACAGACTATGTCATCGTATCTCTCAGTGTGAGTAACTGTGTTTGCCTTGTTTGTAGATATCCAAGTGTTACGTGAGAAACAGATGTCTGTGAGCCGCGATTTGGAGGAAAAACAGACAACATGCCAACAGCTTCAGACCAGTGCTGACGAACTGGAGGTACAAATTGACACATTGTCAGAGGAGAGACAGAGGGTAAGTTTTTACTCCACCTTCTCAAACTCATTAATAAATCATCAAGTTAAAACAAAGAAAATCACAACCATGAAGGAGATTTGGATACCCGGTCTTAATTAGCATGGATTTTGACGATTTTACTTCTCCGTTTACTCCTTAGTTTTTCTTTCGATTAGAAGATATATCAAACACTCGAGACAGTATTTCATCGGCTATCCAAACACCTCGAAATTCGTCAAAATACTCCGCTGGGCGTCGTATTTTCAACTCTCTTCTCGGTGTCTGGATATGCCCATCCACTGTCTCTCGTGTTTGATATATTAGTTACAACCCGATCAGTCTTCTTGTATTAGCTGAATCCGAGAACTGCGAGCGTAACGTGGTGCGACTTTTTGCAAAAGGCTTGTAACCAAGTTGTGATTTGTGTTCCTTCTTTCTTTGTCAGAATCTCGCCGACATCGTCGCCAAACAACAGAAGTTAAAATATTACACACAGCTGAAGAGCGGACGCTATACACCGCTATGCAAAACACCGGAGACGCTTGAGGCCGAGCTCCAAAAACAACGAGGTCGGCTCCAGTCCCTTATGACGATAGTTGATCGATTGAATCAGGAGTTTCCACAAGCTCAGCCAGCTCTTCGTAAAATCACCCTGTCCCTGGGATACAGGGGAGTCCCCGAGGAAGCTGCGGCGTAACCAGTACCCACTCCTTCCATAAAAGAATATTATTGTCACGAGCTTAAGTGCTGAACTGTATGAAGTTTTTGCGTCAGTTACAAGAATTATTTACCATTGAATGTTCCTTGGATGCTGTAAAATTGTTATTACTATGTTGCCCAGTTTTCGTTGTGGTCTTAAACAGAGATAGAATAGTTAGGATATTTCTTACTTTCATCGTTCTCACCATTGTGCTAATACTGTTGTACATAAAAAAATAATAAAAAAAACATCTTTAAAATACCAATAAGTCAACCAACTGAGCGAGAAGCATTAAATGAGATCAAGACAGTTACACCAGTTGTGTTGTTTTTTGACTTTTGGCTTTGCATAGTGCAACAGAAGTAAACTTGTTGGTGGATTGTTGCTTAGTTCCTAGGCCTCGATATTTCGCCTCGGTCAATCGTTTTCGGGTCACGTGGTTCGAGGCGTTCGTCTCGGATACTTCACAGAAATCAGTTGACCGTGAAGGCCTGGAAAGAAGCCGTACAGGAACCTGGCAAGGTGGATTGGGTAAAGGTCTCCCTCTCCGCCTCCCCGTAAAAGATTGTACCGCAGGTAATGTAGGCTCGATTATCAGCCGCTGTTCGGGAGGAACGTTGACCAGACACGAGACAGGCAAAAAACGAGTCTACAGCTTGTGTTATGCATATAGGCACGCGCTTGCGAGGTGAGAAATTATGCGCAGTAGTGACATTTTAACAGCGGAGCTCCGGCGGCCCGAAGGGCCGCTAAAGCGCCGCTAAGCCGAGCCCCATACCCATTTTTACAATAACTGTCTAATTTCCCGCGCGCTGATTGGCTTATTTTTATCATCAATAAGAATACAGACGGATAAAATTTTAATTTATGCAAACTTTTAAGTTAGACTTTCTGCTCTCAAACTGTCAACTTTTTAACCAATGATATTTTATGGACTTTTTTAAGTAGCCAATCAAAAAGCGAGAAAAGCTATTGACAATGTTCGCGTCATTTTGAATAAAATTCAGTTATCTTTGTTAACGGCAAGTTTACGGCGTCTTTTCCCTTCATTTATCTCGGCATTTGGCTATTTTGGGGTCTTGTTATTGTGAAAAACAAATTGACGTCAGTTTTTTATGCGTCCCCTTATTGATGATAAATTTCGTCATGACATTGTCAAAGTTTACTGCGGAACCACTCGCCCGCGACTGGTGGTTCCACAGCCACTTTGACAATGTTATGACGCAATTTATCATCAATAAGAGGACAGACGCATAAAAAACTGACGTCAATTTGTTAAATAGATAAGAAAAAGAAACTCATGAATTGAGTTTCTCCTGGTTATCGTGGCTAGCGGTACTGCTCGTGGGCACGTACGCACGACGACGACGACGACGACGGAGTCGCGCAAGATGTCGGCCATACTCCAGCTAAAATTTTTGACAAAGACATATATCCTTGATTTATAGTGGAGCTCCGGCGGCCCGAAGGGCCGCCAAGCGGAGCCCCATACTCATAAAGGAAAGAAAAGGAAACCCATGAGTTGATTTTCTCATGGTTATCACGGCTAGTGGTATTGCTCGTGGGCACGTACGCACGACGGTGACGTCGACGACGACAGAGTCGCGCAACATGGCAGCCATACTCCAAATAAAAGGTTGACAGAGACATGCAGCCTTGATTTACCGTGTACTTCTTTGAAATTGAACATTCATGTTATGATCAATTGACACCTGCCAAAACAAGGTATCCGCTGACCAGTATCACGTAACCATATCGCGGGCTCAAATTTACAACTCATCAAGGCCGCGTGTTTTTTGAAATTGACCGCTGACCAAGTGTTGGTTTTCGATTGGATCGCAGGCTCATCTCAGGTTAACTTGTTGAAAACAGTCCAGGATTGTTCGGAAGCCGGTTACCGCTAACCCAGGATTAAAAGTTAACTGAATTATAACTTTTTATTCTACACAAATGTTTTTTGCTGCTTTGTTTTGTGTTTAGAGTGATTATTAAAACCCAAAACAGAAGGCCAAACAATATACAGAAAACCTCAACGCAAAGTTACAAAACTCAAATCAAAATTCTACCTTTTCCTAGGTTATTTGGCTCTGAACAACCCTGCCGAGGAGCTACGCTTTTAGGCTGGCCTAAATCTATATATTAGCCTTCTTTAATATTGGACATCCATGTTAAGGTCAACTGACACGTGTGAAAACACAGGATTAAAAGTTAACGGAAGTAAAAATATTTCTTGTATACAAATGTTTTTCACTGCTTTTGTTTTGTGTATTTTGAGATTATTGAAACTCAAACGATATACAATATACAGAAAACCTCACTGCAAAGTTACAAAACTAAAATCAAAATCTCGCTAAACGTGGGTTATCTTAATTAACCGGGCTTTGAGTAAACCGGCCCAGAAGCTCCGCTTTTAGGCTTGACTAAATCTATATATTACGATTTTTCGCTTATGTTTATGCTTATGTAGTAGTTGGTGTAAGTCTTTTTTTAAATAATTTAATAGTATTTTCTAGTTTATATGGTGTCCCCAATTCGCCCCTACCGCGCCAGAAGTGTTCGACACGTAAATAAAGTTTCTTAGTTGCGTAGTTATTTACTTACTATTTTGAACTGGTAGAGTTTTGCTATTGGTAAAAATAATCAGATTTAGTGATTTATATTGGATTCCCTTGGTTTAGTATCTAAAGTCCAGTCGACGGAAAAGTCCGGGCATTTACTTTGTCGGTCCGTACTGTAAGTTAAGGATCCTCTTTTTCTCCTTCGATTTGCGCTTTGGCCATAAATCGAAATTGTCGGAGGGGAAAAGCGAGTCAAATTGTCGGAGGAGAAAAGCGAGGATCCCTAACTTACAGTACGGACCGAGAAGACGAGCCTTGCAAAATATTTACTATATCTCTACTGTGTGTCTGACGAGTTCGGGAACGACTTCTATTCATGTGGAACGGCTTCAAATTTCTGGCGCAAGTCGAAGGCAAAACGAGTCATTTGAAATCGTTGTTAAGTTGTTAGCACTTTTTAATGCACAATTTAAAGTAAAAGAAAGTTTTAAACTTTTACTTGCTATAAAAGTTCAGACAACTACCTGTGCCTGTGTCTGCGCCTATGCTTACGCTTATGCTTGCGTCGCTAGTGAGGACCGGGCTTAAATCTTAATATACTTTTTTGTTGCAACGAAGGCCTAGAATAGTTCGCGTGTATGGTTTATTTCACATATACATCGTTACGTATTAGGCAATACTATTCCCCAAAAGACTGAAAGCATGTGGCTAGAGTCAAATTCTGGATTCTTGCAGAGGTTGCTTTAATTTCCGTCGTCTGAAGCTCGAGCAAGTCCACTCAGTTCACTTCCCTCGCTTTTCATTAGCGCATCAAAAGTGTCAACCTCAACTACCTTCCCCTCCCTGAAAACAAAGATCTTGTCACAGTCTGATGGTGTTCAAACGATGAGCTATAGTGATAACTGTTGAGTTCCTCAGTTTCTCTTGTAGAATAGCTTTCATTTCTCGCTCGAATGGTTTGTATGTCAAATTTGACACGCAGACAGACTGCCGGTTTGCCCTTTAGTCCACCAAGACACGTGGAACTCGTGGAGTTTCCTCTTGATTATTTATCCGACCACTTCCTATCTTTTCCGAGCTTCTCCACGAGTCAGTTTGCAAGTTCTTTAAAAGAAGGAGGTGCTCTATCCTCTTGAGGGACACATACGCTTCGTATGCCGCCACCAAACCGTAGGCTAAGCGAAAAGATACTCTCGGTCGTAGAACATTGATGAAAGCGAGCAGCATAAAGGCAATAGGGAGCTTAAGCAACCACCACGACGGCGCCAAGGACGACGCCTAGTAAAAAATGAATTTATATTTTACCAGCGAAATTCGCGATTGTCTAGATCTGTTCGGTACGCCAATGGCTCTAAAATATGCTTAAGTTAAATATGCAACGACGGCGTTCAATTCCAAATGGAAACACCAAAAATTAGCCGTCGTCGTCCACGTTCCGTAGACGATGCAGAACTTGGTCATTTCACGTTGTTGTTATGCAGAGGACGGCAAAGAAATATACAAAGATTTAAAACGCACGTGCACAGCTATTGTTCGCTTCATTAAACCTTTTGTTTGGTGGCGTTCTCGTTGCCGTCGTCGTCGGGGTTTGCTTAAGCTCCCTATTAACAGGTGTGATGGGCTGGTCAGTTAACACAAGAGACATGACAGACACCAGAGTCGCCATAGCAGCAGATGCGTATTCCAAGTCAGCTAAAGCTGAAAGAATTATATTCTTCTTATGGATGATGCTGATTTCATTTCTAAAAACAAATGTGACATTTCGTCCGTTACAATGAGCTACAATGGACCAAACTGTGCAAACTATGACCTAGGGATTAACAATTTTTTCTCTCATTGCTATGCTCTTTGATGCTCTCAGTTGGAACTGTAACGTTTTGTACTTGTAATTCCGGGTGTGATCTGCGTAACATAAAACTGTGTTATGCTGTTTTAAGGCAAGCTACAATCGACATATATCTACTTATTAACCAAGTGCGAGGGCTGTGCTGGGAGACTATCGGTCCGAGGTCTTGGCAGTGCGAAGCGAGCGCAGCGAGGTCTGTACAAAAAAGACGGACGGCCGATATTCTCCCAGCACGGTCACGAGTAGAGATATTTTCTTATTGCTTTACATTAGTAACTCAACAGGTCGGGGAGGTTCTTAGACTGCGTGGGAGAGCGAGTATCGATTGTTGTAAAACCAGCAAATAATTAGCTGGATTCTGATTGGCTAAAAAAGAGTGGAGTTTGACAATAGTGCAAATTTGAAACACCAGTGCATGTGGACTAGATCAGAGGAAGACTCAAAGGTTTCTTGCCAAACTGTAAAGTATGGAATGAAACAGAGCAGAAACTGACTATTCAGTCGTCATTGATGTAGTTTGTCTAGGGTCTACCAGCTTAATTTAGCGTACTCATGAATCACGCCGATAAATTTCCAAAAAGAGACATCTCACGCACGCCCGCGGCTGTTTACCTACCGTGTGTGAAATTTATTCGAGAAACATGCTCAAAAAATTGAAATTGCCAATTCAATCTTGGGAAAAAGCGTCTATTCCCAACTTATGAGTAAATACCATGCCTTAATACTAACAAGTTAAAAATTGATTCCTGTTTTTAACTGTGTATCAGCGATCAAGTTATAATACTGGAAGGAAGTTTGAAGAGTACGAGTTGCTCAAGGCACAGGCGAGAGCAACTTTAGCTTCCTACTGATGGTGCTCTCCAAACTTCCCAAGTACACAATAAGTCGATGATGCACGCTGACACATCAAGCCTGCATCAGCCTCGGGGAGTTTTCTTAACATCGCCAGTGGAAATTCATGTACGCGAGAGAACAATATGTTCGGATCAAACCGATTGACATTATGGATTGATGAGTCACACCCGGCAATCGATGTCTGACATGATCCCACGGCAAAGAAATCTGAACTGTTACAATGATCAAGTAAACTGAAGCATTTCGAGGAGCTGTCAACTATAAGTTCGAGTAGATGGCTGATTCACGGTTAAAGCACACTGATCCTTGACATCAAATTAATATCGTTCCTGTCAGAATATCACGTGACAATTAAACTGAACAATATTCAAACCACGAATTAAGAAATGGTAAGCGGGCAGCGTGCAACTATCGAGTTTTTTTTACGATAACTGCAGAAATTCTCGCGCGCTCATTGGCTAATTTTTATTGTCAATAAGCGGACAGACACGTGAATTTATAATTTATTCGAAGCGTCAGGGAGCGAGAGCGGACAATTTGACAATTTGTTATCGTAAAAAACAAATTGATGTCAGTTTTTAATGCGTCTGTAGGTCTAGTAAGCGCTACAGGCGACACAGTTTGAATGCACAAGTTTAATCATACTGGGCGTAAACACGAGAGAAACAAAAGTGATCGTGGGTGTGTGATGTGTGTGTGTAATTCAACTGAAAAATAAACGAGACAAAATATTTAAGTACAAAATATAACGATAGAAAAAACTGACAACGGAGCAAAATAAACTTACAAAACTGTGGCGACTCGAATTCTAGAATTTTTATTTCAGGGCTCACACAACAGTGAAGCAGCTAAGGAAAAAACGCGGTAGAAACCAGCAGATCGAACTTTCAGCGCTAACAAGCACTGGCCAAAAATGAAAAACACAAAACTACGCATAATGAAGAACGCTTAAGTATTACAGAGTGGGTTGCATAATTCCCAGGGGTCACGGAAAAACGTAACACCCAAAAGAAAAGAAAGTTCTAGTCACTACAGCGTCTGTCCTGTTCACTGTTATTGACAATGAATTTCGTCATAACATTGTCAAAGCAGACTGCGGATCCACTCGGCTATCGCCTCGTGGATCCACAGCTACTTTGACAATGTTATGACGAAAATCATGATCAATAACAGGACAGACGCATGAAAAACTGACGTCAATTTGTTAAATGGATGCACACGAAAGAAGCGTAAGAGTCGCACGAGGCGATAGCCGAGTGCGACTCTAGCTTCTTCAGTGCTTAGCAAACCTCCCAAGTGCATCCATAACTCGATAGTTGCACACTGCACGCTTACCGTTTCTTTCATAACATTGAGACTTTGGAGATAGTGTATATTGAATCTCGTCCAGCTTACATGAAGTCAAAAGCGCAATATACCGCGCGAAAATGTTCATTCAAAAATCTGACAAAGCGACACATCAAAATTTTTCTTGGGTCGCGGCGAGGTAATAGTTTCTCGGGCTAGCAAACAATTTCAAACTGCTCAGTTAACCTAAATATCAAGTTGACAACAAACGAAAATTGCAGTCGGTAAAAGCGTTTCTCAACAATTGGTTAAGCTTAAATTTGGATCAGTTTTTTCGAAAAATAGCCCTTTTCACGGTTACCTTTGCTCATTTGCATTACAATAAAACAATAAAATCTAGCATGTATGAGAGGCAATTCCGGGCTATTTTGCAGTTTTAGCCCGAAATTGCCTCGCATCCACGTTGGATTACATTGTAATGCAAATGAGAAAAATTAACCGTGAAAAGAGCTATTGTACGTCTGACCGTTCTGCCCGATGCAAACTGAAGACAGACAGTTACAGAAGACTTCACTGAATTCGTAATTCTTAGGAAACATCAAATCTTGTCTGCTGCTCAACTTTACTCTGCAATTTTTATTTTAGAACACAGGATCGCCATGTAAGGTGAGTTCAGGGTTATTTCATGATTCCACCAGGTGAATCAACAGCTCCTTGCATTTGACATCTCGATTTGGCCCGATATAATTAATGAGTACAAGGGTAAAAAGAAAAAAAAATTCAGCCCGACGTTGAAATACAAATGAAAAGATTGATTAAATCAAGGCGATTTTCATCCTCGGGTTACAAATGAAGTAGAAATCGTCCCAACAAATCTTACTGTATACGTATGAGTCAACAGATCCGTAGATGACAAATTATACAGGCTAAATGAGCTGCGAAATTTACGCGCGCAAATAAAAAGTATGGAAAACGTAGAGAGGGCTAAGGTCTGCAAAACTGAAAAAAAGAAAAAATTGAACAAGATAGGATATGGATATAGTTAGCTCCCGTTAAAAAACCTATTTCACCTTTTCACTAGCAGAAGGCGTCCATACATTTTCAATAATTATATTTGTGGGTAAATAAACGCACGGTTGTCCATGTTGTCCCCTAAAAGTTTGTCTAATTTTAGAGAGAGATTCACATATATTTCGTAGTTTTAAGACTCCTTCAGGTGTATACCAGCAATAGCATTATTCAGCGCTAGTGCAAAAAGAAAGCTCAGTCGCTTAAAAGAAATTATTTTGATAATTTTGACTCCGAAAATTATTTCTGAAGCCGCATGAAACGCGTTTGTCATTCAGTTCAATATTCTGTTGACAAAAAATTGATTTGGCGGGAACGCACAATAATTAAGTACTTTAATTTATGCAATTTGCGACACTGCACAATTCCGTAACGCATGAAATGAATCGGCATTTTATATGCGTATGTCATTGGTCCGCTTTCGAAGGCTTGTTTGGTATCAAGTGTTCTTTCCAAAACATTGTTTATCGGATCACCATTACTGACTAAAACGGTGTGCGTTCACAGAATCAGCCAGAGTTGATTATTCCAATGTTAAACTGCAGTACAAACCGAGTATTACAACGTCCTTTTCTACGCCGAAAGATCAGTCAAGTGAGACGTGCAACATTTGTAAACAGTTAAAACTTAATTATTTTTTGCATGACCAGCTGATTCAACTCCTGCTCGCTACATTTGCAAATTCTTCCACATCGATGGAAAAAATTGCCGAGAAAAAGTACAAATAAACAAACTGACATCAAATGGATGACGTCAAATGGCAAATGGATCGAGCGTATTAGCCAATCAGAACGCGCGCTCCGCTGGGGCTATGTTATAAAATCTTATCTTTCTTGGCAATCACGATCCCAAACACACCATTATAAAGTTTTGTACAAGCTGACCCTGGAAGGTTAATTCACTCATCCTATAAAACTACTAGAAGTCTTGTAGCAGGTTCTATCAAATCAGCCGGCTGGAAAGGCAAATTACCATCTACCCTTGTATCGTTAGTTTAGTGATTTACTCAGACATCTTTGTTGCGAGTCACTGGAGATGTACAATGAAGAGGCAAAGTCGAATATCGCAACATTGTCTAGTTAGCATTGTGAGCAGTAGAGTGCAAAGTCATCGATTATCCCCAAAGAAAAACGATATTGAAGGTAAGTTCCACGAGTTTGCAATTTGTGAGACATTATACCCTAATAAAAGCACTTTGCAAGATTTATCATCTCAGAAACAAACTGTTTCTTGTCGTCATCAAAGACCACAACCTTATTCAAGCATGCATGCCTTTAGAGTTATGTCAAAATTTTATTAAGTGCGCCCATATTTAGTTGCCTTTTGGCCTCTGTGGCAAAACGAGTCCTCGTGCGGAACTATGCATGAAACGTCGCCCCTTTACAAATTCATTTTAAAGTAAATCAAAGTCATTTTCATATGAAAGGTTGTGCGCGAGGTTGTGAATGAGATTGCTGTTTATCACGCGATCTTCTTTAATCTCTTTTACGTCAGGGATCAGTGTGCTTTAATCGTGAATCAGCCATCTGTTCTAGCTCATGGTTGATAACTCCTCGAAATGCTTTTTCTTGATCATCGTAGCAGTTCAGATTTCTTTAACATAGGATAAAGTCAGGCGTGGGCTGTCAGTCGAGTGTGACTCATTAATCGGTTCGATACGAACAAATTATTCTCTTGCGTGAGTGGTCGTCGTCACACAGTCATTTCTATCGATGATGTTAAAAAAAACGATTGATGTTTCAGTGTGCATCATCGTCTTATGGTGTACTTGGGAAGTTTGGAGATCACCATCTGCAAGAAGCTAGAGTTGCTCTAGCCTGTGCCTTTATCAACTCTACTGCCTCGTTCGTCGGTGCTCTTCAAACTTCCTTCCTGTATTATAGCTTGATCGATGATACACAGTGAACTTGAATCATTTGTTAACGCGTTGGTATTCCGGCATGATTTTTGCTCATTAATTGGGAATCGACGCCTTTTCAGCCTTTCCCCAAGATTGAATAGATCATTTCAACTATTGAGCATGTTTCTCGAATAAATGTCAAACTCGGTAGGACAACAGCCGCAGGCGTGCGTGAGATGTCTCTTTTTGGAAATTTATTGGCATGATTCATGAGTAAGCCGGTTAAATTAAACTAGTAGACCCTAGACAAACTATATCAATGACTGAATAGTCAGTTTCTGCTTTGTTTCATTCCATACTCTACCAAGAAACCTTTGAGTCTTCTAGTGATCTCGTCTATAAACAGGGTGTCCGAATTAGCGTGATTTACTGGCAACGGCTTTTACTCGTGCATGGACCTAACAATCTGCCCGCAATAGCGGCAAGGTGTTTTCGCTACGATTTCACTGAATTCTTTCACAGGATACATCATATCTCGTCTACATCTGCAAGTTTTATTTGAGAACACACGCCCGCCAGGTAAGGTGAGTTTTTACTTCACGATCCCACAGAACTATGCATGAAACGTCGCCCCTTTACAAATTCATTTTAAAGTAAATCAAAGTCATTTTCATATGAAAGGTTGTGCGCGAGGTTGTGAATGAGATTGCTGTTTATCACGCGATCTTCTTAATTTCCTTTATGTCAGGGATCAGTGTGCTTTAATCGTGAATCAGCCATCTGTTCTAGCTCATGGTTGATAACTCCTTGAAATGCTTTTTCTTGATCATCGTAGCAGTTCAGATTTCTTTAACATAGGATAAAGTCAGACATGGGCTGTCAGTCGGGTGTGACTCACTAATCGGTTCGATACGAACAAATTATTCTCTTGCGTGAGTGGTCGTCGTCACACAGTCATTTCTATCGGTGATGTTAAAAAAACGATTGATGTTTCAGTGTGCATTATCGTCTTATGGTGTACTTGGGAAGTTTGGAGATCACCATCTGCAAGAAGCTAGAGTTGCTCTAGCCTGTGCCTTTATCAACTCTACTGCCTCGTTCGTCGGTGCTCTTCAAACTTCCTTCCTGTATTATAGCTTGATTGATGATACACAGTGAACTTGAATCATTTGTTAGCGCGTTGGTATTCCGGCATGATTTTTACTCATTAATTGGGAATCGACGCCTTTTCAGCCTTTCCCCAAGATTGAATAGATCATTTCAACTATTGAGCATGTTTCTCGAATAAATGTCAAACTCGGTAGGACAACAGCCGCAGGCGTGCGTGAGATGTCTCTTTTTGGAAATTTATTGGCATGATTCATGAGTAAGCCGGTTAAATTAAACTAGTAGACCCTAGACAAACTATATCAATGACTGAATAGTCAGTTTCTGCTTTGTTTCATTCCATACTCTACCAAGAAACCTTTGAGTCTTCTAGTGATCTCGTCTATAAACAGGGTGTCCGAATTAGCGTGATTTACTGGCAACGGCTTTTACTCGTGCATGGACCTAACAATCTGCCCGCAATAGCGGCAAGGTGTTTTCGCTACGATTTCACTGAATTCTTTCACAGGATACATCATATCTCGTCTACATCTGCAAGTTTTATTTGAGAACACACGCCCGCCAGGTAAGGTGAGTTTTTACTTCACGATCTCACAGATAAAGTTTAAGACCGAGTTTACCAGAGGACCAGGCAGGAGTGATACATGCCATCTCTCCTTTTTGGATGAAACTTTGCCAGATTAAAGGTACTACCCAACAACTCTAAAAGACAAAGTGGGCCGGCTTTGTGATTTTTCCCTTAGGAGTTAGACCACCTCGCCCCCCCTGGTTTTTTGCCCAAAATCCCCAAAATGTCACTAAAAATAAGCATCAAATTTAAACACCGCTCCTGCTTATAGAATACATTGCATTTTATTGGTATTTCACACAAATAAAGATTGGACCTATCTTAGTTCACACCAGGAATTTCAAGTCATTTGAAGTGACAGGTGCCAATCAAGGAATGTCATTTCCTACCCATGTCACGCAACATTTAGCTATAAGGCAAATTAGCTGAAATTCTGACTCAAATATTACTTAAGTCCAACTTTCTAAATCAAAACTAATTTCATCACAGTTTAGAGTCACCCTTAGCCTGATGAAATCAAGAATAAAATTTTTGGCATCTGCTATTTTTTGGTAACAAAAGGTGTTCAAACAACATGACAAGAGGCTAGTTTTAACAAAGAGACAAGGGCGAAATCTAAAAATATTAGATATTATTGAATCAGTTTATCAAAGTTATTTCTATGTTAATGTCATTTACAAAGTCTTTGAATATTATTTTGGACAGTGGAAGCTCAATGAATGCAAAACTCTTTGCAATATCCCTTAACCCTCGGACGTACAAGACAGGGGTGGGGTGGATGCCATCCCCCTAAGAAGGTATTTTCAAAATTTTGAAAAGACGATTTACTCTAAGGGGCTGAAACTTTCATTAGCTGTTCATTCATCCTTCGCGGATATTTTGATCTGTCAAGTGTGTGTCCATCATTTTTTATGTTTCCATAGCAACCACTAGTTTCATGTAGGTTTGGCCAAAAATCAACTTTTTTGACATAATTCTGCATTTTTTCCAGTTTTCTTCATCAAATTCCAGAAATTCACCAATTTGTACATTTCATAAGCATTCTGGCTTGATTTTGTATCAATTTCCATTATTTCTTGACTTTTTAAGAAAAAAGTAAAATCCAAGATGGCGGATCCACGATGGCAGGTCAAATGACGTCATTTGACATTACGACATCACAGCCATTGAATATGGTATCATTTTTGTAGAACAAGCTCAGGGCTATCCAATCAATGTAAGCTTAGTACGCTGTGCATTAACAGAACAAAACCCAGAAGGGGCTCCTTCCATTTCCCCCTTATACGACGGTGGGGGTACGAGTTAGCTTGTACGTCCAAGGGTTAAATAACAATGCAAATGGCACCTAAATTCTATTCGTAAAATCTAAATATGGGAATGAACAGTCAGAATGTTTGAATTCTAAAACATTGACTAGTTAGATGAGAGTTTTTCTCGGCATATCTTGCTTTTTAGATTACTCTTAAAACCTTGCTCAATCATCACAGGTCAAATACTTGATGTTGCAATTGATTATTGTGAACTCTTACTTTACACTCAGCATACAAACTCATCAATCCTGAGAAGTATTCTTCGCTGAAATTATTGTTTGCCCTCATTCCGAGTTCAAAAACCCCTTGAAATTTTCATTTTTCTGCATCAGGCATGCAAGCAAATCTTGGTAAACACGTACAGTTTGTATATAATACTTCAACTGTGAGATTGAGCTTTAGCTAGCTTTTATGAAAATGCGTTTTTCTTCTGAAAGTTCCTATACTGAATTAACCGCAGATAAAGGTTATACCTCAAAGATGTTAGCACAACACATTGTAAATGATTGCATGTCTGCGAGTAAGAAGATGTCTGAAAAAAATTGCAATTCTGAGGAAAAATTGAGCCTCGAGAAGATCTAGTAGCTGAAATTATCTGAAACCTAGCGTCCAAGCGAGCACACATGACAACATACACGGCACCAGTGTCTTAGGTTTAACAAGGTTTGGCCCAGTTGAACTTTTTAAATTTTTCTAGGCACTCAGCAAGCTTGAGTGGCTCTTGGCTATCGTTTTCTTTTCTGCTCAGTAACCTCCTGAGTATATCCATAGCTCCATGGCGCTGTGAAATAAGTGACTTGTTTTTTCCGGTCACAAGACTATGTTACATCTTCTATATGGTGGATGGTAAAGTAGCTGGCAAGTAGTACTGTCTTCGTACTGCAAGCCTGGTCAAGATCTCTTCTGCTTCATCTTGAGATGGATTCAGATATGCCTGGTGTATGGCTAGTCGGCCACTTCTGTACATTACAGACAACATGCTGAAGTACTGGGCTATTTGGTCTGCAGCAAGCTACTCTTCTTTGCTGGACATTTTCCTGCCACTACTGTCTTGCACAGTCTCATCTTACCGCACTCATTCACTACACTTTCGTCCTGTCCCCTCACCTTCCAAGAATGTTCTTTTCGGGTTCCTCTTCGTGATGTTTTCAGACCCATCCCTTTGAGATTTCTCACGTGGATCATGATCACCAAAGGACGTTTGGGATTTCAACCCATTTTATCTTGATGCTGTCTATGTCGTTTCCCTCTCTAACTTCATTACGTGTTTGCCCGCATCCAAGTGTCTCTGCAGAATGCAAAAGACTGCTATGCTTTTATGAATCCCTCTTCAGGGTAGGAGGAATACACTCTTGTAGCTTTAACAACTTGGGACTCTCTTCAATAGATTGCAAGGTCTTAGACCATAGTTAATAGAGAGGAATGGTTATGAAGCCCGGCAAACATCAAAGGAGCAAACAAAGATGCCAAGATTTGTGTTGGAAGGTCCACGACCGTGCAAAATCTTTTTTGGGCACTCATACGCTATGCATGAATTACGTAACCAAAACGTTACTATTGGTCAGTTACTCGTTCAGTAGTATACAACAATTGTGTTTTGTGCACGGTCAAGGCCAAAAAAGAGAACAAAAACATACAACAAAGAACTTTGTTGAGTTTCATAACAATCCCCTTCTATTAACTATGCCTAGACTGAGGCTGTTGGAGCTGACACTTGTCAAACCCCTGGCTGTAAAAGTAGCAGTCTCTCTTGCAGTACATTTGAGGGCTGCTCTATGCATAAGTCTGCAGGCCCTTGAGGTCTTTCAAATCCATTCCTCATGTGCAGGTGTGAAACGCTTATCAGGGCCCATATCATAAGCCTTCTACACTTTCAAACCTCCGGACTTGAAGCTAAAAAATTTTAGAGACAGATTCCGAACATTGTGTGCTTCAAGGTCTGGCCTGACTCTTGAGTCTTAACAATATTATTGATGCCTGACACCCCTTAACCCGCCATAGGATATCACTAGCACTTTCAATGTCGTGGCCTTCATTTATGTTACAACGCACATGGCTCTGCATTGTGGCAATTTCTCTGTCACAGAGGTCCTTTCCAGCCTGTGGATCACTGAAATCATATCTGACGATCTTAATGCCTGTGCACTCTCTAAGGCTGGCAAGTGAGTGGATGAAATGAGAACAAAGGTAACATCTGGTATTGTCGAGCTTTTCTTTCAAAAAAGTTACAATTGAGCAAAACATCGAAGCCATTCTTTTTTATCATTGGAGTGTGCACATCTATAAATAGAGATTGAAATTCCTTACGCAGTGGGAATAAATAATAAATAATAACAACAATAAATATAAATAAATATAATAAACAATAACAATAACAACAACAAACTATTAATTATCACCTAGTGATATTATTTGCTGCTGATCAAGGTCTTTGGTTCTTGTTCCCATGCTTTCAAAATTATATGCCCAATGTTTATCTTTATACTAATTAAGATTTACTTGCCTGCCTGATGCAGCAAAGTAAAAAAATCATAGATGTTTTATAACTCGATTCGAATGAAATGGATATTCATTGGGTGAGCTCAAGAGTTAATATATGAGGGCAAACAATAGTGTCAGCAAAGAATACCTCTCAGGATTGATGAGTTTGTATGCCAAGTGTAAAGTAAGAGTTGACAATAATCAATTGCAACATCAAGCATGTGACCCACCCATGATGCTCGAGCAGGGTTTCAAGGGTAATCTAAAAAGTGAGATTTGCCCAGAAAAACTCTCCTCTACATGTAACTAGTCAATTTTTTAGAATGTAAACATCACGGCCCTTTATTCCCATATTTAAATTCTACAAATAGAATTTAGGTGTTTTGCACTGTTATTTTAACCCTCGGATGTACAAGCTAACTCGTACCCCCACCGTAGTATAAGGGGGAAATGGATGGAACCCTCTTGGGTTTGCGCTCTGTTTAGGCACAGCGAAATAAATTTACATTGATTAGATAGCCCTGAGCTTGTTCCACAAAATGATACCATAATTTTGCTGGTTGTGACGTCATATGATGCCAAATAACGTCATTTGACCCGCCATCGTGGATCCACCATCTTGGATTTTACTTTTTTCTTAAAAAGTCAAGAAATAATGGAAATTGATACAAAATCAAGCCAGAATGCTTATGAAATGTACAAATTGGTGAATTTCTGGAATTTGATGAAGAAAACTGGAAAAAATACAGAATTATGTCAAAAAAGTTGATTTTTGGCCAAACCTACATGAAACTAGTGGTTGCTATGGAAACATAAAAAATGATGGACACACATTTGACAGATCAAAATATCCGCGAAGGATGAATGAACAGCTAATGCAAGTTTCAGCCCCTTAGAGTAAATCGTCTTTTCAAAATTTTGAAAATACCTTCTTAGGGCGATGGCATCCACCCGACCCCCCGTCTTGTACTTCCGAGGGTTAAGGGATATTGCAAAGAGTTTTGCATTCATTGAGCTTCCACTGTCCAAAATAATATTCAAAGACTTTGTAAATGACATTAACATAGAAATAACTTTGATAAACTGATTCAATAATATCTAATATTTTTAGATTTCGCCCTTGTCTCTTTGTTAAAACTAGCCTCTTGTCATGTTGTTTGAACACCTTTTGTTACCAAAAAATAGCAGATGCCAAAAATTTTATTCTTGATTTCATCAGGCCAAGGGTGACTCTAAACTGTGATGAAATTAGTTTTGATTTAGAAAGTTGGACTTAAGCAATATTTGAGTCAGAATTTCAGCTAATTTGCCTTATAGCTAAATGTTGCGTGACATGGGTAGGAAATGACATTCCTTGATTGGCACCTGTCACTTCAAATGACTTGAAATTCCTGGTGTGAACTAAGATAGGTCCAATCTTTATTTGTGTGAAATACCAATAAAATGCAATGTATTCTGTAAGCAGGAGCGGTGTTTAAATTTGATGCTTATTTTTAGTGACATTTTGGGGATTTTGGGCAAAAAACCAGGGGGGGGGGGGTGGTCTAACTCCTAAGGGAAAAATCACAAAGCCGGCCCACTTTGTCTTTTAGAGTTGCTGGGTAGTACCTTTAATCTGGCAAAGTTTCATCCAAAAAGGAGAGATGGCATGTATCACTCCTGCCTGGTCCTCTGGTAAACTCGATCTTAATAAGTTTGGAATTCACCTCGTGGAATTTCCGCAAGGTGAATTCCAAATTTTTGGTAAAGGCTAGGGCCCTGCATTTGACCACGCGATTTGGCCCGATATAATTAATGAGTACGGGGATAAAAAATCGCCATCCCAGTGTTGAATTACATAAACATTGATAAATCGCAGCGATTTTCATCCTTGGGATACAAACGAAGTAGTTATTGGGCCAACAAATATCATCATGTAAATTAGCCTACATTATTTACGTCAGGCCCCGTTTGTTCGAAGACTGCGCTATCCACGGGATAAATTGCTATCTAATGGATAAGTGTTAACTAAACAAACCGGGCTATTCGCTGGATAGTGATTTGTCCGGTGGATAGCGTTATCCACCTTTCGATCAACCTGGACAAGATGACAAAGTATAACAAGTAAATCAGTAAATCAGCGAAAAACAACTGAACCAGATAGCGTATGGATGGCTAACTCCCGTGAAAAAAAATTAAATTTAGTTCACCTTTCTGTAACACAAGACATCCATGTATTTTCTTTGTTTTATTTTGCGTAAATATACGCACGATAATATTCTAGCGATAGTGGAAGCTCCAATCTAAGTGAAACTGTCTCTGTTGTCCCCATAATCTTTATCTTTATTTCTATTGCTAGAGTGGTATTCATATCTATACTATAGTTTTAGGCTCCTTTAGTTGTATACCAGCAAAAGCATTATTCAGCACTGGTGTAGCAAGAAAGCTCAGTCGCTTAAGAGTGGCGTGGGAAGCGAAACAAATCGACGTGTATGACCCTGAAGTGAAGACGTACACCTTTAAAGTGAATGCAAACCGGAGGTGAAACAGATTTATAGTGAAGCAAATCACCCTAATAGTGAAGTCAAACACTTCTTAATTGAAGCCGTTTTCATGAAACAAAGGCACGCATCGTCAAAATTCTTGACAAGGAGTACCGTGGTCGACAAAAGGAAAATCAAAGAGACCATGTACTTCACACGTCAACCTCCGACTTTAATGAAAGTGTTGGGCTTAGAATGTCTCGCCTTTGTAACACGCCCTACAGCTGCTTCAAGTAATGTCGTACACCACGCCCGTATTTTTTCCTTTCTCTCTTTCTCCTCACTGACTAGTAGGTGTTTTGCTCTGGAAAATAGCAGTGTAGACGAGGAGTACGAAAGGGCACCATTTTCCACGAGGTTCGTCTTTCTCTCTGAACTATTGATCGTGCAGATTTCTTGGAATAAAAGTTTCTCCCCTCTCTAATGTCCCATGCGTATGTAAACGACCATTCATTGTATTTGACTTCGACAGTGAAAAAGGGACTGTTCATTAATGCTCCACAAAGTTATTTTAATCTGGGTTTTTTTTACTATGTTACTAAATTCACATTCTATTCTTAACTTACTAATTCCAACTAACTACTGCGACGGTATATAGACGCTTTTTTATTGATTTGTTACTCCTGAACAATTAAGCCGTAGCCCTGCTCTCTACTACGGAAAATTGCCATGTTTCACGTACTCCTTACTACGTGAATATAAGCCTGCTGCTTACTTCTCATTTTAACGCTTAACCGCTTTTTTTCACTGTTTGTCAAACAGCCTAGTTTGAAGATTAAGTACTCAATCATAAAATCCGTTCGAAAATAATTGTTTCTTTGTCATTTGTACAGAAAATGTGAACGATTTATACATTTGCCGTGAGCGACAGTCATATTTGTACCGGGTCGAACAGCTGCAGATAAGAAAGCTTCGCATATGTACTAAGCTGAGCTATAATTGTTTATTGCTGTTCAAAATGAATTTTATTAGAATCAACAGTTTTGTATTTTCGGGCTTATCACGTTATATGAACACCCTGCCCGCGTTGAAATCGAGCTTTTTATTAGTGTTATTTTGTTTTGTGCTTGGAATTACGGTACAAGCGGTTCTAAAAGCAGCTGAGAGGCAAATCTAAGTTCTGGGAGAGGTAAGACGGATACAGGACAAGGAAATCATCGTCATTAACGAAGCCTTCGTCGTATAATAGTAGAACAAAGTCCCTGGTTTCCTTGAACGAAGCCATTTTTGTAAAGACACGTAGAGGCTGCACACCCCGTCGCCGTTAAGCGAAATCTCAATCCGTTTGAGTTGTGCGGGAAAACGCCGTTGTCAGCCTAGTCCCTCACGGCCAAAGCAGCCGTAGTAGTAGCTCGCTGCAGCGTATCTTAAAGTTTCTATTGATATGCACAATAGCCGTTTTCGCGGTTACATTTGCTCATTTACATTACAATAAAATCTAGCATGTATGTGAGGCAATTTCGGGCTATTTTGCAGTTTTAGCCCGAAATTGCCTCGCATCCACGTTGGATTACATTGTAATGCAAATGAGAAAAATTAACCGTGAAAAGGGCTATTGTACGTCTGACCGTTCTGCCCGATGCAAACTGAAGACAGACAGTTACAGAAGACTTCACTGAATTCGTAATTCTTAGGAAACATCAAATCTTGTCTGCTGCTCAACTTTACTCTTCAATTTCTATTTTAGAACACAAGATCGCCATGTAAGGTGAGTTCAGGGTTATTTCACGATTCCACCAGGTGAATCATCTGGTGGCAAATGTCAGCTCCTTGCATTTGACATCTCGATTTGGCCCGATATAATTAATGAGTACAAGGGTAAAAAGAAAAAAAAAAAATTCAGCCCGACGTTGAAATACAAATGAAAAGATTTATTAAATCACGGCGATTTTCATCCTCGGGTTGCAAATGAAGTAGAAATCGTCCCAACAAATCTTACTGTATACGTATGAGTCAACAGATCCGCAGATGACAAATTATACAGGCTAAATGAGCTGCGAAATTTACGCGCGCAAATAAAAAGTATGGAAAACGTAGAGAGGGCTAAGGTCTGCAAAAAAAAAAAAAAAGAAAAAAAATTGAACAAGATGGGATATGGATATAGTTAGCTCCCGTTAAAAAACCTATTTCACCTTTTCACTAGCAGAAGGCGTCCATACATTTTCAATAATTATATTTGTGGGTAAATAAGCGCACGGTTGTCCATGTTGTCCCCTAAAAGTTCGTCTAATTTTAGAGAGAGATTCATATATATTCCGTAGTTTTAAGACTCCTTCAGGTGTATACCTGCAATAGCATTATTCAGCGCTAGTGCAGCAAGAAAGCTCAGTCGCTTAAAAGAAACTATTTTGGTAATTTTGACTCCGAAAATTATTTCTGAAGCCACATGAAACGCGTTTGTCATTCAGTTCAATATTCTGTCGACAAAAAATTGATTTGGCGGGAACGCACAATAATTAAGTACTTTAATTTATGCAATTTGCGACACTGCACAATTCCGCAACGCATGAAATGAATCGGCATTTTATATGCGTATGTCATTGGTCCGCTTTCGAAGGCTTGTTTGGTATCAAGTGTTCTTTCCAATCACCATTACTGACTAAAACGGTGTGCGTTCACAGAATCAGCCAGAGTTGATTATTCCAATGTTAAACTGCAGTACAAACCGAGTATTACAACGTCCTTTTCTACGCTGAAAGATCAGTCAAGTGAGACGTGAAACATTTGTAAACAGTTAAAACTTAATCAGGTTTTGCATGTGTTATCCATACTGATGTTCATGGAGGGGGTGGGGGTGGGGGGTTTGTCAGTCGGTCGAGAACGGGACATCGTTAGTCGAGAAGCGTCAACGTGCTTAAATCTAACGTGACGAGAAAAGAGAGAAAAAACACGTTTAAGGTGGCAACGTATTTTTAAATTTAGTTAAAACCGAGACAAGAAGATGGCAAATCCTAGTCTGAGGGTGCGTCCCTTTGGGGTGATCAGGATCAGGATCAGTGATCCAAGATCACTCGGATCATGGCGCATCAAAGGAACCGATGAATCCACTCTGGTCACGGATTCATCGGTTCCTTTGATGCACCACGATCCAAGTGATCTTGAATCACTGATCCTGATCCACATCACCCCAAAAGAACGCACCCATATGTCCAGAGCAGTTTCGTTTTTTTTTTTCTCTCAATGAAGCGAAGCGAGCGCGGACAGAAACGGAGTGCAAAGGCGACTGATTACCCTAATGCATTCGCTGCCACTCAGTGCCCCGCTGTTATAATTTTTTTTAGGGTTAGGGTTATTTTTTTCGAGCCCTCGACGATGCTAGAGGAAACAAAAAGGCCTGTGTATAGGAAAGGTTGAGGTTTACCAGTGAGATTTAAAAACAGTTGGAAACCTTATAAGATACGAGGAATTCGACGATGCAAACACGGCTAGAGACCATCAAAGCGTTGTTTGTGTCCTCAGTTCAGTGTCCATTTACCAAATCAATGAAGTCATTTTTTTTTTATCTTCATTAGATTCTGAGCCATGAAAAGAAGTGGATACAAAAAGATCATCGACAGAGACAGTGAAGACAATTTAAATATTTTATCCCCCCTTTTCTTTCAATGGATGAATGAAGTCGTCAAGATAGGCAGTGAACGAACTTTAGAAAACGATGATTTTGTGCCGCTTTCCAAAGAAAACCAAACCCGTCCAGCGACAGAAAAGCTCCAAACAAAATGGAATGACGAGAAAGCAAGCTGCAAACGTGACGGCAAAAAACCGAAGCTCTGGAGAAGCGTCATTAAAACAGTGTCTGTAAAAGAAGCTTTCATCATTGTCTTGACTGGGTTTTTGGATTCAGTTTGTCGCATTCTTCAACCCTTGTTTCTTGGATTTGTTGTTTCAGCATTAATTTCAGCAGAGGAGCCACAGGAAAATGTTCTTCTTTACATTTGTGCATTAGCAATGGCTGCTAATTATTTTATCAAGAACATCTGCATGCATCAGTATTTTTACAGGAGTGCATTGCTGGGTGTTAAACTTTGCAGTGCCTTGAAGGGCCTCGTCTACATAAAGGTAACTTAAGATAATGTACCTCAAACAGAGATTATGCAGTCCCATTACCGGGGGGAAGGGGGTGGGGTCTAAGTAACCCTTATCCCATTAATGTTTGGCCTATATATCCCCGTATCCCGTTAATTTGATCCTTCACGATTGACAATTTTCCCACTCAAAATCCCCGGGATATTTGTTTTAAATATCCCATATTCATTAATTTCCCCTTCAAGTATCCCGTATCCCGTTCATTTTTTGTCTTAAGATCCCGTGTCCCGAAAACCATGGCCTTAATTAATAGCCTCAGTAATGGATGACGACAACAGTAATAATGATACTTAAATACCTAATATCAGGGACCGCGGAGACCATTTTAAAGTGTTAGGGCTAAAAACTCTGGCCAATACTACCGGCCAATATTACTTTCAAGTAGTAAAATCCATATTTTATCCATGCCAAATGGAACCCTAGAAAATCAATCCCAGCAATAAAAGTGATAGGGCTGTAGCCCTACCAGCCCCTCCGCGGTCCCTGAATATTGTGGCATATCAGCCGCGTTTGGTCGAACCATGGTTCGTCAATATATAGCAGCTGTAAGCGAGGCTGGAGGTGACCTAGCTTTGAAACAAACCTTTCCACTTGTGGCGCGGGTTTTGTTGACGTGGATAGCAAAAACGGCTCTACACGGATTTCCATCCTACTCGAAAACTTCCACGCAACGCGCGGGGCTAGAACTGGGTACCATTTCTAAAAATAACTTGAGACGGTTTCTCTTGAGAATAAGACCTACATGGAGGACTCACTCTCTAATCATATCTATGACAAAATTCTCGATCGTGATTGGTTCTCCGCGGGCCTATTTCACTTAATCGGCGCGCGATCACGTGGTTCTCAAATTGCAGGTTTCCAATTACAACAAGTTGTAATCAGGTGCCTGTAATTGGATACCTTCGCTATTCGCACGTCGATTACTCAGAATATTTCCTACAACTTTGAAAACTTATGGAAAGCGTTACTCACTTTTTCGCTCAAACGAAGTTCTCCAAAGACTTTCTTAATAGTACAATTCAGGGAGTAATCGTGCTCTTAATTTCAAATCGGCCTTGCGCTTCGCGCTCGACCAATTTTGAAATTACTTGCGGGATTACTCCCTGGATTGTACCCCTCTCGATTCAAATATTTTACCCACCTTTCATCCTCTTTTGGCTCCATCCATGAAGTAAGTTTCTTGACTTAAGTTTTATTTTTTCCTGTTTTTAGACCACTCTTCTCAGCAAGCAAACATTAATGGGTTTTACCACTGGCCATGTGATTGATCTCGTGTCTAATGATGTGCAGCGAATGGAAGAAGCTCCCAAGTGGATCGCCCACGTAGTTCCTTTGACCTCTGACATTATTGTAGCCACGTGTTTAGTCGTGTACCTGATTGGTTGGCAGGCACTTATGGGAGTCCTTTTTCTGCTATTCCTCATACCATATTTAGTCCTGTTATCCTCTGCAAGTGCACAACTACGCCTGCGCACAGCTGATGTGTCTGACCAACGCATCTCTACCATCAATGAGGCCGTTGGCGGAATCCGCGCTATCAAAACGCATGCGTGGGAGAACGAGTACCGAGACGAGATAAAAATTACACGAAGGTAAACGGTTGTCATTTTGTCTCGTAAACGTCTATTTTTAAGGTTTAAAGGGAGAAAAATGCGCCGGCATGGACCACTTAGGAAAAAACTCCAGTTACTATTTCAAGTTCATCTTCTGTGGCGTTCGTATTCCCACTAAGGCTCCCCTTCTCTATCAACCCCCACCCCTTCCCCCTCTCAAACCACGCTTTACAATAATGTAATAATAGGTTTTGGTCTGGGAAAGTACTTCCTTAGTTTAATTTAGATGAGCTCGCTGGTTGCAGGAAAGTCAGTTTCTCTCACAACAGATATAGTATTAGGAAATCAATCATAGAACCGGCAGAATGCTTGTAGCATCTACTTCGAAGACCATGACCAAAACATAGTACAGTGTGGGCTGGTGGCAAACAGTGTTTCAACACCGAGGGCGTAACCTGAAAAATAGTTCGCAAAACATCTGCATGAATGAATATATTTTAGCATATATGAGGTGCAAGTAAATATATGAGATATCATATAATTGAACTGCGAAGAACGATATTAAGACATGATTGATCATCACAGTTATGAACAAAAATTAAGCAGTTGTGAAATTAAGCCTGCAAAGAATTTAGGCTTGAACGGGATTTGAACCCATGACCTCTGCGATACCGGTCCAGTGCCCTACCAACTGAGCTATCAAGCCAACTGGGAGCTGGTCACACTGTGAGTTCGGTTGTAATATTCGTATTACGAACTAGGTAAAACGTATATTTGTAATATACGTTTTGGTCATATTCGTAACACAAAATGCCTGCTGATTTGTTTTCAGAAATGAAATCAGCATCATCCATAAGAAGAATATAATTCTTTCAGCTTTAGCTGGCTTGGAATACGCACCTGCTGCTATGGCGACCCTGGTGTCTGTCATCTCTCTTGTGTTAACTGACCAGCCCATCACACCTGTTAATGCCTTTATGCTGCTCGCTTTCATCAATATTCTACGACTGGGCGTATCCCATCGCTTAGCCCAAGGTCTGCTGGCAACATACGAGGCATATGTGTCTTTGAACAGAATAGAGAATTTTCTTCTTTTAGACAATCTACAATCCCTTTCATGTAATCGGTACTCAGAGGGCACAAATGACCCCTTAGAAAGTTCGGGAAAGATTGGAAGTGGTCAGATATTTGATCGAGAAGAAACTCCAAAAGCTCTCCGGAGCCTTGATGAACTTAAGGGCAAACCGGCAGTCTGCGTGTCAAATTTGACATACAAACCATTCGAGCGAGAAATGAAAGCTATTCTACAAGATGTAGGATTCACTACAACTCCAGGAGGTTTGACAATAATTACAGGACCGGTGGGCAGTGGAAAATCGACGCTACTCTCAGCGATCGCTGGCGAAGTATCAGACATAAGCGGAATAGTCACCTGCCGAGGGAGTCTTGTCTATGTGCCTCAGATAGCCTGGATCTTTTCCGGAACCATAAGTGAAAACGTTTTGTTCGGTCAGGCATATAACGAAGACAAATACAACAGTGTTCTTAACTCTTGTGCACTAATGAAAGACGTCCAACAATTCCCTGATTACGACCAGACGGTTGTTGGTGAATGTGGTGCAGTTCTAAGTGGAGGCCAGCGGGCAAGAGTAAGTTTAGCACGTGCAGTGTACGCCGATGCAGACATTTACTTGTTGGACGACCCTCTGACTGCTGTGGATTTTAAGGTTGGTCAACATATCTTTAGACAATGTATTAAAGGTTTACTGGGCGATAAAACCCGGGTTCTCATCTGTCACGAAGAGCGATATATGAAAGAAGCTGATGAAGTTATTGTGCTTGATAAAGGTCTCGTGCTCGGCAAAGGTCGTTTTATTGAGCTTCAAGAGAAAAACATTTTAAGTATAGCGGCTGATCCACTTTGCAAGACCGTTCTGGAGATAAACGAATCCGATGGCGTGGTTGAAAAAAAAGGAGACAAAAGTTATTTTGCTGATGCTCGTGCAGGCAATGAAGCCAGAAGTCTTCAAATAGAGAAAGAAGATCGTGTAATTGGAGTCGTGTCATCCAAGCTTTACTGGAACTACTTCAGAAGTGGCGTGCATTCCTTAGTGCTACTGGCTATAGTCTTGCTGTGTGTCATTGCTCAAGGTAAGCTAACACTAGCCACATTATAGTGTTGTATCGATACCGCAGTTATCTCCACTTTTTCAGTAATTTATCATGACATTGAATATGTGTGCTTCTGTCTCCCAGCAATGGCAGTTGCTCCCGATGTGTGGCTCTCCTATTTGACAAAGGAACATCACAAAAATCAAAGAGACCCAGTCAACTTAACCATCTATGGTTGCCTTGTTGTTGGCTCCTTCATATTTGCCATCTTCAGAGGGTACGGATTCCTTTCGATTTCCTTGAAATGTTCTGAACGCCTTCATGACAAAATGGTGGTGGCTATTTTACAAGCACCGGTTCTGTTCTTTGACTCGAATCCCGTGGGCAGAATTCTTAATCGATTCTCTAAAGATGTGGGCTGCATGGATGAACTATTACCAAAAACATTTCTGATGGCAATCCAGTACAGCTCAGTGACGTTTGCATCCTGTCTTTTGCCGATTGTGGCAAATTACTGGCTACTGGCTGCAATTGTGCCGCTGATTGCAATAATCGTCTACATTGGAAGGTATTACTTGAAGACCTCCAGACAGTTGAAAAGGCTTGAGTCTGTAAACCGTAGTCCAGTCTTCTCGCACATTTCGGAGACACTGAATGGCCTGGACACCATAAGAACAAGAGGACGACAAAAAGATTTTTTGCATCAGTTTTACAGGTATACATTCGATTTCATCTCCGATTAGCTGATAAGTATTTTTTTTTTGATTGCCATCTCGTACTTTTTCTGTAATTCACACAATCATTCACTTACTCACTTACTATAGCTAAATCCACCTAACCTCTTCCTACAACCAACACACGTTGGGGTTTTAGGGCTTTGAAGTAATATATCAAACCAGAAAGACCGTGTTTGATCACATCACACAACGAGAAAAGATTCGAAAACACGACGCCTGCAGGAGTGTTTTGACGAACTTCGAAGTTTTTGGAAATGTGGTCAAGAGTTTCTTTGATATACCTTCTCAATCAAAACAAAAACTTAGCAGAAAACGTAGAAATAAAATCGTACAAATTTATGCTAATTAAGACCGGATATTCAAACACTGTTACGGCCATGATTTCCTTTATTTAAACTAGATGAATTATTGGTGAGCCTGAGTAAGGATTTTATTTAACCTTATTGCACCTTGAGCACAGTTGGCACTTGACCAGTATGTATCACAATACGACTTACTACCATTAAATATCTTTCTGCAGACATCAAGATACTCATAACCAGACGTTTGTCATGGTAGTGGCTTGTGAACGTTGGTTCTCCCTTCGCGTGGCTGTTCTTAGTTCTTTGTTTATAGGCTCAGTGGCATTAGCAGCCGTTTTGGTTTCCCAAGATGCTGGTAAGAGAGAACACAGTATAAACGTTTAAATACGTCAGTGATTTAAGTTCTGCTGTCATTCAACGGCATTGTGAAAAAAATACCTTGTGGTTGTTCGAGAACAGAGTTCTAGGAAAGCTACGATCTTAGAGGAACAGATGAGACTGTAGGGCTGCAAGCTATAGATTTAAAAAAAACAGGGGCCGTCACCTGGGGTTCCATAATCTGCATAATAGAGATTGAAGCTCTGAAGTGACGTTGTAAGATATTGGTTTAGTTAGTGTATGTTGCGCTACGATACTAAAGTTTCTGAATTGGAAATAGCTAGTTTAGGATGGGGTAGGAGATTTTGGTGCCTGGCTTAGAATAGGGTTGCAAAATCAAGCTGATCATGGTCTAGTTTAGGGTAAGGGTTTCAGTGTGCCAGCGGCACACCCCTACCCAAAGATTTGTAGAGTCCCACCTGGGCTTTTACTTAGCGTAACATAAGCCATGCTCTCTTGTCCCACGAAGAAAGGAAAGAAATTTTCAGACTATACTTTAAAGCTTAGGGAGTACAGACTTGTCGGTTATGCTTATAGAAGCTAGGAACGTAGAATGGAAATCGTATAGAAGCTAGGAACGTAGAATGAAAACCGCACATCTGCACTGTCCTCAAAATTTCACATTTGCCTTCGAGTCTTCACATAAAGGACCCAAGCCTTCAAGATCACAGAAATGTGGTCTTAAATTTTCAAACCTCAAGTGGGCCTATTGGTTCCACTACACATTTTATGTAGTAATATCTTTGGTATATAAGAGTGTGGACTATGAAAAAATGTGGTTCATTTACTGTTTTCCGACACCACAAAAGGTTGCCGATCAGTCAGGGAAAAGTCAGTGCAAAATCGTATATGTACGTAACGAATCGTGAGACAGCCTTCTTTGCTTAAGGACATTATATTAAGTTCATCTAAAATTTTACGCCACCTGTCCCAATTTCCATTTCCTAACTCCTTTGTTTCCGTTTCCTTTGAAAAATTATTCTCAAGTTTCCGAGAAAATGGCTTTGCGTTACGTTACAGGTAACGCCATATTTCTGATCCATCCTCTCATCCATCATAACTCTCCACCAATAAGCGCAATAAGGTTCTCTCTCTGGGAGGTGTTGTGGCCTCATGGCTAGTGCGCTCGTCTCCGGATCGAGCGGTCCGGGTGCCAGCCCTGGCCGGGGACAATGCGTTTTGTTTTTGGGCAAGACACTTTACTCTCGCAGTGCCTGTCTCTAGCCAGGTGTATAAATGGGTATTACATGGCAAATTAACTTTAATGCTGGGGATGACCCTGCAACTAGCATCCCATCCAGGGGGTGATAGAAATACTCCTAAATGCTTCTACAGAAATCTACGGCCTGAAGGGCCACTTGGCTCGTATACGGACTTTACCTCACCTACCTTTACCTAAGTTTTCTTAAGACTCACCCTTATCCTAAGCCAACTCTTACGCGGTACCTAAGATCTCTTTAAACTGATACCAGCTTTTGTTTACCCAGCTTTTGCCGGCCTTGCACTGGCTTACGTCATCGAGATTGGCGACGTCACTGAGTACGCTGTGAGGAAATCATCAGAAGTCGAAAATTTAATGACGTCCATTGAACGAGTTATGACGTACACTAAGATTGACTTTGAGCCTGGATACAAAGAAGAACAGCTTCCCCCAGAACACTGGCCACCAGAAGGAAATATCACATTCAAAGACGTGTCGTTGACATATTACCCGGGGGGGCCTCAAGTTTTGGAGAATATAAATCTCGAGATCAAGGGAGGAGAAAAGATCGGTGTTGCAGGACGCACGGGTGCTGGGAAATCATCTTTTGTAGCAGCTCTTTTACGCATGCCTGACGCTGTTGGTGACGTAATTATCGACGGTGTTCGATTAAAGGAGATAAACCTCCAAGAGGCGAGACGATGTGTATCTGTTCTTGGCCAAAGTCCTGTTCTCTTTAGTGGATCACTGAGGAGAAATCTTGATCTTATGGGACAGTTTCAGGATGTAGATTTGTGGCGGGCATTAGATGAAGTGCGACTGAAGCAGATGGTGGAAAATCTGGAAGGACAACTGGACTACGAGTTGTTGGAACGCGGTACAAATGTCAGCGTAGGAGAACGGCAATTAATCTGTCTGGCTCGCGTGCTCTTACAGCAAAACAAGATCATTATCTTGGATGAGCCTACTGCGCACGTGGATCCAGACACAGAACAAACAATCTGGAACACGGTGCGAGAGAAACTGAGGAACTCAACAGTTATCACTATAGCTCATCGTTTGAACACCATCAAAGACTGTGACAAGATCCTTGTTTTCAGGGAGGGGAAGGTAGTTGAGGTTGGCACCTTTGATGCGCTACTGAAAAGCGAAGGAAGTGAACTGAGTGAACTTGCTCAAGCTTCAGACGACGGAAATTAAAGTAACCTCTGGTACCGGTCCAGAATTTGACTCTAGCCACAAGCTTTCAATTTTTTTGGAGAATAATATTCCTTAGTTCGTGATGATCTATATGTGAAATAAACCGCACATCTGAACTATACCCCGTTACCAAGTATCCCGATGAGACCTTAGTTGCAACAAAATAGTTCCGGTGTTCAGATTTAAGGTGGCTTGCAACATTTCCAGCGTTTTTCAGCAGTTCTACTTTGATGAATAGTATGCTACCCCTCCTTTCAGTTGAATTCAGAGCCACCTTAATTTTTCGTAAAACTTTGGGGGCTTTGAACCCCTCCTAAAAGCTGCGGTGAACGTGGACATCGCGGGTGTGTATCAAACAATTTAGTTGTGATCAGAGGCGGCCCAAAAGAAATTTAAGGTTTCTGATGGTCTCGTGGTCTTTTTCTTTATAACTGATCGAGAAATATCAACGTTATTTTAGCTCGCTGTATAAGTTCTTGAAAAGGGTGGAGGGATTACACCGTAGAACTCCGAAAGTAACGGTTGAAGGTGGTAACTGTAAGGGGTCTAGATCACGTTTTACGGGAAATAAAAAAGTCTTTCATAATTCAGGGGAAGTAAGAAAAGACTGCATCTCAAATATCACACACAAAAAAAACAGGTCAAAATGTTTCACTAGAACTTGCAAAATTAATGAGATTTTGAAAGTCAATGTTATTTCTCTACTTCTTTCTCCCACAAGCGGCAATAGGAGAGCCATGCTCTACTGAAGACTAATGTAGAGGGATCGACGGGGATTTTCTATTTCACATTTCATGGGAAAAAATAAGTCCATTCACGAATCACAAAAATATATATCCTCTATTAACCTCGAGGTCAGCTCTCATTATTTTCGAATTTAGCAGGCCAAAAGCGCGCTACTTTCGGCTAACCGTTTAACCTCGTTCCCAGGGGTGTCTTCCCGCCCTACCAGAGCGAGAGAGAAAGGTAGGGATGAGGGACCCTGGGAATGAGGTTGGTAACCGTTATTTTGGTACCGTTACGTATGATCATAACCATGGGAGGCGCGGTGACCCGTGGTTAGTCAGCGGTCGACTCCGGATCGAGTGATTCGGGTTCGAGCCCTGGACGGGGACATTGTGTTGTGTTCTTAGGAAAAACACTTAAATCTCACAGTGCCTCTCTCTACCCAGGTGTATAAATGGATACCGGCAAATTTAATGCTGGGGGTAAACCTGCGATGGACTAGCATCCCATCGGGGGGGGAGTAGAAATTCTCCTAGTCGCTTCATACCACAGAACCCGGGATAAGCTCCGGCCTTTTGGGCCACTTGGCTCGTATGCAGACTTTTTACTTACGTACGATCATAGCAGTGTAATTTTCATTTTGATGAAGAGTTCAGCCCGGTTTCCTCTTTTTCTGTATTCGTTTACTACATAATACGACCACAAACAAAATCTCTTATCGGAGTGTCAAACCGGTGTGTCAATTCATTTTGTTTGTCGTGTTAGCAGTAAAACTTGCTCGCTAGTTTCATGTAAATGTATATGGTATGACTGTTCGTGACATATTCCTTGTAGTTTAATTCGTCGATTTGATTGCGGAAAAATAGTGAGTTCACACTGCTATAAAACCGGCTTCTGTAAACTTTCCATAAGGTGTAATTTGATGATGGTTCTACTCATTTTTTTTCTTTAAAAATAAAGTTTAATCTCGGAAACTCGAATTTACGCCTTTTTTCGACTCTTCGACTCGACTCGACTATTGCCTCGTTTTGCAAATGACTATTGAACTTTCGACTCGACAAGAACTTTTAATCGACTTTGTATTACAAAAACTTATACTGGTTTCATATCACGTGGTGCGTGGGCCGGAGTTCGGCGATTTCAACATCGCACTGTTATCATGGAAAGACCTTTTAACTTGGTAGAGACAGTTGCTTGGAATTAATTTACAGCCTTAGGCCCCGTCTACACGACACCTGGGAAATTTGAAAAGAGTGTGTTCACTTTGAAAACGCATCACATGTTTTCCGTTCACTCTACGCGGGAGAAATTTGAAGACGGCGCTTTCGCTCTGAAAAGGTATCAAATGCCAGCTCCTTTCACACTACGCCGGAAAAATTTGAAAATGCAACAATCACCGGTGACAGAAAAGCTTGAGTGCACCCTTGAAAGTTAGGGTTAATCACACGATTATCGTGTTGCCATCGTTTTCGCAAACCTCCGTTTTCCAAATGTTTTCCGTCCATACAAAAATGCAAAGCTGGTGTTTTGAAATTCCTCCGGTTTAAAGAAAAGCTCCGTTTTCGTCGGAAAATTTCTCCGGATTAATGTGGACGGTAAAGCTGCGCTTTCAAATTTCTTCGACGTTAGACGGTAAAGTAGGCGGAGCCTTAGTCATTTCATCGCAATTTCCGCACAAAAACAGCAAACGATTGTTTGGTATTCACTATCACTGTATACTATACTATTCACAGCCAAATTGTATTGCTATGCGCTTCCCGCGTTTTGTGCAATTTTACATTAAAATGAATCGTGTGTGTGTGTGTGTGTGGGGGGGGGGGGTGGGGGTGGGGGGGGGCAGCGCTACGTTTCAGGAGGTAGGAGGTAGGAGGGCAAGGTTGTTGGAGTTATTTTCCGGGCAGCGGGTTTGTTAGTTATGGTACAGGAAAACATCAGCCTTGAAACATAGTTATGATTGTTACAAGGATTACCGAACGAATCAGCGACAGTGCAAATGCCAATTATCTGATTCAAAATATCTCGTGAACGCTTAGCACTTCTAAGAACGTTCCAGACAGTGACCTTGACACTACTTCAAGTCTGACTTGATTTAGTGAGTGTCTCTTACAGGAACCATTTTAGTCTACCGCGCTTTACAATCTTTCTTTACAGAAGAACAGTGTTAAAAAGTGGGAGTCCATTAGTATTGTCTGGATACAGCACGAAAAATAAATATTCTTTTAATTTCCATTTTACACACCCACTGTGCTTTGTCAGCATCTGACTCATAGCCTAAAACGATCAGAACAAAAACTTGATACAGATGATTACATAAATATTGTCCACGAACAGGCTTACAGATGAGATTATATTTCAATCACCGCCTTTCTTTCGCAGATTTAGCCGGCCGCACGCGCGTGTAATCTCTATGGTCAACGTATCTGCAGCGATATATAGAGCAAACGAGAAAACAATTAACCAAATTTGAATAAGGGAAGAGAAAGATCAAAACGGAAAACTTGAAATGGAAAAGGGAAAACGTGCGGTTAGCACTGCCTGACCGGCGGAAGTCTGCCCCAGAAGTGTCAGTTGTTTCCGGGTCATGTGTTAGAACAACAGCCAACTGTACATAACACTTACGCGACGTGCTTGTAGCAGATATAAAGTACTTACGTAATGAATGATTTGATTCGCACGCGTGAACTCGCTGAATAATTTAACGATGACAATCTTGTCAATTGACGAGGGTACGATTTGTGGAAAGCATTCAAAAGAGTTGGAGAGAATTTGAGAAGAGATATTGACCAGACATTTATGCGTTTATGTGCTGAAGAAACCAGGGCACTGAAAGCATCGATATAAATGTTTGTTTGATTGTAACGCATTATGGATGCGAACAAGCTCTGAAAGGTTCACGCAAGATATTGGAAGTTTTCACTGCTAGGGTACTATTAGGTGCTTACTATGAGTTGGAAAAGTCTTTTGCAGAACGCACTTCCAATTACAGTTTTGTTATTAGCAACCTTCGACCTTGGAGAAACTGCGTTATCACCCTGCACAAGCAACGTAAACGCAGTTCTTTCATTGCCGTGTAAGTTTTCACCGGGAATTCATTCTTACACGACACTGACTATCAGCACCGAAATTTTCTTAGAGACAAACTCGAGCTCTTCGCAGCATGTTTTTAATGTCTCTCAGACGGTTGACATTCAAACCAAGGCAATTTTAATCCTCGATTACAACAGGGTGAGCGGCAGCAATCACGGCGCTGGTGTAAATGGAGGCAGTGGCAGCTCTGGAGGTAGCTACGGTGGAAGAGCAGGAGCTGCGTCTAACACGCCATTATCTGCATCTCAGTCTGAAGCGTACGGCAGCGCCTTCGCCGTAGACCAGCCCGGGAGTTGGGGTGGTGGTGACCCCAGCTCGCGTGGAAAAGGAGGGGGATACCTAAAGATGTACGCTCGTAAGCTCATACTTGACGGAACAGTGCAGGCAAACGGAGGGCGCGCGCAGCTGAATGATGGAGGCGGTAGTGGAGGCGGCGTTTCCATACACTGTTTCGAAATCGATGGCAACGGCAGAGTGGAAGCATCTGGAGGGATGGGAAGTGGCAAAGGAGGTGGTGGTAGTGGAGGAAGGATCTCAGTGCAGTATCAACATGGATCCTTTGGTGGCCAAGCACAAGCGTACGGTGGGAAAACAGGTAATGCTAACAATGTTGAACGCGAGTTTTGGACTTCCGCTTTCACGGTTGCTAACGAAGTAAGTCAAATTCATTTTGCCAATATATCGGAGCATTTTTCCTGACGTGACATGATATGACATGACACTAATAGAGTTGTTAATAAGTAAGGAAACTATTATCTTACAAGTTAATCCCTAACTTTGTTGGCTTTTCCACTGAAAGCTGACAAAACAAAAAAGCAAACTTTCCAAAGTTTGTTCTTGCGTCAAAGGTGTTTGTGGGCCATCAAATTTATGCATAATCTACTCTTGTGTAATGTTGACTGTCGGTTATCACACATTTTAACCTTCATTTGTACATGTAAATCTTGAACGTTGGACACTATGCCCCATTATGTGTGCCACAGTTTGATAAGAGCAATTCAGCTGGTTATAAATGTTGTTGATACATTCAGCTATAACTTTGATCAAATAGCGAAACAATTCAGGCATGAAATTAGAACGATTATTCTGAAACAAACTTCATACGAGAATTGAATTTCGCAGGAAAATTCAATCCGCACTGCCATTTGTTATTAAAGAGATGCGCCCGAACACAACTTGTCAAAAGCGAAACTTTTTCAACATCAGGTTTCATCCGAGGAATGTCTCAAAACATCCTTGTCAATTAAGATCGCTTTCGTAGTGTAAACAAGAGTCGTTAATCCTGAAGGGTCACTCTTTGACAGCCTTGGTCATTTTTCTGGCATTCTTTTCATATTAGAGACGGAAAAAAATAGAAATGGGGGAGGGACAATGTAGGCTTCGTATAATTTATTTCCAATATTGACTGTTTATGCTTGATGGAATTGAAAATGCATGAGTGTATGTTAAAGATTTTTTTTAAAGAGAATTACAAGATGAGAATGAAGTATTTAGGAAAGCAATTGTTTCCAGGATTAAGATTAAAAAGAGATATACTGTATTTATAAATAGTTAGAGCTTGTGAGACCTTGTAATAAAGTCAAGAATGTAGCATACCATGCCACTTGACGGCTGTCATCCTTGGACAACAATACGACATGTTTTCCGACCAACTAGTCTGATTGTGGTTCAGTCAGTCACGGAGAACGCTTATTATCGCACGTGCGGTCTGATATCGAGTTGTCAAAACCTCAATACGTTTTGCCACTTGCACTTCAGAGTACTGTGTTGTTGTTGCGGGGCATTCACTTTGCTTTTAACTTGTAAAAAATTATTTTGCCGTATCCACTTTGTAGCAAACGTGGCCGTGAAGTTCCTTATTTCCTTTAATATTTATTTCCACTTGTTCTGCTCTGCTCTGCCCACGCGTACGCCCTGAGAGCCCAATCAGTTAAGATGACGTCAGCACCTAGCAAAGCCGATAAAAAAGTGGCTCGAGTAATAATTAACTTAAGTGCATGAAGCCACTCTTGAAAGGAAACTTTCCCCCATAACAATATAGAGCCTTTTGCTATCTTCTCTCAGATGCAATACGTTCGATGTGATTGGTCAATTTTACTGCCCTGTTTCACAGTACGTGCCGTCCACTTTCCCCTCATTGATTTAAAATGTTTACCTTTTGGTACAGAGAGAGGGTAAATATTTCATCAAGTTCTTTTTTGTTAGTTCGTGCTTTCAGACACATATCTCCCTTTTCCTTGTTGATTTAGGGCTCACGTGCTTTGTTCTTGAGTCATAAAGCCATGACCTCCCCACCTCCCCCCCCCCCCACAAAAAAAAACAAAAAACAAAAACAAATCAATTAAAGGGAAAAAGAAGTTAAATGTAATTTTACTGACCTCGAGCTGATTACTAAAAATTATCACTAGGTAATTAACACGGGATTCTCAAGGTATCATTAACTACTTATTAACCTCGTACGTTCGGTCTTTACGGGTAAATCTCAAACCTCGGCCTTGCCGTATTGACCTCGCTATCGTTCGGTCATTACAAGACTTAACTCTCGGTTAATAAGTAGTTAATAATGCGATGATAACAACTTCAGTGCAAAAATCCTGGAGAGGACTCGTTCACTGCAGCAAATTAAAATGTTGTCGAAAAACAAAAAACAACGAAAATTTAAGGTGGCACTGATCCCTATCTACAGAATGTTTTTAAACTTTGCCAAAAGGTGCGTTTTATCATGCTTAAAAAGTTGATAATATATAATAAAAAAAATTCACCCAGCCGTTTTTGAATTATAAACCCCTAAAGCTGTAATTAAGGGTGTTTTTGGGAGGTCATACTGTTGCTATGGTAACCTATTGTGTCACAAAAATGATAGTAAGTGTTCGCCAATGATTGGGCAGTTTTTTGATACCATGACTGTAGCATCAAGTGATAAAGAGTGTTTTTAACGACCCATTAAAATCTAAGTGCTGGTAACTGTTTTGAGCCACCCCAAGTATTATGAATGGCTGACTGTTAGGATCGAGAAACGCCGGTCAACGTCCCATTTGACAAATCGCTCATATTTTGCCCAAAGATACCCTTTGGTGACCTAATTCTAAAAATCATATTTAAAGGTTCCAGCGAATTTTTATTTTTCAGAAATTCGCGAAAATTTGAAAGCGCGGTCAAAGAGCGGTTTTTCGTGTAATAAAATGACCGAAATAAGGTGCGAGGACGAAGCGCTGCTTAAGTCTTAAAATAAACTCAATTGACTTCAAACTTCACACAAATGTGGAACAACCACTCTAATTTACTCCTCGCTTTAAACTAATCTCAGATATGTTGATATAGTGGTTTTCCGAACCATTTTAAAAACAGCTATGAAGCGTGTGAAAAATAACGGCAAAATATAGGTCATGTTTAACAGCATAAAAATGCATCTGGTACCTCACTTTCCTATTATTTTACTTTACAACCTTAAAATATCATTATTAAAGATATACCATGCCAAGTTTCATGCTCGAACTCCCAGTATTTCCTTTTGTGAAACACGAAAATCTATGTCAATGTGTTGGGCGCAAATAACACAATAATTATGCACGAACCAGAGACAAATCAATTTCAATGGCGAAAGTAAAAGGCCATCATCAATTAGAATCCCGTCAATTCACTGCTATCAGTAGAAACATAATGTCCACTGCATAAAAACTGTTTTTAGACGTTTTCGAACCATCGCGCGTTAACTTTGTTTAATTTCGTGTCCGCCGTCTTGTCTAGTTTGTCATCGCGTGTATTTCCTCAAAGTCAACAACACGTGAATGGTTGTCATAACAAACGCAAGAGATTTCCTGGAAACTTAATGTTTTCGATTCACCAAAACGCTTCAAGTTCGTTAAGACACAGTAATGGGTCAACTTGGAATGCTGCTTAGCATCAAGGACGTTAAAGGACTGTAAATTAATCGAGTTGAAATATCTTGAAGCAAATCAAAATCGCGCCCTTATTCTAATTTGGTAAACAGCCGATCTCCGTTAATCCGGCAATGTATTACCGGTACAACAACAAAATCAAACCGAGGTCATCAAAAGTGTAAGTTTAAAAGTGTAGTGGCAAGTTCCAAATAAAGTTTCGCCTATATAAATTGGAAACAAGATGTGAAACGGTCTGACCCGAAACAAATAAACAAAATATTAATACGACTAATTTAACCCGAAAATGTTACAGAAAACATACCTAAAAGCCGTCGATTCCCCTCGATACCACTCCGCATTGCCTTAAAGATCCCAAGCTTTCTGCTGTAAGAATCAGGGGCCTCGTGAATCTGTATTTATTATATCGGCAACCATGCTGCGTGGCTGATATTCGAGACTCAGTAAAAGTTGTCACACAACCGTACGAACAGCCCAGTCACGCTTTCGCTGCTCTTGCGCAAATGTTCAACATTTCGCCGTTAACCGTTAACCGTTGGCGCGCATATTGCATTGACCGTGGACAGGTGGAAAAACAGTTAAACCGGAAAAGCCTGTTGCACATTGTAATTTAACGTTGTCCAACACGCAGTCGGTCTGGTTGTAATGTTAATCGTATTTGAGAGAATCTCAAGTTTTCTTTCGACACATACTGGGGTGACATACTACTAGATGAACGTGGCCAGGAGCCACGAGTCAAGTCAGTCAATTTGTCATGCTTAACCGAGAAGAGTGATAGTGAGCCACTAGTGGAAGGACTGCAGATTGTCCCTACGCTTTACCCTAATAGGCCTCTGTGTTATTCTAATGAACTGATGCTGAGCTCGCTCCAGGGGGGCGGTGAGATGAGAGACCCTGGGAACGAGGTTGAGACGATTCGGCCGTTAGTTTTTCCTCTAAAGTGTCTTCCTCCTCTACTCCCTCCCCTTCTCTACAAAAATTTAACGATCCTCCCCCCTCCCCCCCCCCACCGCAAGAGGTGTTTGCTAAATACCGAAGAAGCCAAACACCGACAGTTCCTAAGAATACTTCCACCAAGTGCAGTTGTTAGTAAAATACTTCAGAAGCGCCGAGTTTGGAGCTTTTCCGCGCACGAGTGGGAGAGGTATATCTAGTCCCATGTCTTCGCACCCGCACGGTAGCATAGACAGTTTCAGGTTCTTTAGGCCACCCTCCATCGCCAAGGCACAGGAGTCTTGCTGGTCGTGTACCAAAGGATGCTGGAGCTGGAGTATTTCTACAACTTCCTTTGCCTGACTAAAATTTCTCTCCTCTTTAGATGCCTGAACATGCATCTCATCAGGATCACTTTGGCGCATTGCGGCACTTAGGTGAGAGAAAAACTAGCACCTGAAAAAGACGAATATTATAAGGATCCCGGGCACTGCGCATTCCCGCGCCACCAGTTCGGCGTCAACCTTTGGGCCTGTCGTTTGACCAACGCGGAATTTTGCCATAAGATACGATTGCTGCTTGTCACTGACTGCCCTGAGAGCCCAAACCTTTTTTAAAGCAACGAGGGCTTCCTGGTGACCTATTGTGGCTTTGAGTTAAGCGCAAACGCCTGCTCCAAGCAAGGTTTGTAGCACATTTTGGCTAAGTCCATAAGGGAATAGCTCTCCAGGGACTGAGTACATTTCTCCAGCGACAAGTGCCTCTCTAAAGTAGACAGCCTATAAAAGACACGAATGCAGCGGCCTTGAAGACATTAATACACCCCTACCGTGCATGGTTACTATCTATGGAAACCTCAGCAGACGCTTCCTCGGTCACACCCGTTGATAATGGCACTGATGTTAAGGTCGCAGTCACTCCTCTCGGTTAAGCATGGCGAGTTGACTGACTTGACTCGTGGCTCCTGGCCACGCCCATCTAGTAGTATGTCACCCCAGTATGTGTCGAAAGAAAACTTGAGATTCTCTCAAATACGATCAACATTACAACGAGACCGACTGCGTGTTGGACAACGTTAAATTACAATGTGCAACAAGCTTCTCCGGTTTAACTGTTTTTCCACCTGTCCACGGTCAATGCAATATGCGCGCCAACGGTTAATTGACTCAGCGGAGCTACACTCAAAATTATTTAGCTTAGTGACCCCTGGGATACTTCGAGAATCATCTAGTGTTTCAGTGTTGGCGTTAAGAGCTGGAGACCACTTAATCTTCCACGGCATACAGATATCCGAAATTTCCGGGAATACCCTCTCCCCCCTCCCCGATTGTAGCTACAACTACGAGCCATTCAAAAACAAGAAATAATTGTTCCTCGATAGGACAGCTTTAAAAAGCGCATTTTAATCTACTGTCACTACTTTAAACTTGTAGTCGGTTTATGTAACTTGCGAAATGATGAACATTTGCGCAAGAGCAGCGAAAGCGTGACTGGGCTGCTCGTACGGTTGTGTGACAACTTTTACTGAGTCTCGAATATCAGCCACGCAGCATGGTTGCCGATATAATAAATACAGATTCACGAGGCCCCTGATTCTTACAGCAGAAAGCTTGGGCTCTTTAAGGCAATGCGGAGTGGTATCGAGGGGAATCGACGGCTTTTAGGTATGTTTTCTGTAACATTTTCGGGTTAAATTAGTCGTATTAATATTTTGTTTATTTGTTTCGGGTCAGACCGTTTCACATCTTGTTTCCAATTTATATAGGCGAAATTTATTTGGAACTTGCCACTACACTTTTAAACTTACACTTTTGATGACCTCGGTTTGATTTTGTTGTTGTACCGGTAATACATTGCCGGATTAACGGAGATCGGCTGTTTACCAAATTAGAATAAGGGCGCGATTTTGATTTGCTTCAAGATATTTCAACTCGATTAATTTACAGTCCTTTAACGTCCTTGATGCTAAACAGCATTCCAAGTTGACCCATTATCGTGTCTTAACGAACTTGAAGCGTTTTGGTGAATCGAAAACATTAAGTTTCCAGGAAATCTCTTGCGTTTGTTGTGACAACCATTCACGTGCTGTTGACATCGAGGAAATACACGCGATGACAAACTAGACAAGACGGCGGACACGAAATTAAACAAAGTTAACGCGCGATGGTTCGAAAACGTCTAAAAACAGTTTTTATGCAGTGGACATTATGTTTCTACTGATAGCAGTGAATTGACGGGATTCTAATTAATGATAGCCTTTTACTTTCGCCATTGAAATTGATTTGTCTCTGGTTCGTGCATAATTATTGTGTTATTTGCGCCCAACACATTGACATAGATTTTCGTGTTTCACAAAGGGAAATACTGGGAGTTCGAGCATGAAACTTGGCATGGTATATCTTTAATAATGATATTTTAAGGCTGTAGAGTAAAATAATAGGAAAGTGAGGTACCAGATGCATTTTTATGCTGTTAAACATGACCTATATTTTGCCGTTATTTTTCACACGCTTCATAGCTGTTTTTAAAATGGTTCGGAAAACCACTATATCAACATATCTGAGATAAGTTTAAAGCGAGGAGTAAATTAGAGTGGTTGTTCCACATTTGTGTGAAGTTTGAAGTCAATTGAGTTTATTTTAAGACTTAAGCAGCGCTTCGTCCTCGCACCTTATTTCGGTCATTTTATTACACGAAAAACCGCTCTTTGACCGCGCTTTCAAATTTTCGCGAATTTCTGAAAAATAAAAATTCGCTGGAACCTTTAAATATGATTTTTAGAATTAGGTCACCAAAGGGTATCTTTGGGCAAAATATGAACGATTTGTCAAATGGGACGTTGACCGGCGTTTCTCGATCCTAACAGTCAGCCATTCTTATGTTTTAATCAGATTCTTTGACAGATTCGATCGTTTCTATCTTTTATTATTTGGTATGAATGTTTTCACAACTCTCTTTTTTTGAAAAATAAAGGATTTGAATAGATCCGAGATGACTAACCATTATGATTTTTTTCCTTTTTCAGAAAATGAAGTGAGCGCACAGGGCGTGGCAGCAGGTTCTACAACCTTATCTGCAAATTCCGTAAAGACGATCAATCGGAACCCTCCTTTATCCGACATTGTCTACTCTCCCCAACATGCCAAATTAAACTACCAAGGGGGCAACGGAGGGTGGATGTCAGCGACCAATAATATTGGAACCGAATGGTTGCAGGTAGGCACATTGTTTATTCCATTGAAAGTAATTCAGATTCATGACTAGATTTTGCATAAGTCCATTTCTGAGCACCTTTTTTTCCGAATCAGTCTTCCTCTCTTTAAAATTTTGCTCTACTGGTTAAACAGTCATACCACTTTTTTAGTTGATCGATTACTTGGCTTTAAAACATTTAGCTATTTTTCAACTTTGGATTTGATAAACGTAAATTCACTGCCGTAACGAGTTTGCCGCGGTTAATAACTTAATTATTAACTTGAGTTGACACAGCCGATCTTTAGAAAGTAGACCAACAGCCAGTCTTTATAAAATAATACCTTTGCATTTGGCTACAATCCTTCAATACCCTATTGTTTCACTGGTGGCCGAACTGCTGTGGAAAGATTTTGGAGGAGCGGAAGCGCAACCAAATTAATTTTATGGAAGAAGTCGAAAAGGCACCATAGCAAATTTCCACTTAGTTGGAAAGATATTCGTTTAGTTTACCCAAAATGGCCCTACTAGGTTACTGAAACAGTATTATTAAACTTGGCAGTCGTGTTTGAACCTGATGAGGCGTGGGGTGAAGATGTCTGGGACCAGGGAGGGGGACTTCAACACAAAAAGGACGGGGTGTCTGGGTGCTCCTCGTACCTTTTTGGGGTTAAAAAAGCGGGTATGGACCCTTTTAGGGTGTTCAGCCTCAAAGGGTCCACGGCATGAGCTTTCGCGGTACCTTTTAGGGTATTGAGCCGAAAAAGGTCAGTAATGTGTTAATTTGTTGCTTTAGAATTGGTACCTCTTAGCCGTCAGAGCTAGGGGTGAAAAAAATCTCAAGCCACGCCCACACAAAACAGGGTCTTGGTGCCTCTTAAGGCCTAGGGGCTCTTTTCAAAATTTCTGACGAGCACCCCCCTCTCTTATATATTGGAGTCGTCCTCCCGCTTCTCTTCCGCTTACGCCTCTTATTTCAGCATTAGGTTCGGATGGCTACGTTGGGGAGAAGGGAGGGAGGGCTACAACGCTAGTAAATGCTGTTTGAGCGGTACTCAGTGTGGTAGGGATGAAGGTCGTCCTTGAACTTCGAGATATGCGAAGTATGGGTGATATGCAAAGTTCCCAATATCTTTTATTTCTGGTTTCCCAGGAAATTTTTTCTCTCGGTTCGTGGTAAAATGCTTAAATTCCCGGTAAATAAATTAGCTGTTTTCCCGAAACAGTGCTTGTTAGAGTAGTCACCCCCGTGGTGACTCGCCATTTCATGGCCCTGAGCTCATGCATGTCTCATGTTTTTAGCGCCAAACCAGCCATGATGTGCTACTAATTATTTCATTTGTAATGGTCCTCACCAGGTTCAGCTGTCCAAGGAGGCTTACATAACTGACGTAGCTACTCAAGGCCGCTACTTAGGCACCCAATACACCAAGTCGTACTCACTGCAGTATCTCGATCCTGATATTTCGCCAGCAACATGGAGAGACGTTAAGGTCAGTAAACCATGAACACGAGCGTAAGCGAAATTCGCGTACAAATCAGGCTTTTTCTGTTCCTCTGCTCTCAGCCGAAGTCAACCTCGTAGGCGAAAGGTAAATACTGAGTGGGGTAGACTCAGTGGGCTTTCTGTTCACGAAGTCACGTTTGTGTCACACAACATGTTGTATCTAATAGATCATCTACATCTATAGACGGTCCCCGAGTTTTCGCAGCCCTGAGACATTCTACGTTAAGACGACGTTAAGGAAAGACTGGAAAGCTTAAGTCTCGTTGAAAGATAGTATATGACGTGTTCATATGATGCACTGTTGCATTATTACCTCTTTTTAATCCAAATCTGGGCAGCTAGGTACTTGATATCGGATCGACAACTGGATCGAAGAGTTCACTATTGATACACTGTTTAACATCGTGAGTTTCTTCGCATTTCATATTGTTTTTACTTTTGAAAAATTTACAGGAGAATGGTGAAGTGAAAACTTTTGCAGGAAACACTGACACGAACACAGTAAAGAAAAATGCTCTTCCGGCGGAGGTATACACGAAAGCAATTCGCTTTTATCCCAAGTCATACAACGTTGGAATCGCGCTAAGAGTGGAACTTTATGGATACCCAGCAGGTAAGTTGAATTATTTTACCTGTACAGCTGATTGAAGATAGCTTTATAATTTAGGCCTTGGAACCTTTATAGATGCGTGAATTCGTTGCAGCCGAACTAAAGACCGTCTTTGACAGAATGACAGCGGGCCCTTCGGTGCTGGGGGCCATTTTCATTGAAAGACGTTCCCGCCAATTCACGTCACACAAGGTGTCACGTTCAAGTACACTTACGGTGTCACGATATAATAAGGAGTTTCACGATGTACAGAATTACCCTCAAATCACCCAATAAAGAGGAACGATGGTTTAATCCTTGGAGAATATTGACTGGATCATCTATAGCATTTGCATAAAGAATATCTGACGCAACTTTCGTAGGCGCCGTTTAAAAGCAGACAGGGTAATCCAGGTGCTGGGATTAACCTAGTAGGAGGGTTTCCATCAACGCGTTTACAAAGCTGCTAGGGTTACCCTAGTACTGGGGTAACTCTGGCGTAACGCTAGGGTTAGGTTACCCAAGCTGCCTTGTAAACGTTCTGCTAGGTATATTTTACTGGTTTAATTTCCAGACCCTTTGAATGTTTTTCTGAAGTTTGTCTTTCGTTCTCTTTCTAGTAATCTCCTCTCGAATATACGTTCCTCTGCCACTTAACTGTATGGCCAGGTTTTCATCTTAATCTTTTTCATCAAATAAATTTCACATGCCGCGTGTGCTGAATTGTATTGCGAGGCCTTTTCAACTTGTTGTCGTTGTCTTACAATACTACTAGGGAGTTAAAGAAACCAGGACGCGACGCCGAGGACAACGTCGATTAAAAAATGATTTTATATTTTACCTACGAATCTCGCTATACTCTCAAGTCATTTTTCTGTGTTTCTCAGTGTCAAAACTATCACGAAACTGAATCTGGGACAGGGCAAAACATTTGAATTAAAAAAAAAAATTAGCCGTCGTGGTTCACGTTCTCTGGACAATGCGGAATTTGGTCATTTCACGTTGTTGTTTTGCAGAGGACGGAAGAGAAATGTACCAAGAGCTATAACGCACGTGCACAGCCATTGGTTTGCTCATTAAACCTGTTGTTTAGCGACGTTCCCGTTGTCATTGCCGTCGTGGTTTTCTTAAACTCCCTAATAAGAGGGTAATACGACCGCTTTCCATGACACTGGAAACACTGGAAAGCCGTAGTAACAGGAAGCACAGAGAGAAAAATCTAGCTTCTTGGCAAAATTCCTCCATTGTCGGCCATTTTGTTTACACAAAGTTGTCCTAGGTGGTAGGGTACGCTACCTGTGAAAGTTTGCTTGTAAACCCAGGCTCAGTACCTGTGATCCTCCTGATAAGGCAACCCCTAGCGGGAGGGTTACCCTTCCTGCTTCTAACCAGGTCCGGGGGTACTCCCTTATACGGGCTATATCGGTTCGTGCGGCCCCAAAGTATAGGGTTTTTCAGCCGTTTTGGTCGTAAATAGGGTATCGATTTTGGTCATTTTGGTCATAAATGGGGTATGGTTTGTGCACTCTAGTTTTGAACTGGGTTTGTTTTTGAGAAGAAACTATTTTTTCATCATTATAGATAAGACCATCAACAAAATCCTTTTATAATATAAATTATGTTTAGCGCAACTGTGTAAGCCGCACCGGTCATAAATAGGGTATCGAAATTTTTGTCAGGTCATAAATAGGGTAGCAAAACAAACGCAGATTTTGGTCATAAATAGGGTAAGGGTTTTGGGATGCGGGTTCACTCCATTTTTCTGGGATCACCTCCCCCCTCCGGTTAACAGGGCCTTAATGCGAACATAGACCAGATGCATGTAACAAAAATGGAAGGTAGAGGTCTTTAAAAACGCTCGCTTGGATCAAACCGTTTATCAAATTTATGCTTGTATACATTGCAGATCTTTCCAGCAATCCTGGTTGCACTTATGTACTTCCTGAAGGTAAGCATCCTTCGGATATAAAGTTTATGCGAGCTGCACAAAAGTTACCTTTACCTACAAAGTCGATGACATTTGCTCTTTACGTAAGAAGTCGATAGTTTATTAGTGATACTTTGATTGTTGCGATCGGTAGACATTGATTATTTGACTTAAATATATCCGATCTGTAGGTTTTTTGTTCACTGAATTTTCAGTGGCATCTGTCCACCTTCATCAGAGTGAAAAATGGACGTTCGTTATAACGTAGCTGGCTTTTTACGCGTTTGAACACGCGCGAAGAGTTAAAACTGGAAACAAAGGAGAATAAGCGCGCTGAAAGACTTTTCTTTCATTCACCGCGTTTGCGTCCATCGTTGAGTGCCACGACTCTAAAAGAGTTTCTAATTCCTCGTTCGAGGATCGTGGGGTCTCGTGGGTGGATGTCATGATCAGTTCTTTGCGCGTGTTGTTTTATCGCTAATTCTCCGTTGCAAGCGCGGCCAAGATCGTGTTCGGCTCCGAATAAGCTCCATGAGCGCTTACTTTCACCTGGCTTCTTTTTTTTTCTAGCTTCACTCAGGTGAAGTCCATGACCTAACTTCGTGTGACTTGCCCTGTGATCTCGACAGTAAATTTGCCCCAAAAGTCATAGTCTATGCTAAGAGAAATTGGTACTATTTTCTTGTTTCCCTCCTTACTGGGAAGCTTTCATCTGGTAATTCCCCTTCCAAAATCGTGCCACACGAACAATATTTGACTAATATAGACGAAGGAAAATTAGTTGTTGAACTACATACAATCGTGGACAAAAGTCCTTGGGACACTTATGTAATGTAACGAATTATCTGTGTTTTAGTACTGAAGTTTAAAAAAAACGCTGCTATATCCTTTAAAAACGCGTTGCTGTCTCCCCTCGCCACCCAACACAATGTTGAAAATCAGGTGAAATTGAAGGTACTAGTTTTTAACAATGTGTGAGGGGGTGGGGGGCGAGGTTAGGTAGGTGAAGTTGTATTCGCGTCTGGCGTGTGCGCAAAAGCGTCAAAAGTGCAAATTTGTCTCAAGACTTTTGTCCATGATTGTAGATTGAATCTAGCCTCAGTGAGCAGCCTTCTTACTTCGTAAAAGATTTAAGCTGAAAAATTTCATAGTGATGACGTAGTCTCACTACAACCATCAGGAGTGAGAGATTCTCGCCCATGTAAACTTTCTTTTCTCTCGTAAGTTCTCGCGCGTTTAGAGATGCGCCACACTCGCGTTTTAGGTGCAGGGATCCCAACCAATGCTTACCTAACTTTTTAAAGATGCTGCTTTTAGCCTTCCCCCAAATCTACACACGTGCATTTCACTTGTGGATGTCTATCGATTTGCACAGTGTTTAGGTTGGAGATTCTCGCCCGTATCAACTTTCTTTTCACTCATAAGTTCTCGCGCGTTTAGAGATGCGCCACACTCGCGATTTCGGTGTCGGCATCTCAAAATATGCTTACTGGACCTTGTGAAGATGGTAGATTTGGTCCTTTCTCAAATCTACACAGGTGTATTGCTCCTATGGAGGACTATCGATTTAGACAGTGTTTAGGTTGGAGATTCTTGCCTATATCAGCTTTCTTTTCTCTCGTAAGTTCGCGCGCGCTTAGAGATGCGCCACACTCGCTCTTAGGTGCGGGAATCCCAACCAATGCTTACATAACTTTTTAAAGATGCTACTTTTAGCCCTCCTTAAAATCTACACAGGTGTGTTTTACTTGTGGAAGTCTTGAATTGGACAGTACTTGGGTAAGAGATTCTCGCCTATATACACTTTCTTTTCGCTAGTAAGTTCTCGCGCGTTTAGAGATGCGCCACAGTCGTGGTTATGGTGTCGGGATCTTAAACTATTTTTACTGGAGTTTTCTAAGATGCTGGATTTAGCCCTTTCTCAAATCTACACACGTGTATTTCACTTGTGGAAGTCTGCTGCTTTGGACAATGCCTGGGTTAAAGATTCTTGCGCTACACTCGCGTTTTAGGTGCAGGGATCTCAACCAATGCTTACCTAACGTTTTAAAGATGCTACTTTTAGCCCTTTCCCAGATCTGCATACGTGTATTTCACTTGTGGTAGTCTGTCCCTTTGGACAATGCTTGGGTTGGAGATTCTCGCCCATTGATATTTTTTTTTCCGCGTGTTTTCGCGCGTTTAGAGATACGCCACAGTCGCGATTTCGGTGTCAGCATCTCAAAGTATGCTTACTGGACTGTTTGAAGATGGTAAATTTGGCTCTTTGTCAAATCTACACACGTGTGTTTGACTTGTGGAAGTCTGTCGATTTGGACAATACTTAGGTTGGAGATTCTCGCTTATTCGACTTTCTTTTCCCTCGTAAGTTCTCGCTCGTTTAGAGATGCCCCACATTCGCGTTGTAGGTGCATGGATCCTACACAGTGCTTACCTAACTTTTTAAGGATGCAACTTTTAGCCCTCCCCAAAATCTACACACGTGTATTTAACTTGTGGAAGTCTATCGATTTAAACAGTGTTTGGATTGGAGATTCTCGCCCATATCAACTTTCTTTTCTGTGGTATGTTCTTGCGCGTTTAGAGATGCGACACACTCGCGTTTTAGGTGCGGGAATCCCAACCAATGCCCACCTAACTTTTTAAAGATGCTACTTTTAGCCCTCCCCCAAATCTACATACGTGTATTTCACTTGTGGAAGTCTATCGATTCGGACAGTGCTTGGGTGAGAGATTCTCGCCCATACCAACTTTCTTCTCTCTATTAAGTTCTCGCGCGTTTAGAGATGCGCCCCACTCGCAGTTTTAGTGTCGGGATCTCAAACTATGCTTAGTGGACTTTTTAAAGATGCTAGATTTAGCCCTTTCTCAAATCTACACAGGTGTATTTCACTTGTGGTAGTCTGTCGCTTTGGAAAATGCTTGGGTTGGAGATTCTCGCCCATGTATATTTTTTTCTCTCGCGTGTTTTCGCGCGTTTTGAGATACGCCGCACTTGCGATTTCGGTTTCGGCAACTCAAACTATGCTTACTGGAGCTTTTGAAGATGCTAGATTTGGCCGTTTCTCTAATCTACACTCGTGTATTTCACTTGTGGAAGTCTATCGATATGGGCAGTGTTCTCGCCCATGTTAACTTCTCGCGCGTTTAAAGATGCGCCACACTCGCGTTTTAGGTGCGGGGATCCCCACCAATGCTTACCTAACTTTTTCAAGATGCTACTTTTAGCCCTCCCCCAAAGCTACACACGTGTTTTTTTACTTGTGGAAGTCTATCGATTTGGACAGTGCTGAAAGTCGCCGAGATCGGGCTACGCACAGCGTGATTCTGACAAACTTTGGGTCGATTTCCAGGAACTTGGGCGATATTTCAGAGTCCCAGGGACTCTGGACTAATTCGAGAAGACTTTTATTTCCAGTGAAATGGACAGAGGAAAAATTTTTTAACGCTTGGTTATGAGCACTTTGAGCCCTGTTCAAATCAATAGACTTCCACAAGTGAAATACCCGTGTGTAGATTTGGGGGAGGGCTAAGAGTTGCATCTTTAAAAAGTTAGGTAAGCACTGGTTGGGATCCCCGCACCTAAAACGCGAGTGTAGCGCATCTTTAAACGCGCGAGAACTTACGAGAGAAAAGAAAGTTGATATGTGCGAGAATCTCCAACCTAAGCACTGTCCAAATCGATTGACTTCCACATGTGAAATGCGTTTGTGTAGATTTGGTGGAGGGCCAAAACTAGCATTTTTTAAGAGCCCCGTAAGCATAGTTTGGGATCTCTACACCAAAAACGCGAGTGTGCCGCATCGCTAAACGCGCGAAAACACGGGAGTGAAAAAAAGATATAAATGGGAGAGAATCTTTAACCCAAACATTGTCCATAGCGAGAGACTTCCACAAGTAAAATACACGTGTGTAGATTTGAGAAAGGGCCAAATCTAGCATTTTTAAAAAGTCCAGTAAGCATAGTTTGAGATCACGACACGAAAATCGCGGTTGTTGCTCATCTCTAAACACGCGAAAAAACGCGAGAGAAAAAATATTAATGGGCGAGAATCTCCATCCCAGGCATTGTCCAAAGCGACAGACTTCCACAAGTGAAATACACGTGTGTAGGTTTGGGGAAGGGCCAAATCTAGCATTTTTAAAGAGCCCTGTAAGCATAATTTGGGATCCCCACACCAAAAACGCGAGTGTGGGGCATCTCTAAACGCGCGAGAACTTACGAGAGAAAAGAAATTTGATATGGGCGAGAATCTCTTACCCAAGCACTGTCCAAATCGAAAGACTCCCACAAGAAAAAAATACACATTTGTAAATTTAAGAGAGGGCCAAACCTAGCATCTTTAAAAAACGCAGTGAGCATAGTCTAAAATCCCGGCACCAAAAGTTCGAGTGTGCCGCATAGCTAAACGCGCGAGAAAAGACAAGGGAAAAGTGAATTGACATCGCTAAAAATATCCACCCGAGCACTGTTCAAATCGATAGACTTCCGCAAGTGAAATACATGTTGGAGATTTGGAAGAGGGCTAAAACTAGCATCTTTAAAAAGTTAGGTAAGCATTGGTTGGGATCCCCGCACCTAAAACGCGAGTGTGGCGCATATCTAAACGCGCGAAAACTTACGAGAGAAAAAAAAAAAGTTGATATGGGCGAGAATCTGTCACCCAAGCACTGTCCAAATCGATAGACTTCCACAAGTGAAATACACGTGTGTAGATTTGGGGGAGGGCTAAAAGTAGCATCTTTAAAAAGGTAGGTAAGCATTGGTTGGGATCCTCGCACCTAAAACGCGAGTGTGGCGCATCTCTGAAAACGTGAGAACTTACGAGAGAAAAGAAAGTTGATATGGGCGAGAATCATTCACCCCATGATCTAATTGGTCGAAAAAATTGTCATCTTCTATCGTTTATCATCTAATTGGTCGTTACTTGGCGTGAATATGGAAAACTGACCGATCAACCGATCTCATTGGTTGAATTTTCGCGCGCAAGTAACGACCAATCTTTACACTTTCCCACACATTTCTAAGGCAAGGTATGAATCTAGTATGTATGGGGAATCGCCTGTTGATGAATGCTTCTAATAGATAGCAATCCTTCTCACAGTCTTGACATGTGATTTGTGTTCCACAGATGGTAATCCCGAGCCTGGAGGACCAGGCACAGTTTATTTCGATGGCTACAAAAGCGGATCCAGGTATCGAGTATTGAGTGTTGACAACCAGGGAAGACGTCCGAGGGTAAGTCGATGCCAAACGCCAAACGCCAAACGCCAAACGCCAAGCGACAAACGCCAAGCGCCAAGCGCCAAGCGCCAAGCGCCAAGCGCCAAGCGCCAAGCGCCAAGCGCCAAGCGCCAAGCGCCAAGCGCCAAGCGCCAAGCGCCAAGCGCCAAGCGCCAAGCGCCAAGCGCCAAGCGCCAAGCGCCAAGCGCCAAGCGCCAAGCGCCAAGCGCCAAGCGCCAAGCGCCAAGCGCCAAGCGCCAAGCGCCAAGCGCCAAGCGCCAAGCGCCAAGCGCCAAGCGCCAAGCGCCAAGCGCCAAGCGCCAAGCGCCAAGCGCCAAGCGCCAAACACCAAACGCCTAACGTAAGGTTAACGCACAACGATTGAGCTCTGAATCCGCCAATTTGACGCTAGGGTCTATTTACAGACCCGCCATGTTCGGCATGGTGTACGTTTGTTGTTGAACAGCTTGTTTCACACTCTCGAACTCTTAGAATGCAAGATACGCGCAAACTACTCTCTCGACTCTCCCTTATCTTTCTCTGCACAGTTACTGCAGAATTCTGAGAGTAGCGACCCGGCTTGAGAAAGCTTTTTCTCGCGCGCTCACGGGTTTATCTGGACCGTTCCACCCAAACGTGACTTGAAATTTTAATTACAAATGCTAGTTCTTGGTTTTTCTTCTTTCTCCGAGGTTTGTTTTCCAGTTTTACTGGTTTTTCTGGCTACAGAAAAAAATAATTTCATTACAAATTTCTATCCCATCTTGGTGTGATTGAATTTATCCTCTTAAAGACAAGGTAATTTTGTTTTAGACGGTAAAGCCATTATAGAATCAGTCACTGTTTACTTACTTATTTTTTGTTTTCTAAAATTAAGGTTCCTTGGTCTGGATTTCTTGTTAATTACGCTCACAATTTTTTTCTATTCCTATTACAGCTTACTAGTTCATCAGATGTTAACGTGTTCCATCAAACAGGTAACTTGTCTGTACTGGCTTTTGTGGCTGAACCGAGATGGTAGATTAGCGGGTCAGTGAGGCACGAGAAGGGCCCAGGACACCCACCTTTTTAAAGAAATGTAACAAAATGCCACCGCCCTACTAGTTTACATACAACGAAAACACTGTGAGAATCGGCTGTCACCATGCCGCAGGCCCCTTGCCACTCTCCCGCTAATCCCCTGCGCCGGGGAGTAACGGTAGAAAAGGAATTGGTCTTATTATATGACTAAGAGAGTTACTTGGTTATGATTGGTTGAGAACAGGCCAATCCATCATTAATTTTAAATTTCCTTTGCAGTTCAAATTAACGTGACGCTTTTGTTATTTCCTTAGTCATAACTTTGAATTCACTTTTGTCCATAATCCCTTGGAGTAATGGTCATATTAATCATCGTATTACTCGTGACATTTGACAATTCTTTCAACTTACACTCGCCTAAAGACTTGTGCAATTTTGACAAAATTTTCAAACATCACTCGGAGTGGAGATCCTTGATTGTACTCGCATTCATACGATTACCTTTAGGAGTAATGACATACGCGCATTACTGACTTACTTAAACAAGTGATTTTTTTTGTGACAGGCGCTGTGGCGTGGATCACAATCACCGCTGACCACAAACTGGAGCAAATTGAATTTTCAAGAGGAGCTCAGCTAGTCATCGCTGGCTCAGCTAAGAACCTAACCGTCGACAGCATAACGGATGACAATACTGGCCACTTGTATCTTCTATCTTCCGTTCAACTTCAAATAAACAGTCTTCTGTCGCCTTGCGCGCAAATATTCCACGGTGCAGAGCTCCTCTTGTCCGATATAAAACCAAATGTTTCCTTGGAGCGCTCTGTTGATATATACGGCGTGCTTACCATCAAGGGAGACCCCACCGTCTACATAGGAAAGGAACAGGGCGTGGTCACAATGCATCCGGGTTCTGGTCCCAATGAGCTGAAGTTTGGAGAACTCATCATCGAATCGATGAGTCATTTGCAGTTGTTGAACTATGATACACAATCTCCAGAGTCCTGTCGATGGTCGGTTTCTACATCAGGATCTAGATTCATACTGAGCGATAGTTCAAAGATGGACATCAAATGCCCTTGCAATCTTACGGGTGATCAGATGACCATGGGGCTCAATTCCGCGCTGAAAATTGAAGGCAACAGTTCTGTATCTTACGTCTCCATGAACGACGTCAAGATAAGCGGGATGTTTGACCCAGGGGTACTTTCCCTGTTAGACGGGTGGAAAACCCTAAGGATTGAAAGATACGGTGATTTGAGTTTCTTTCCTTACGGGGATGCGAGACTTGATACGTTTTACTCCAACGGAAATTTTCACGTCGAAGGAGCTGTGTTCTTCAGAGGAAGAGATCCAGCCGTGACTAGAACAATCGAAGTTGACGAGTATGGCAGCGTACAGTTTGATTTGCCTCTTACGTCGAATTCTTTGGCTTTTGTGCAAAACAACTCGCAGGAATTCGGCTCCCACGGCAGACATTCCCTGAACGGAACTTCACTAGTTCATGCAGATATCGTTGTAGTCGATGGGACGTGGCTGCCGAAAAAGCTTAAGATCGAACCGGGATGGAAAGAACTGACTGTAGAACAAGGTGGCATGTTTCACTTTGACCCTGTAGGTGAATTTCACCTGAACAGGTTTCATCTCAATGGTGATGTAAAATCGTTGAGTGCTGTGAAAATGGCAGGCTTGTCCCAAGAGAGAATTCTTCAATGTGACGTTGGATTTTACGGTGTGGTACTCATCGAATCCGTGGATCTTACAACGATTCCTTGCCATGAAGTGTTTCTGTCAGGAACTCTGCGTGTCGGGAACTTGTCAATAGGCACATTATGGGATGATCTAACAGTGAACGACACTAACGGGAGATTTTACTTCGAGACTTCTGAGCCGCTGAACATCAATCGGACACGCGTCAGCGGATTAATGGAGACTGCATCAGCGGTCGGACCCAGTGCTCCCTTAACTGGTGATTCGTTTGTCATAGAACCAACAGGTGAAGTCAGCATTCACTATCGAGCCCAGCCTTCCACAGTTGTTGACGGCGCAATCAATTCCACATTCCACGTGACTACAGTTCAAGTGGATGGTTTTTTTAAACTTGGTTCGCTGTACCTTGTCACCGACAACCTTAATGTCGGATCATCGGGGCACATTTCAGTGGATGGTGGCGGTGCTCTCGGAGGAATGGGGGCTGGAGCCGGAGCTCAAAAAGACAGCGGAGGCGCTGGGGCGAGTCACGGAGGTCGAGGGGGACGTGGGACACAAACACTGGCGCAGAGCTTGATCTATGGTGACATTTTCACACCAGGAGGGTGGGGAAGTGGCGGTGGGAATGGCAGTGGAAACACAGGTGGCGGACGCGGTGGTGGACGAATTTTTCTTCAAATCAGCGACTCGTTTAATGTTAACGGGTTAATTCAGACGAATGGGCTTCCTGGACAGGTAATTTGGAATCGTTCGTCTTTTGTCTGAGATAAGCTATTGATAACTTCAGACCTAAGCGTGGACCTGATCAAGCAAGGGTTTACATTCCATTTGTAATAAAGGGTAGTAAAGTCTGCATATGAGCCAAGTGGCCCACCACGCCGGAGGTTATCCCGGTTTCCGTAGCATGAAGCGACTAGGAGTATTTCTACTCCCCCTTGGATGGGATGCTAGTCCATCGCAGGGTTACACCCCAGCATTAAGTTAGCCAGTTCCCATTTATACACCTGGGTGAAGAGAGCCACTGTGAGAGTGAAGTGTCTTGCCCAAGAACACAAAACAATGTCCCCGACCAGGGCTCGAACCCGGACCGCTCGATATGTATCTGCGCAATATAAGTTTTTATTATTATTATTATTATTATTATTATTATTATTATTATTATTATTATTATTATAAGTCCTTAAAGTCTTGCCGCTTTTAACTTATGGTGCCGAGTTCAATCCGCGAGCCTAGGGCAGTCATAAGTCTGCTGGATTACTTGATTATTATTGTTATTATTATTATTATTATTATTATTATTATTATTATTATTATTATCCGGAGACGAGCGCAGTAGCCATGAGGCCACCGCTTATACGTAAACAATTTAAACCAATTTTAGTTTGATTAGCCTATTAATTTTTCCTCAACTTGTTACTTTGTCTACCTTATTTGTATTTATTTATTACCGCAGATATTTATTTACTGTATATTTTCGTGCTTAGCAAGCGCTCGCGTGCATTCATAACTCGATGTCTGTACGCTGTAAGTTTAGAATATCTTAACTACCAACTACATGCAGTTACACACCATTAGTATCATATAAAGTGTCCGAATTTAAAAGGTGTCCGTTAAGCGGGTCAGCTTCCAGCAAGGACCAAGAAATGTCCGCAATATACAGAGGTTCCTGTATCAGACAACAGTGACCCGGAGATCCGTCTGCCAATGTTGTTAACTGAGTTTTTGAATGTCAACGTAATATTATTTCTCCTTCAGACCTCGACGAGTGGTGGCGGAAGTGGAGGGTCCTTGTGGGCAACCTGTCATCAATTTACCGGAAGTGGCAAAATTGAGGCCAAAGGTGGTGATGGGAACTATTATAGCGGTGGTGGCGCTGGAGGAAGAATCACTGTAAACTACGTCATCGGCGGTTTCCATAGCGACCAAACAGATGCAAGTGGGGGAAAGAAAGGATCTGCGAGCAATGTAGAACCTGGAGGGCCTGGGGTAATATACTTGGATGGGAAAATGCCCGTGGTCAAAAACTTACGCATTGACAACAAAGGACTAAAACCCCTGGTAAGTGCTTAAGGGGAGTGCCAAAAAATCGAAAATGATCCCTTGTCTTATTTTACTTTTAAGTGCTTTTTAGTGTGCTTATTTCATCTATTTATTTTTAATATATTTTTGTTTTGCAGGCTACCCTTAGCAAATATTACGATCAGTTCATATACACAGGTTAGTAACTGGATTGTAACACTCTAGAAATCTTGCCTATCACTCTTTGAACAATAGTTAATGTTAACTTAGATCTTTAAAGAAAAAGCAAATGATTTTATTAACTTCTTCAAGCTTTTTCAAGCTTGTTCAAGCTGTTTCAAGGCATAGTAATGGTGGACATACCAGATGGAATTGGAATTAGGAGTGCTGGGTTTTGAGGAGAAGGGAAAATTGGGATTCTAAGCGAAAATCCCTGGAAACGACGCTGAAAACGTTTTGGAATATTGTTTTCTGTCTGACGGTGTGTACTGTAACAATCTACTCAAAGTAATGGCTTTGAGTAGTTATGTAAAGTTGTTGTTAACATTAATTATTAAACACACCTTTCTACTTTAGGAGCCGTAGCATATCTCAACCCTCCTTCGGACAATTTTGTCTACGACTTTACACTGATCGAAGTCTATGGTGGTGGTCAACTGGTTTTCCCGCGCGCGAGAACCCAAGTGCATGTGGATACCATATATGGTGATGACACTGGTTACATCCACGTGCCACCTTTCAATACACTTAACATGACGGGAACGTCGGAATACAAACGGATCAACGTGACGTGGGTGCCATTTATTTACGAAAACGCAACCCTTGTTTTACCAAACGGAACTGTAGAAATACGCAGAGCGGAAAGTTTAAGTTATCCGAGTATACAGCGAAGCTCCGAGATCAACTTCTGGGGAACCGTGTTGGGTTTTAAAGCGCACCTCATGGTGGCTTATGGAGCAACCGTTTCTTTTGAAGAGTCCTCTCCACGCAATTTAAACTTTGTTGGCATAACAGTGCAAAAAACAAGTCGACTTCTCCTGAAGAGCCTGCTGGGAGATGAATCTGATGGCTGGACGGTAGAGGTTACTAAGGATCATGGACCGGTTTATCGCGAAGGAGTGGTGACTATAGAGGGTGACGGAACATTTGAAGCTCGATCGCTGACGATGAAAGCTGAGTCACTCGTGGTAGATCCACGCGGCAAATTGACACTTGATGGGCAAGGATACCTCGCTGGTAAGGTTTTGCTGATTGTGTCTCTTTGCATATAGTTTGATCTCGGACACAACTTCCAAGTACGGACACTACTTTACACTTCATTACAATCACATTATACATCAACATCTCAAATCGCAGAAACCAACTCTACTTGCATAGCTTTGCTTACACATGTACACCTTACTGATCTTGTCGATCAATCAAACAATGAACCAAAACCACAGCCAATCAGTCAGTCAGGCCGAATGTCCGTCTGTCTGTCCGTCCGTCGGTCAGTCAGTCCGTCCGTCAGTCCGTCCGTCTGTCCGTCCATCCGTCCGTCAGCCAGTCAGTCAGTCAGTCAGTCAGTCAGTCAATGAGTCAGTCAGTCAGTCGGTCAGTCGGTCGGTCGGTCGGTCGGTCAGTCAGTCAGTCAGTTAGTTAGTCGTCAGTCAGTCTAATTATTGATTATAAGAGTTTAACGGTGTGTTTTAAGTTAAGCGAGTGATCGAAGAACTTGAGTTAAGCTTGAAATCGCGAAACTGCCACTTTGCTTATAAAAGTGACCCGAGGAAATGACTGACCAATCAGAGCACGGCAGTCTCTAGTTATTTTCTCAAGTTTCCTTTGTATAAGTATTGTGCCCTTTAAACAATTTCAATATTTCAAGGTAATGGGCCCGGGTCTGGACCTGCATCCTCAGATGGCTCAGGAGCGGGATATGGTGGTAGTGGTGGGAAGGGAAGAGTAACCATGGTAACTGGTGTGCCGTATGGAGATTACAAAAACCCTGGTGTTTTTGGAAGTGGCGGTGGACTGGGCTCCAGTGCTGGTACAGGAGGTGGAGTGTTGTCGTTAGAAATAGTTGACACCTTAGTTGTTGAAGGTAAGTGACAATTAAGATTAAATTTAAGAATTGACTTTGGCTTGTTAAGTCTGATACAGAGTTCTAGTGGAATACATGGATTTCACATTAGTTCTCTAGTCGGAGTTAGAGCTGGAGCACGATGTCACGTGCAACATGAAGCGACCCGGAGAATAGCTACTTCATCCAAGATTTACGAAGACGCTTTGTCAACCGACCAAAAACTGTTTGCCCTCTTCGAAAAATATTTACGCCAGGGTAATGCCTAATTCCCGAAATGAGACGCACCTGCAGGGAATCATCATCTTGGATAACTATTTTGATGAATTCAACTACCATGATTGCCTGCAGGCGCGTCTCTTAGAGAGAATTAATTTGACCATTGAAAAGCGCAAAGCTCTCTGTTTGGAAAATGTCTAAGCGCATAAGACAAGACGTTACATAGATATACATATATCAATAATAGCCGATAAGGTTACTACCTGCTATTTGGTTATATCAAGCAGTTCTGTTTTTTGTTTGTGATTATTTTTCCTATGAATGATCCAGCTATCAGACGCCATAATCCTAGGCAACAGTTGTTGCTTACATTGAAGGTGAATTTTCTTGTCAGGGAGCATAACTGTCAGTGGGAACGCAGGACTAGGTTCCAACTCCGGTGGAGGTAGCGGGGGGAGTATTTTGATCCGCACCCGTGGTCTGGAAGGCTCAGGAGTGATAGCTGTAAATGGTGGAGCTGGTAACGGTGATGGGGGAGGAGGGGGTGGAGGTAGAATGGCTGTTTACTGGCAGGACAGGGAGTGGTGGTATGGAGCGTTGACCGCATTCGGTGGCAGCTCTTCTCGAGGTGGCAACGGAGGAGCCGGGACTGTTTATCTTGAGGTAAGCTTATGCCTTGAAAAGATGGAGAATTACCTTTATGATCAAGGGTGCTTTTCAGTTAATAGGCCATTTCTATGTTTCCTTTTACCTGCTTTTCTAACGAGTTCTGGGGCCCCTTTCTCGAAAGCCCCTGTAGTTACCGGATCCAAAAAGCTGTCTTTTGTTTGCCGTGTTTGCATTCAAAATCTAGATATTAATAGTTTTGAAATTCAAACAATAATAATATCAAGAAACAAAAGAGAATGGACTGGTTTTTCAGCTAAAACCCGCTCTACGTTTCCTTTAATTTAGATCTTAGAATATGACTTCGGGACCGTAAAGCTACCGGAACTTTCGAGAAAGGCCCCCCTGGTGTTCTGTTACATAAAACTAAAACTTGGATGTTCATTGTCTTGCCAATCAATCTCATTTTCATTTGAAAGGTCGTAAATGGGACTTGTTTTGAAACAGAGGTACATGTAAATGGTATCTCTGAAATGGCTTAGTACAATATACTTTTTCTGTTGACAGGACACCCAACATGGTGTAAAGAACAGAACTCTGATCTTTGATAACAATAACTTAAACCCGAGCGCCACAGAGATATCTGATTTTTCATCAACGCATACAAACGGTGGAAGGGCGTGGCTGCAACCGATAGGCCAGGAATATGAACTGGAGGAGGTACACATTCTGAGGAAGGCACACCTGGCTCTTCACCCCAATATTACCAGGTTAGAGCACCACAATGATTGATTAAAAGTGTCGTGGGCGTAAGCTCCTTTCCTGACAGTTGACTGCGCTTAAAGTTGACGTTAAGGAACTTTTCAAGAAGGGTTCGAGTACTCGTGTTTCTTTTTCTGATTGTTTAAAGCAGCATCTTCCTATTTCGGCTATATTTTTATGTACACTAGAAAACATATGTCTGTCTTTTCACTTTACTTATTGCTTAAGTTCTGCTCAAAATCGTCTGTCACTCACTTGTCACGCAATCACTGCTTTCGCGGTTTTGTTAAACGTTACAAGGCAGAAGAAGGCGAAAGCTTAGAACAAGAATAATGCACACGACAGTTTTAGCTACTTTATTTAAACTTGGAAATCACCTTCTCGATAATAGAAACTATTTGACATCGGCGTCCAAAGAAGGTTCATTATTGTCAATGAGGGCCAAAAAACAAGTTTCCTTTTTTTGTGATAAATTGTAACAAATTAAACCTTCCTAGTAACTCACGCTTATTCTTCCTTTACAGACCTCATGGACTGAAGGTTTATAGCTTTGTCGGCGATCGCACAGGAGTTCTCCACGTGGGACCAAACCAAATCGTGATTGGTCAGTTTGCCGATCATGAGTTATTCGAAGTAAACGTGTTTGTTTACAAAGACGGGCACTTTCACTTACCACCGGCGTTCACGTGTTATGGAATTGATATCACTACTAGGTGAGTAAATAAGCTGTTCTTACAACTGATATCGTGGTTATTAGGTGAGGATTTCGGTATTTTTGGATGATGTAGGGTCTATTTCAAAACCTAGATACCGAAATACAGTCGAACCTCCCGTCAGCGACCACACAAAATGTCAAGCCTAGGTGGTCGCTTACGGGAGGTGGTCGCTTACGAGAGCTTAGACCATATTGGGTCAAAATTTTGCCTCATTAGCATATGATAACTGCAGAGACCTACCCCATGTTTTAAATGTTTTATTCATCTGTTCATGTGATAAGACAATTTCGAGTAAAAATCCGGTACTTTCCATTGAGAAATTTCCGTCTCTCGTACCATCTAGGAATGCGATAATGTTACAACACCTTATTATCCAATTTACGCTCTATTATCCGTCAGGTGGTCGCTTACGAGAGGTTAAAAACAAAAGAAAATTTCAAACTTTTAGCTCTAAAAGTGGTCGTGGTTGTTTACGAGAATTAGTCACTTAAAAGAGGTTCGAAATATAGTGATTTGACTGGAACACTTCTGGTAGTTTGGAAAACTGGTCGCTGAGGAGAGACTATCGCTTACGAGAGGTGGTCTCAACCGGAGGTGCGACTATACTAGAAAGTGACATATTTATGGTATCAGTAATAAATGCCTTATTCTATGGTTTGACATAGAATACGCGCGGACATTTTGCTCATTGCCAGTATTTTTCCTAACCCTCCGCGGAAAAATACTACACAACTCGTAAAATATCCGAGCATATTAGACATATTAGACATAGACAGTCTGAAACCATCGAATAAGTGTACATGTATTGCCTTGCTCCTGATTGGCTCAGACGGTAACATCTTCCCTGTGACTGGACAGTGCAAGCTAGAGGAGTTAAATGCAAAGCGAACCCTGTTTCAAGGTTTGGATTATTTTAATTCTAAAGAAAAGCAACCGACACAATTTCGAAATCTTTATAACACCGGAGTTGGTATTTTTCCCGTGGGCGAGGGGGAGAGGCTACTGGTATTTTTCCCGTGGGGGGGGGGTGTGGGGGGAGAGGCTCCCATGTAAAAAGGACAGGGGTGTCCGTCCTACCTTTTAAGGATTAAAAATGCAGTTTTCGTACCTCTTAGGGTGTTCAGCTTCAAAAGGTCTACAGCGGGAGCGTTTCCGGTACCATTTGGGATATTGAACTTGATCAAAATATTGATAAACTGATTTTTAATTTTGTCTCATTTACAATCGTCTTTATCGCTCTCAAAAATGATGAAATTGCAAGATAACGTGGTGGATGTTTTAGAATTGGTATCTCTCGTTTGGGGGTGAAATAATTCCAAGCGACGCCCACCATACACGATCCTGGTGCCTCTTAGGGGTTGTGTCTTTCCGATTAGCAGCTCCCCAGTCCCCCGCGGTATTTAGCAGTTTTAAATCCCAGGTGAATTTAATGAAGTGATTTGGATTTGTGCCTGCATAAACGGGTCATCCATCTCATCCGTTTGTCAGTTACTGAGCCTGTATTCATGTGTGCATGAATACAGGGGAACGAATAATAGAGAGGAACGGTTCTGAAACTCGACAAAGTTCGTTGTTGTATGTTTTTGTTCTCTTTTTTGGCCTTGACCCTGCACAAAACACAATAGTTTTTTACTACTGTCCGAGGAACTAACAAATCGAAACGTTTTGGCACAGTGTATGAACGCAAAACAAAAGATTGTGCACGGTCGTGGACCTTCCAACATAAATCTTGGTATCTTTGACTGCTTCTTTGATGTTTGCCGGACTTCATAACCATTCTTCTCTATTAACTATGATGTGTGCGCGACTAATTAACCTAAATTATTCATATCTGAAAGGTTCATAGTTAGAGAAAGAAAAAAATACGCATTTGCGTGACACTTTTTTTCCTGTTGCTTTATTTTCTAGGGGATACCTTGGCGTTAAGGACATGACAGTCGCAAAAAGCTGTCGACTCTTCCTCGCTCTGACAGGTTCCACGGAACTCGCTAACAGTGAAGGCACTTACATATTTCATTCGCTCACCGTGGCTGACGGGGGAGAGGTGACTTCCACTCCAGATGTCAATAGCAACTCGCTAACACTGAACATCGATGACGTCGCGATTCAGGGTGGTGGAATTCTCCACATGGTGCGCATGCGGATTTTGGCTGGGAACTTCACTGTGGATGATCTGGGACATGTTCGAGGCGACACGCTCGATAACAGGTTCGTTTCATCGGAAAATTGGATAAGTTACAAGGGTTCGTTATCGGTCAGTGTAAAATGCAGACTGCGGACTGCAGACCGGAGACCAGGGGTAAAATGAGGATTCAGGGTAGAATATTGATGCAGACTGCAGGCCGGAGGTAAAATGCAGACTGCAGACTACAGACTTCTTAAGTATATATTGTGTTATTTCCATGATCGAGCGCTGACGGTAAACAGAATTATTCAGGCTAATTGCGGTGAAAGCCTGCACTCCGATTAGCCTGAAAAGCGCCCCGGTTAGACTGAATATCACTTCGGTATAATTAGCCTGAATATCACTCAGGTTAGCCTAAATAACGTTCCGGTTAGCCTGTTTACGGTTAGCTCTCAATGGTGGAACAATTCAGTTAAAAAGTCTATGGTCTGCAGTGTACTGTGCATTTTACCCCCGGTCCGCAGTCTACGTTTTAAACTGAACGGGTTCGTTATACTTGACATGTATAACGTTATACACGTTATGCATTACGTGTGTTAAGAGGTTCCTGTTTTGTTGAGATTTATTATATCGGAAGGCTCATTAACCAGAGCTCCTTAGTTAGGGGGTTCATTGTTTAAAGATTTGTATCTATTAGAGGGGTTGGTTAAGCAGGTAAGGGTTAGTGAGATCAAGAGGCTCGTTATCATGTAGTATCGATTGGTCTCTTTATCGAGAGGTTTGTTTTGTTGTGAAGTTTGCTATGTTGGGAAGGTTGGTGTATTACGAGGTTTATTATGAACCAGAACTTTAATAAATTGGTAGGTTTTGTTATAACGAAAAGTCCGTCATTATCGTCGCTTGTTCCTTATGCAAAGTGTTTTCCTATACCTGTGAGTAGGTGAGATTCGCTATATCGGAAAGTTAGCCGTTAGAGCGGGAAGTTGATCAGCCTAGACAAGTTTGAGATTAGTACAGATATTCCTCGGTAGATTCATTATGTCAGGACGTTTAACGGTTTCCTACAGGGGGAAGTTTGTTATTTAGGGAGACTTTCTAAACAACACATTATCATTTTATCGGATATGAAGGAGGAGGGGCTCGTTGTATCAGCGCTCGTTATTTCATGGCTGTAATGTACTTCACAAATGAAAACTCTCCTGCCTAAACGTTTTGTTTTTCTTCCAGTTGTACCGCTGGCGCAGGCATCGCAGGTACAGATGGGTCCTCGGGTGCAGGGCATGGTGGGAATGGAGGACGCGGAAGGGATCAAACTCGTGTTGGAGTGGCATACGGTCACGTGTACGAACCTGAACACTTTGGGTGTCGAGGTGGTGGCACAGGGGGATTGGGCGGAGGTATAATACGCATGTCCGTCAGGGGAAACCTGCAAATTGACGGAACGATCAGCTGTAACGGTGCTGCTGGTCAGCAGTCTCGCTCTGGAGGAGGAAGCGGCGGAAGTATATGGATTGACACCAATTTGATGAAGGGATACGGAGCTGTGCAGGTCAATGGAGGACGCGGCAATGTGGAGACACTGTAAAGAATTATTGTTTATTTGTAGTATTAGGTCGTTTGACCCACAGAAGTAGTTATAACCCCGGAGGGGACTCATATAAAAAGGACGGGGGGTGCTCGTCGTACCTGTTAGGGGTTAAAAACGCGGTTTTAGTACCTCTTAGAGTGTTCAGCCTCAAAAGATCGACAGTGGGAGCTTTTGCGGTACGCCCACACCCACAAAACAGGATCTTGGTACCTCCTAGGGTTCTTTTCAAAATGTTCCGAAGAACACCCCTCTCCTTTTTATGTGGGATTCTCCCCCGGGGATTACACCACGATAAATTAAGATTGGTAGATTGGCACTGATTACGGAGACGAGCACGAACTATAGTGTGGAATTCCAGTGTAGGTCGCTATCTAATGAGGACAAACAAACGGCAGAAGCTTTCTTCAATTAGAGACAGAGATTTAAAAATTAAGTGCTCTTTTCTCCCTTTTACGTTTCAGACACAATTTGTTCCATGGCGGCGGGGGAGCAGGAGGTCGGATAGCAGTGTACTTCCGAAGTAACAAGACCTACAGTGGGGTGTTTGAATCCTTGGGGGGAGATGCTACCGGGGAAGCTCTCCCTGGTGGAGCCGGGACCGTGTTCCTGTACCATGTCATTCACAAACACCGCACACTTCTGTTAAACAATGCCGGCAGAAAGACCCTCCCTGCCGAACATAGAATCATTAACGACTACTCAGACCCATCTCTGATATCAGGTAAAACGTGGCTCCTTCCAAGCTCTGGAGAACACAACTTCTCGGGCGACCAAAATTATCACTTTGAAGAGCTACAAATTTATGGTGCTGCCCAGTTGGCCATCTTAACCGAGCCGCACAATCGGTCCGCAACGATTTTTTTCCGAAACATGATCGGTGATCGCACAGGGACCATTCATGTCGGCCACAACCAGACCATGGATTTGATCCGACCAAGTATCGATTTACCGTTCAGTGTTCGTGTTTACCGAGGCGGGTTTCTCGGTCTAGCTCCATCAACAGAAGTTCACGGAGTTGAGATACATGTAGATGGTGTGATATCGTACATCAGAAACTTAACATTACACCATGGCGGACTGTTGGCGTTGAGGGAAGACTCGCGGACTGGGAACGAGGCAATGGAAAACGATTTCAAGTTTGACTTTATCCGTGTGCAGTTTGAAGGTGTCGTTCAAATGATATCGTCACCTGTAACACATAATGGGATGAATTTGACCGTGCGAGTACTACATATCGAGGGTGGTGGTAAAGTAGAAGGAAGTGATCTTCGAATCCTTGCTGAAAACATCAGTATCAACACAGAGGGTCTTTTGACAGTTAGTGGCCACGGGTATAGACATGTTGATGGAACGGGCAAAGGTGTTCATGGGACGATCAACCGAGGACTTGGGCCTGGAACTGGCGTGGCAGCCTCTGGTGGAGGTCACGGGGGCACCGGAGGAAGGGGAAAGACAACGCCTAAAGTAGGCTTACCCTACGGAAACATGTACGAACCAATAGAGTTTGGAAGTAGTGGCGGAGGAGCTACTGGAAAACAAGGTAAACGAGAAATGTGATTTGAATGTTTGAAAAAAATGGTAAATTCATACAGAAAACGTTATTAGGGAACAAAATATTGCTCTCAGCTCTCCACTCTCTTTCAAGTTGCCATAAACCATACCTTAAGCGCTATAGACAAAAACGTGACCACATTTCCTCTTTCATCATTTCACTTCGGGCATGCTCTGAGTCATACCTTATGATCACATGGTCACACGAAATCTATACCTAGCTACATAGGGATTGTATTGTGTCGTCATCCCCTCCATACATGGGAGCCGTGTACACAAAAACACCTAAAGGTAGACAACAACATGAAATATCACAAATATCCAACACAGTTCACCATAGCTCCATGACCTTTTCCTTGCTGAATTACTTTTCAGGTGCTGGGGGTGGAACAATTTTTTTGAACGTCACCAATCTTTTGGAAATCGATGGTGCTCTCTCGGCCGACGGTGCTGACGCACAACCCCAGGGAGGAGGAGGCAGTGGTGGTAGTGTATGGATCTACTGCTACATCATCAAAGGATTCGGAAAGATCACTGCTAATGGCGGCTCATCTCCAGAAGATACTTCGGTTAATCATTATCACGGGGGTGGCGGAGCAGGCGGACGTGTTGCTGTCTACTTCACGAAGAACGATACATTCTCCTACTTCAGGTGGTTATATTCAGATACATACAAATACCATTATTGTTAGCTTAGCTACCTTTCTAAATACCCCTTAGGGATAATCCCTTATGTAGGCTATACAGGTATGTGCGACCCCAAGGGGTATGCTTTCTATTTTTTTTTTGCAGTTTTGGTCAGAAATAGTGTATTGATTTTGGCCATTTTTGTCTCAAATATGGTATGGTTTTTGCACTCTTGACTTGAATTGGGTGTGTGTTTCCTACCTAATGAAACATATAAACATTTCCTTTGCCATGGTCTGAACTAGGGAACTAGTTATAAGGCGGGTCTGAAACAGGGTATTGATCTAATGGTCGGGTCTGAAAAAGGGCATCGAATTTTTGGTCAGTTCATAAATAGTCCAGGAAAACTCGCAGATTTGGGTCTTAAATAGGGTAAGGGTTTTGAGAATCGGGCTGCACAACCCCACCCATGTTTTCTGGGAGTAACCCGCCCCCCAGCCCTGGGGCAAATGTTGATGGCAAATTCCTATTTGAAATAGATTTTTCATGGTGTCTTGACCTTCATGAGAGCAACTCACATGAAACACCTGCGGCTGCTAAGCTCATAGTCACGAACGTGCAAAGTAAATGCTGTAGCTATGGTGACGTGGATATTTTCGGAGAACTTTCCTGTTCTCGTGATATGTTTCGATTGGATAAAAGGATCGGAAACTTTACGAGTCCTTCAACTAAGACTCTAAATCTCTCTTATTATCATTATCTTTAATTTTGGAATTGGGATTTAACTATAAAACATTGAGTAAAAATTGTTGAGAACCTTAAAACCATCTGGTTAAAAGTTTAAGGAAGTAAAAATGATGCGGCGATGTTTCGACATTCGCGTAACGCCATTATTAAGTCAGAGATAAATGAAATTGTGTACAAATATAAACTCTACTCGCGCAAAACTTTTTACATGTCTCTGTGTGCTCATACCTAATTTCATCATCACCACTATTTTACTCTAGTTTTTCGTGTCTCTTAGGTATTCTCGGGTCGTTTTGGATGAACAAACACTTTGCGAAACGACATAGTTCGACAGAGTTGAGTAAGCATAACGGGAAAAACTTTGTAACTTCGCTGTTCAAGAAAGATTATTATTGTATGGCTTGTTCTTGTAGCCGATGTAACGCGTGCTCCGATTGTAGGGCATTATTCTCCCGTAATACAACCGGGCCGATTACGGGCTTGCAAAAACAAAGCAGAAAGCCGCATAATAAATACCTTATTGAATTAACTTCGAACGTTGGGTCTTTTACGAGGAAATCTCAAACCTCGGCCTTGCCGTATTGACCTCGCTCGGTCAATACGGCAAGGTCTCGGTCTGAGATTTCCCCGTAAAGACCTCACTCTTGGTTAATTAGTTAATCTTCGAAAAGATGAGATTTTAATTAAAAAGGTACTCCTTAGATTATGCAACTGTTTTTTGTTTCTCTGTAAAGTTACCAAGCTCATGGAGGACAAGCCAAGGAAGGTCTACAGAATGTGGAAAATGGCGGACCAGGGACTGTGTTTCTGTATCATTTGGTGCATACCCATCGCACATTGCTCATTGACAACAATGGTGGCAAACCGCTGAATAAACATATCAACTACGCTAAGTTGGACGAAGAAGGCGGCAAGGCGTGGGTGATGCCTGAGTCAGGGATCCATCATTTCGCTGCCCAGGAACACAAGTTTCACTTCGAGGAGTTACAGATCTACGGCAGAGGGCATCTGGGTGTTTGGCCTCGCGCGGGGAACGACTCAAGAAATGTCTCGCTCTTCTTTAGATACATGATCGGTGATAGGAGCGGTATGGTGCATATAGGAGATAAGCAAGTTATGGACTTGAAACGGCCTGAGATTGATCTCCCCTTCAGTGCGCAAGTCTACAGCGGAGGGTTTCTTGGTCTGGCCCCTGACACGGAAATCCATGGCGTGGAGATTATCGTGCGAGGTATTCTGGCCTACATTCAAAATATCACTTTGCACCATAGTGGTGAGTTGTGGTTGAATCATGGCGGACAGACAGACAGTGAGGTAGCCAACCATTACGACTTTGACATCATCCGAATCCAGGATACAGCAATCATCCACTGTGTCACATCTCCGATTAATGACCCAGGCATTATTTTTACAACTCGCGCGGTGTACATTGAAGGAGGGGGACTGATGCGAGGTTCCCGCCTCACATTTGTGACAGAAAATATCACAATCGACGATGGTGGGTCGCTGATTGCGGATGGTCTTGGTTACAATACGTCACATGGTTACCAAGGAAACGACTTTTACGGGTCCCCGATCAATCCCGGCCACGGTATTGACGATAACGAAGGAGCGTCCGGAGCTGGTCATGGAGGCAGCGGGGGACGAGGAAGCCTTACATCGGGGACTCCTAAAACGGGCTTCGCCTACGGGGATTTATACGAGCCGTACATATTTGGTAGTGCGGGTGGTAAGGGCTGGAGTGGCACCCGAGGGGGTAATGGTGGGGGTATGCTGTGGATGAACGTGACAGGACTGATCGATGTGGATGGTTTGGTGTCAGCTAGTGGTGAAGATGCGTTATCACTGACCGGAAGTGGAGGTGGTAGCGGTGGAAGTATCTGGATGTTTTGCAAGACCATCAGAGGTTATGGCAGAATAGCGGCTAATGGAGGGGCCGGCTCGAGTCACAGTTCATACCCTGGGGGTGGTGGATCGGGAGGCAGAGTTGCTATATACTTTCAGGTGAATGAGACATCCACGTACTTCGTGTATGAGGCCCGAGGTGGAAGGGCTCTTGGATGTGAGGTTGGCAAAGAGCATCTCTGTAAAGCCGAGGCTGGTGGCCCGGGTACTGTATTTCTGTATCACATGATTCACACGCACCGCACTTTACTCATTCACAACGGAGGACAAAAACCACTGGTATCAGCAATAGCGGACTACAATTATTTAACAGCTGACGGTTGTCGCGCTTGGATTTTACCACAGTCAGCAAATCACGACTTTGCTGGGAAGGGACGTGATCTTCACTTTGAAGAACTTCAGATCTATGGAGGCGGTCATCTGGCTTTATTAACCGAACCAGTTGCGCGTAATGCGTCGCTGTTTTTCCGTCACATGATCGGGGATCGTACCGGTACCCTCCACGTCTCGACCAATCAAGTCATGGATTTACACCGGCCGGAAATAGATATCCCGTTTAGTGTACACGTCTACGCCGGAGGATATCTCGGCCTGGCGCCGTACACGGAAGTCCACGGCGTAACGTTGTTCATTTCCGGCACGGTAGACCACATTCAGAGCATGACGATACATCACGGCGGAGCGTTCTGGATGTATCACGGCGGAAACACAGCCAATCAAACCAACAGTTCGTTCGAATTTGATACCGTTCGAGTGCAGGACAACGGCGTCATGCAAGCCTTCACTTCTCCAATCATTCATCCTGGAATCACTATCATTGCCAGAGCATTCTTTATCGAGGGAGGCGGACTGTTCCATGGCACAAGAATGACTGTTCTTGGAGAGAATATCACCATTGATGACGGAGGCCTGATGTCGGCGGATGGCCAAGGATACAACAGGTAAGATGTTGTGTGTAGATAGGCATTTTTGAACATTATCAGTGCTACAGTTGTTCATGTAATGTGATCTTTCAGGTGAGAGTAGTCCTGGAAACGGCTGTTTATGGTGACTGACGTTTTTAAAACAACCTAAGCGAAAGTAATCATGAGTCAAATGAAAGTTGTTTGTCGTGCAGTTGATGGCATTAAGATGCTGTTAGCTTTAGTACCATCGACAGAGAAACACTTTTCAAGTAAACTGTGATGATGACTTCTGTAGAATATGTAGAAAAGTCAGTCGCGAACAACAGTTCTTTCAGAAGCCCTTACTCTCAACAGGACAATGATACTATATACGAACTACTGATACTCCTGGGTTCAAACCACTTACTACAAACACCATTGGTGCTGTAATGCTGTAGTGCTGAACAGCAAAACGGACTTTCCTTAAAATTAATATCTGTTAAATTACTACAGTAGCGTGAAGATATCGTTAACGTGAAGCGATAAAAGTATTAAGCGACAAGAAAACGTTTAGGATTGTTCTCCGGATGCTTTCTGTTGTGCATTTAGACCCAAGTCATT